>NC_043757.1:25075350-25426686 GCF_902148845.1 Salarias fasciatus
TGTGAGATCACTTGAAAGAGTCTCCAACAGGTTCAGTCCAGGTCTGGTCAGAACCCTTCAGGTGCAGTTTAAAGAGCTCAAGACAATAAAAACAGAGTAGTTTGCAGGAGTAGTTTGATGAGTTTAGGATTTTTTAGAAGTGCTAAGTCCAGTTTGAAGGATCTTGTTTGAAGACTCGAGTTCTGTTTCAACGAGTCCTGATCGGGTCCAAAACAGCGAGATGAAAGTACAGTAAGAGTTAAGTTCCCAGCCTCCATGAGAGTCATTCTGGTTTCTGGAGTCTGGGTCTGTTTTAAAGTCTTCACCTTCTGGTTTCAGAATTATTTTCCATTATGTGGATGTTTAAAGATGAATTACTCGGTCTGTTTACTCACTGGGCCTGATTCACTGAGATTCGGTACACAGAACTGGGATTTGTAGGTAATTCACTGGGAATAACGCTTCAAGTGCCATTAAACGGGAGCAAGCTTTAGATCCTCCTGGAACAGACACAGACAAACACTATAGCCTGAATTCTACGAATGAACTGTGATTAACTGCATTCATATTTGCAGAGCATGAACGCACAGTGCATGGAAACATAAACGGAGTTCCGTCTTTTGCCTGGTCCGTTTTGGTCATGTTGGTTTTCCACATGGAGAAACAGTCTGAGTTCAAATAGAATGAAAGTCATGCTCTCCTCCAGACCTTGACATTTAGCCATTCCTTCGACACTCTGGAGGCTGGAGGTGGCTTCAGGCCACTGGTTCTAATGTTATGGCCGATCTGAGGATCATCCCTGCAGCGGAGTGTCACAGTAACTGAATTAAGAAATGTTTTGTTTTTACAGTAATCGGCCAACCTGGACCTGGACCTGAGTCCTGTACTCCCCCGGCTCTGCTGTGTTGGTGCTGTGCAGAAGCGTCTGCAGGAGCATCTGCGCTCTGCGGGAGCGTCTGCACGTCCTGCTCTGCAGGAGCGTCTGCACATCGCACTCTGCAGGAGTGTCTGCAGGAGCGTCTGCAGGAGCGTCTGCAGGAGCGTCTGCAGGAGCGTCTGCAGGAGCGTCTGCGCTCTGCGGGAGCGTCTGCACGTCCTGCTCTGCAGGAGCGTCTGCGCATCGCACTCTGCAGGAGTGTCTGCAGCAGTGTCTGCAGGACTGTCTGCAGGAGCGTCTGCGCATCGCACTCTGCAGGAGCGTCTGCAGGAGCGTCTGCAGGAGCGTCTGCAGGAGTGTCTGGACGTCGCACTCTGCAGGAGCGTCTGCATGTCGGGCTCTGCAGGAGCGTCTGCAGGAGTGTCTGGACGTCGCACTCTGCAGGAGCATCTGCACATCCTGTTCTGCAGGAGCGTCTGCACATTGCGGTCTGCAGGAGCATCTGCGTGCCGTGCTCTGCAGGAGCGTCTGCACGCCGCGCTCTCAGCTCCTACAGCAGTCTCTCCTCAGCTCAGCGGCCAGGTATCAACAGCGGGGTCACTCGGGGTTAAACACTTTCATGTCCCCATCTCAGGGAGCGTTCCCAAGGCACAAGCACCACTTCAACCACGGTCTGTGCAGGAGTGTGTGTGTCTGTGTGTGCGTGTGTGAGGGTGTTATTTACTCCGTGCACACGCGTGTACTTTTTTTTTTTGCAGCTGGTTGGTTCTTTTGGAAAATTGCACAAAACATGCATGGTACTTGTGTGATCTGAAGTGCCAGCAGGTGCACCCTGTGTGTGTGTGTGTGTGTGTGTGTGTGTGTGTGTGTGTGTGTGTGTGTGTGTGTGTGTGTGTGTGTGTGTGACATCAGACTGAGGTGAATAGTCCTCCACACTGTCATTGTCTGGGCTCCATTGTGTCTCGCTAAATGAGACAGAGCAGTGATGGAGGGAGGGGGCGCTTTAGTGGCTCGCTAACAATACAGCGCAGTATAACACAATACTATTAGGACACGCACTGGCACTCATTCAGCGCTCTACACACAAGCCCATTGTAAATCCCATGAATAATAATTTAAGAGAGAATAAAGTTCAGGGCTCGACGCCGCTGTTGTCCTCGCGGAATTTCAAGCAAAAAAAAAAAAAAACCGCAGCGTGATGCAGCAGAGGCAGTAAATCTCAACCTCACAAACCGACAGTGTAATTATACAGAGCGGCGTAAAAGTGAGGCTGATAATTACAGCGCAAGTGTGTGTGTGTGTGTGTGTGTGTGTGTGTGTGTGTGTGTGTGTGTGTGTGTGTGGGGGGGGGGGTAAAGAGAGAGACGAGGCGGCCCTGGATGTGGAGGGATGAGACGTCGAAGGAGCTAGAAAAGGTGCGGGGCAGGTGGAAAAGTCTTGTTATCACGCTGTAATTAAAGTTATTCCCGGGAGTAAACATGTGCGAACATGTGTGCGAGTGTGTGTGCAGGGTGTGTGTGTTTGGAAAAGGGTAACAAGCATGCAACGGACACAGTCACTATTTCTGAATCCCATTTTAAGAAAACCTTCCTCTGCAGAGATGCTGAATACACTGTGTGTGTGTGTGTGTGTGTGTGTGTGTGCGCGCGCGCCCAGGTGAAGTGGGATAACGAGTGGCGACCGGCAGGGTGTTATTATTTGGTCAGTGTGATGAATTATTTTCTGGCGGGGTCGGGGGGACGCGGTGCTGATCGCTGCTCTGATTGGATTCTTCCTCAGGAGATATGAAGACGTAAACAGACTGATGGGGGCGTCTGCTCGCTCCTCGCTCTCCATTAGGGGGTAATAACCACACGGGCAGGGCAGGAAGCTCGCTCACCGGCCCAGATGCAGCCACATCGCTGAACCACACAACTCCAGACAGGTCCAGAGCATCGTCGAGCCATCTGACCGAAACCTTCCAGAGTGTTGTGTTGGGTTTCAGGTGAAAACTTAAAGGTCAGTTGGAGCGTGTTCAAAAAAATCCCACTTTTCAACATTTCCATGGAGATGGAGCATTTTCAAAAAGCTGCATTTTCACACGTGTCCTGAGAGATGGAGTTTGGGTATTTTTAAAAAGTTGCATATTCCCCCAATGTAAGGGAGATGTGCATTTTAGAAAAGTTCCACCTTGGAAGCTGTTTTCAAGAAGTTGCACCTTCAGTGGCTCCATTGTCGTGTAAACGGAGCTTCAGCTGAAACTGTCCGTGGATCGATCTGTAACACGCAGATGGAGACGCCTACCATTGAGGGTCTGGGCCACAAATAGTCCAAGAACCAAGGACGCTTTGACACCTGGACGTGGAGCGATGGAGAACCGAGTCAACAACAATCTGCTCTACCGACAGACCAACCGACCCTCCTCAGCAAACTCCGCGACGCCTCTCACGGTGGATTATAGTGTCTAACAGTGATGCAGCTCCTCTCTCCACTCGGTCTGGTTGACGTCTGCATTAAAGCTCCTGTGATGAACTCAGAATGGAGACATCTCCAGCCTCAGCCTTGAATGAAGTTGTTTATTCACAGTAATGTTCGGCTCTCCCGGGGAAGCTTTCATCGAGGTTAAACATCGGCATTAGGAAGATGTTTGTACATCCAGCAGACATGAAGCACCATTAAAGCTCATTCATGTTTAAAGTCTGTGGACACTGGATGTTTATTATTCACACTCTCACCCACAAAAACCCCGGGAGGAAATGTTCCACTTTAACATCTGATTTCCAACTGTGATCGGTCAGTAAAACAGTTTTACCAGAGTTTTATTTTGTGCGTGTTTGTTTCTCTCGTGAAAAGCTTTCTGCAGGCAGACATCAGGTCAGAGCAAAAGGAAGGAAAACACTTAGTGCTGACGGTAGACGACAGCTCTGAAGTAATATTCATTTGGGCTGCTGATAATATGAAAACAGGTTCGTTTCTTATTTGATTTTAAAATAAAATAAATAATGGTTCTAAAAAACTTGAGAGAAAGTACAAATATAGTAGATTCTATCACTTCATCAGCCATTGAAACATAATGTGTTTCCATGTTAGACAAAAGAAAATAAATGTTTAAATACAGTATACAGCAGTAAAGACGCATCAGTACTGATTCCAGTATTAGTCTGTTTTTATGTTTTAGTGTTTTTGTTAACAGATTCTAAAAAAAAAATATTTTCAAAGTCAGCTTTTATTTAGAAGTGACGTCTGTGTTGTATTTGCTGCTGTATAAATAAAGTGGAATTGAATGATTAATGTCAGAGTGTAATATTGAAATTCATTCCAAACCAATAGAATTGAGCCAAAAGTATCCTTCAAATTTGGCTGAACTGCAGTTTTCAGGTCTAATCAGGCATTCGAAATAAAGAGCAACCATCCCCATCACAACCACTACATATAGATAAACTACTAAAGAAACAATGCTTAGCTCATATTTCTTTGTTTTCAAGATATTGCTGTTGAAAAAAAGGCAATAAACCGATGCATTTCACTGAATAGTGCACCAACGTTGTAGTCCGTATATTTGCCGAGACAGTTTTGGTTCTGTATGATCATCTTCCATTGATTTATGATTTGCAAACTGGTACAAATAACCACGATAGAGGGAAACAGTGACTTCTTGTGGTCAAAGTCGATATCTGCTTATTACGCTGAGGATGAGGTGGAGTCAACTGAGCGTTTAATCATATATTTAAGTCATTATTATGTACTGAAGATTTACAAACTGATGCTCAGACTTATTTGACTGATCGAGTCAGTCTTTCGTGTTGCATCTAAAAACACTCATTGGGCTCGACTCGACTGCTTCCTCTTGTTCGGATTCCTCCAGGCCCGTCGCCGTTTCACTTGACGCCCTGCGATCCTCCGCGGTGATTTATCTCAGGAATAAACAATCAGGCAAAGCAGCACAGCAGCTCCTGTGTGGAGGCGCAACAGTCAGAACATTAAATTGGAAAGACGAGATCTCATTTTATGGCAAATTAATCCACGAAAAAACAAAAAAGCCCAGTGGAAAAGCTTTCTGATCTGCGCAGGTGAGTTGGCAGACACAAAGAGCAGCTTGTATTGTTGTGGCTTTCTTCTCTGCTCTGATGAAAGCCAACGTGGCGAGGCGCCTCGGCCGGCTGCAGCGGTTCTGTAATCAGCGGGCTGATCGATAAAGTCTTTTCATGTTTCCACAAAGCAGCGAGGGCTTTAAAGACAGGCTGAAATTGCATATTTCCCACCGTTTTCCGAGCGGTCCTGATTCAGCCACATGGCCGGAGAGTCAGAGTCGCTCCTCTCCCAAACATCCAGATGTGAAGTACACTCAGAAAAGATCCAGCGAAGACTGGAAGCGTCTGCAGCATTTCATTACCACGTTCATTTTTCTCTCATGTACTCTTTGATTTTCTTGATTTCTGACTTCAAATGATTCCACTTGCCAATCACTCATTAATTAACCGAAGCACGGTCGTGATTTAATCAGAACTGGGCAACAGAGTCTTCTAACATGAAACTCTGACCTTATTGGGCAATCTGAGGCATCTTCTCACATTAAAGAATCTGAGAAGATGATGTCGTGCCCAAGAGCACATCAATAGACCAATCAAGTCCGAAATCAGAGAGCAACCTGTTCTAGCACCAGCGTGACAATCAATGAACAATAAATGAGAGAGACTGTGCTGGCCTCCCGAAATGAGACTGTGAGCCTGATGGCCGAAAACTCTCATTCTCCTTTCAAAAACCTTCAGAACTTCCAATAAGAAAAGAACCTGATTCACTGAGATCCTGCATGGAGCGACTTAAAAGACATGCTCATGCAAATAAAGAGTCGTTTTACAGATGATTATCTAATAATATCCACAACAGGTTCCATTAAGCACAAACAGGAGTATTCCAATGAACGTTTTTGATGTGTTTTCACGAAAACAATCTGACATGACAGAGGTGGAAGCAAGTTATCAAACACATCTGAGAGTTACAGCAAATAAATCTGAATATAGCTAAAAAGAAATACATCAGTGTCAAAGCTGTTTCAGAGATTCAGAAAAGATTACCTGGCCTGAGCGAAGGTACAACACAGCAAATATCTTATAATAAAATCTATAAAGAAAAGTCGAGGTGAGCCAGCTGACGAAACGTCTCTCCACAATCACAAAGGCGTCTCTAAAAATGACGTGATGCTGAACAAATCAGACATCTTCAGATGTTGTGAATCAAACTGAAAATGAGAATAAAAAGCAAGAAACCTTGACAAGACCATTGGAGTTTTAGTTTGAAGGTGAACACAGAATGGACCATTTCCAATGCTTGTCCTAAACTCTGGATAAGCAAAAATGAATTTTGATGAAATCTTCACTCACTAAGAGGAAATCAATCCTTTGGTGACAAGATTTGCCTGATGGAAGCAAAACGGTGCAGTTTTCACATCCAGACACCAAAAAGTCAGATTTTGTGGTCATAGATGTACATTTTAAACTCACTAATGGAAGACGGTTTTAAAATGGTGTGAGGTACAAAGGAATAAATCACAAGTGTCCTGCTAAATCAAAGGATGTGAAGTTGTCTTTTTTTTTTTAAGTAGAGCAATTGTTTTCTAAGTGTGAGGGTCACTGTCTTTTATGGGATTATCAATCAAGTGATTGATGAGGAAATCCTGATAAAAACAAATATTTGGAGTGGAAAAGCTATGAATGATGTTTTTCAAAACAAACATTTTTTTCCCCACTGGATGAGCTGTAGGTAACATGAAGATGAATTGATATACTGAAAGCAACGACGAGCATGAGCAGAGTTCTTGGTATTGAGCTCAGCTTACATTATTATGTCATGATATGATCCAGACTAGGAAATTCAGCCTTCAACTACACAACTGTAACCTGGTGTAGATAATCGATTCCCCACCTTTTTCTGGAGTCACACAAACTCTCCTATACCCTGTACTATTTCCCCCCAAAATAGAAGGAACAACAAAAAAAAAAATCCCTTAATACCCCTTGTACCCATTAAAAACCAGCTTTCTCAAGACAGCTGAAAAACAGCCACGTTCCAGATTATGGCTTTAGAAACCCACAGTTGCCTCTTACCTGCCATGTCGGTGGCAAACGGCCGGTCGGGTCTCCATCCGGTGTACCAGCCGATGACTTTACCTCCAGACACCAGGGGGCGCTCGTACGCTCTGCCGCCGACAAATCCCACGGGCCAAACCGACACGCCTCGAGTGCTTCGCATCTGCAGAGACCAAGAAAGAAGGTGGATTTACTTTGACAGATATGGTTTCATCCAGTGTGTTTGCTCATCAAAGAATGTAAAAAAAAACTTTAATTATACAGGCGTGACATTTCTTCATCACGTGTCGATAAGATAAGACTTCATCTGTAATCAATACCTGCCTTCTCCTGGTCAGAATCAAAGTTTAGACATTGAGAAAAGAGTACTAGACCAAACATGTGCAGTACAACACAAAAAAATTTCTCATAATGAAGTTTACAAATAGAAGTCATGAGGGGCCAGCAGAGAAAACGTCTCTCACCATATTAACTATATTTTAAAAAAAAAGATGCAAAAATAAACAATGCAAACATCTATTTGCCTGAACTCCTCTCTGAATCTGGAAGCTGCTCCCGATATTCCAAATAAACTGATTTTCATCGCTTTTGAAGGACTATTCAAACTATTTGTGTGCTTTGTGCACATACTTTGTTGAAAATGTACTTCAAGTTCAAGTATTGGAAGGACAACTGTCATCATTTTATGAATCAAGTTCATCCTCATCACAGAGCAAATGCTCGACCATCCACACACTCTCAACCCAGTCCGTGGGAGGAAGCCCGAGCAGGAATTAAAGAAAAGGAAAAAAGGCAAACAGAGAACACGCAGACTTTACCAAGAAAACCTTCAACGTGAGGCCAAAGTGAAAAATGCTACACAGCATGTAGATGTACAAAAAAACTAAACAAGTCATGCTTTATTAATCTCCTGAAGGAAATTCCTTTTCCACATTGACCAATCATACTTCTATGATGCTAAAGGTCTTGCTCAGGGACCCACAGCAATGACGTGTTTAAAGGGGGAATCAAACCTGCAAACTTCCAATCCAAGTCCGCCTCTCGAGCCTAATTCTTCAACTGAAAATATTGACTAAACAATTACTCCTGTCACATTTGACTTTTTTATTGTCAAAAACACAAAATTAAAGAAATACAGTAATCATGCCAAAGCTTTGGGAAAGAAATGGCAGCCATCTTGGAAAATGGAGATTGTTTTATAATTGTAAGTGATCAGTGTCATTTTAGACTCAGAGAAATTGTTCAAACTCAAATGAAAAGAATCTTTCTGCTCATCAACATTCAGCTCGACTTGCCAATGACAATAAGCTGCAAACGTTAACAGGAAGGGACGTCGGAGCCCCCGGAGGTCAGAATTCGGGCCTCTGACGTCAACTCTGAAACAAATTACTCAAGTGTCGGCGAGCGTGAGTGATTAGACATCTTTAATTTAATCTGAAATGTGGAGGAGAGCGTGAGGAGACTCGACGGCTGACTGAATATGAAGCCGGCGCTGCCTTCCTTCTCCACCAAGAATGAATTTGCACACAGCCGGAAGCAACCGAGGGAGAGGAAGACAGATAAAAGAGCGGCGACGCAGGGACGTGGTGGCCGGCCAGCGTTTGTGTGGAAGTGTGACACACATGGTGTGTGCACACATCGTGTGTGTGTGTGAGTTGGTTTCCTTCTCCCAGCCCCGGCCACCCTGGAGCCCGCTCGGTCAGAGAGAACTCGCCGTCGCTCACCCAAACCACCCCCAGCCAGTTGCTCACCGACAGCAGAACAAAAGCCAATCAGAGAGCGGCGCTGCGCCCAGACGCCGCTGACCTCCAGCCTTTAACGGCCACCGTGAGGTGCAGACGAGCACAGATCGCATTCGAGCAATCAAAGAGACGGAAAAGAAGACGCAGCAGGACGCTAATTTAAATGCTTTTACTGGAGAATCTCTGCAGAGAAACGAGACGTTCATTAACTTCCATTTCAAGTTTGATCAGTGTCAATGGAGACGGATGACGGCTCGGCGAGCGCCGCGTCGGTCCAATCAGGTGGGGGAAAGGTTCATGTTGATGTGGAGGAAACTGCCAATCTGCCACTGACAGCCTAATTAAATCATGTCTGCCTCCAGCAAAATACATTAGAAGGAAAAAACACACAGCGGCACGACTGCAGCGAGTCGGACTGTGAGGAACTGAATCGCTCCTCGAACGAGACGTGGAGGAAACTGGCTTCAGCTGCAAAACATCGACGTCAACTCCTCACTAACCGTCATCGTCATCATCATCATCATCATCACTTTGACGGATCTTCACCATGTAAAGCAGCCTCCATATATGCAGTAGAGAATGCTCGTAATCAGACACCAGCCTCATCAAGGACACAGACGAGTTGCATTATTCTTGGAGATTATGAGTCCAGTTTATGAAAATGAGCATGATGCAGATGTTAAAGCAGGTGTGTGACACATTTAGACCCCTAGAAACAATAATACTGCATCTTCTAGACAGCAATGGCCCCTGAGAATGAGTGAAGCACGTCCATAAAATACTGAACCTCATGAAGAGGAAAAACACAGATACGAGTCCGACTGGTGAATAAGATGCATTTATGAATCCAGATGTAATTTCTCTGCTGATAATTATGGTTCCGCAGGTTTGGTTCCAGAACCTTCTGTAAACCGTCATGCTTGTAGGCCACGATTAGCCTTCTTTATTCTACTCATCCACCGTGGTCCCAGATAGTATTTAATGCTACATTTTGATGTACAATTTGCTTCTTGGGCTGCTGTTCCTGAACCTCTGACGACGTCTGGTTAGCTGCTGCTAAACTAGGCTGAGCTTTATCCTCATCATTTACCACCAGTGGTGGTCCAAGTACTCAGTTTCATTACTTGAGTAAAAGTATAGATACTACCAGTGAAATACTACTCCAATAAAAGTAAAAGTTGTCAAATCAAAAATTTATTTAAGTAAAAGTAAAGAAGTATTTGCTTCAGAAAATACTTAAGTACAAAAAGTAAAAGTAAATCATTTAATACTGTGAATCATAATTCAGCCTTTTGTAAATTTATGTATATATAAATATAGCTCCTGCTCCTGTTCAGTTAATGCAGACATAAATGAAGAAGGAAGAAAGATTAAGAACAGAAGAAATGTATGTAAACTGTAAACTGTTTATTTATATTTTGTCAATTACCAGCCAGTGGTAATCACAATCAGATAACCCACGTTCAACTTTGTGCAACACATTGCAAAATAAGGCTAAAAGACAAATAAAGCCAGTGAAGGATCTTATACATCCGTAAATAAAACAATTCACTAAAATGGCACCACTGAAACAACACAAGTCGTCATCTTCGGGTCCTTGAAACTTTCATCCAGCAGAGTTTTTGCAGTCACGTGACCCAGGAGTTGGCGACCTGAGGACCGCCGCCATATTGGAGCGAAAACAACCAGTGATACGTGCTTTCATTCACATACAGTAGCACGCGTTCGGTGTTCTTTAACATTGAAAATGTCGACTGATAAGGAGAGTATGGATGTTGTTTTGTAGTCAGATCAAGTGGACAGTCTTGACGTAACACACAAAGACCGACACCGGGAGAAACTATGGATTTCAAGCTGCAGCAGGACCCGTACTTGATCCCAGCCGCCTGTTCCAGCCTGAGACTCAAGAACCCCCCGATCTGGAGTACGTGGACATTTACTGTTATCTAATCCACAGTTCTTCGGCGTACAGAAAAGCAGCGATGAAGGCGTACAAGAGCCTGGATTCATACAAGTATTTTGTTTTCGGCTTTTTGGGAACACTGAGACAACTCGGACAACTTTCTTGTAAAGTCTACGGTAGATCTGCCAACTTACATGTCAGTGTTAAACTCCAGCCAGAATGAACTTCTTCATCACAGAAGTCATTTAACCCGTTCGGCCCGACGGAGCCTGTACCGGGTCCAGCAGCCGTCTGCTCCACTTCAACGAGTGTAAACAGCGACTAAAATGCTGTGAGGATGTTTTCTTTCAATTGTGTCTCAAACAAGAAGCCTTAATCTCACTAACTGAACGCTCCAGCTGCACTTTGACGACCGAGTGTTTGTTTTATAACAACTTTA
The DNA here is from genome assembly GCF_902148845.1 of Salarias fasciatus. Taxonomy (NCBI): domain Eukaryota; kingdom Metazoa; phylum Chordata; class Actinopteri; order Blenniiformes; family Blenniidae; genus Salarias; species Salarias fasciatus. The sequence goes on from NC_043757.1 coordinate 25,086,356, forward strand.
ATATCCAGATGCAACAATTCGACATGCCCCCCTCGTACCTCCAGACACAAAACGCTACACAACGTAAGATTCGTTTGCTCCACCGCAACATATTGGATATCAAATGAAACTAGAAAATCTACACTTTAAGACGACAACAGGCAGAATATTATCTGAGCTGACCAGCTCCCGTCAGCGGCAAAACAAGCCAAAAACCGATCTTCACATTTCAAACCCAACACCTCAGATCGCATGTTTCTCACACACTTCTTCGCCAAATCTCAAAACTATTCACACCAAACAAAAAAAAGAAATTATGTCCCTACCGTTTTGTGGTCATTTTCCATCTATTCACGCTCTCCTCTGACCAAAATTAGCTGCATAATCCTCTGGAGTAGTGAAAGAGCGTCATGCGCCTGAATGTTTGTTTTCACTCCAACATGGCAGCGACTACCAGACGTGCATTGCGAGGCCGGGTGTGTGACGTCAGCTGCAAATAAACAGTGCGCGCTTGGGCCAGACGGCAACACTTCCTGTTGACAACCCATGTTTCAGTTTCAGCCACCTACTAGTTTGGAGTTTGAATAACAAATGAGTTTGAAATGTAGTGGAGCAGAAAGTATGATATTTATTTGCCAAATGTAGTGGATTAAAAGTAAAAAGTACTCAGAAAAAATTATATTCAAGTAAAGTACAGATCCTCAAAAAATGTACTTAAGTACAGTACTTAAGTAAATTTACTTTGTTACTGACCACCTCTGTTTACCACCCAGGCTGTCGGGCGGTGAGAATATATCCAGGCCGGAGTTTGTTTCAGTTGATGCAAATTGTGCTGAGATTTCATCCAAAGGCTGTAAATTAAAAGATTTGATGGCCTGAAAACAGAGAGAATCTGAGTTGTGGAGGAACTGCGATAAAGAGAAAACAGGAAATTGACTTTTATTTATGTAACGCTGTCAGAGACGATAAACTGCAACTTATTTATCTGTGAATAAACAACGTGACGTGGCTCGGCTTTATCTGTAGACGCAGTCGAATGAAAGAGAGCAGATGAAGTTAGCACTCCGACCTCCTTCCATCTCCAGACAGTTAAACCATTTTCTCCCTCATGTCTATTTTCACTTGCATTTCTCCTCCTCTTCTTCTTCTTCTTCTTCTTCTTCTTCTTCTTCTTCTTCTTCTTCCCACCTCCTCCTCGGCCCCCTGAGCAACACCAACAGCTTTGAAGCCCTCTCCCCGTTAATTCGGCGAAGCCCTGGAGCCCGCCCGTGCCACGCTGAAACCCTTCCCCCCTCGTTCCTCTTTGGCCGGAGTCTGCCTCTCTCGCCCGGGTCGTTCCTCAAAGAGACACGCATGAAAAGGGAAGCGGAGTCCAGATCATTCCTGGAGTACGATCGTTATTTTGGCTTAGCAGATAAGTCCTCGTTTGACTGCTAATGATCCTCTGGTTTGAATAGTGCGCCTCAAAGCGCAGCGCCGACCGACGCACTACAAAAGAGCGGTGCAACGGAGTCCGTGGACACGCAAACATTTTCACTGATCCTTCTGAACACCAGCATTTGATTTCTGCCTTCAGAGTCCACGGTTCCTGAATCTGCTTTTGAAGACCAGGCTTCCACCACGAAATGATGAGAACACACCGCATCCACGAACACACACGAAGGAAGAGCTACTGTCACTTTCCTCAGTGTCTTTAATGTCTGCAAGAGTTCAGAAACTGAATTCATGATTTATAGCCTGCGTTGTACAAAAAGATTTTTTTAATATTTTTTCCCTTTTAAAAGTTTTTAAAGCCAATATAGAGAGTTTAATCTGTAAAAATACATCTAATTAATACACAATTCAAAATTTCCACTGTCTTGTTTATGATTGTATGCATTTGAGGTGTTTGAGGAGGTTTAAACCAACTCAGCTTCTGTTATTGTGTTGAGGCGTTTCTTCAGCTGGCCTCCCGGGACTTTCATTTGTTGACTTTATATAATCTCACACTTTTGAGTGTTTCACCCATTCTCAGATCATGCGGCGTTTTTTGACAATAAAACCAAGCAGATATAAAGACAATATTTGTTTTCCAGCAGATTGTTCTAATGCAAGCATAATGCTGTGTGTGTGAGATGACCGCCCTGGTCGATGCTTGCAAACCAAAGGCCTTTTTAATAGATGTTATGAAGTATTCCCATAAATCAGGTGTTCAGGTGTTTTATATAAGCTGTGAGATGCAAAATTTTAAATTTGAATCACGGGGTGGGTTCAGTATTTGCAGCAACTTCTGGGAAATAATGCAAACCCAGTCTCAAGAAAAATGCTAATGCTTTGAGTAATGTTTGATTTGGTTTCCCCACACAGTAATTACATGTAGTTTATCAGCAAAGAAAAACACATCCATTAAATAGATTCTTAGGAGTAAATTCGACTGAATCCTGTCAGTATGAATGTCTTTTTTGCTGGATGCCTGTAATTTAACATCAGCCTCTTTGCATTGTCAGCAACTGTTGCGGAAAACAAGTTTGGCAAACCTGGAACAAATAACTAGGATTTTATCCTAGAACGATTGGCCGAACCATCTGGTAATCTCTTCATACTGTGATTCTTTGTCTTTGTTCCTCTCTGTATTTTTTCATGAGGTCTTGAACTTCCCAGAAACCACAGCAGGTTCTGCTTAAAGCTGCGTAAAACTTTTCTCTTCCTCACAGCTGTTGTATTGTTGCACTGGTTGGGCCGGGTTCTGGGGGATTAACAAGGCTCGTTTACAGAACTGAACACCACAACAGATGCAAAATCATCCCGTTGGACTGAAGAAGTTAAGATTCCAGCCATATGTGCATGCAGTTTGTGAGATTCAGTTCTGTAATTTTTTACATTTTCAGCCACTTGTAGCATTGGTTTTTTGTTCGGTCATCCTCATTTTACAAAGGAACTAACCTACTCAAGCTCCGTCTAGTGTTAAAAACAGTCAGGAGCATATTGAACGACCAGCTGTAACTGACCCCTGGACACATCTGCTTTAGCATTGAGCTCAGAGGTGTTCAGCAGGTTTCAGTTCAGGGGCCACATACAGGTGAGTGTTCAAATGGTGCCACAAAAACCTTGAAAGTTTAACTTCAGAGTTTTTTCTTTGAGGTGGTATGAAAGTAAAGATGCTGAATTTCACATGTTTTTACAAACTCAGACTGACAGCATGGCTTTTAGGCTAGTTTGTTAGCAGCACCGTAGCTAGCTTTGATAGCAACATTGCTGATATCTCAGCTCGGGTCTCAGTGTTGTGTTTTCTTTGAAATGTGTACAATTGGTGGATTTATGGGCTGGACTGGAGCCTCTTGCGAGCCGATTTTGGCCCATTGGCCTTATGTTTGACATCCCTGATCTATCCCGTCCAACAGCAGAGAAGGAAACTATTCAGTATTGAAAACACAGGACTCGACTGGACGGAGGAGTTCCTGTACCGTCTAGTCTGCCTTCACTCACGGAGCTGTTTCCACACGTAACTTCTACTGATTCCTTCATGTTTGAAACCAAAAACTGGAGCAGTTGCTTTGCGATCGGTTGCTTTAAGGGGTTTGTGTTTGCTGCTGTTTTCAGGAGAGTGTTTCAGTAACAGCTCGGCGCCTGTTATTTTACCAATCACACAGAAAACTCCCTGCTGTTGAAGTGTGTAATGTTTTTCCATTACATAACCTCGTTAAATTAGGTGTGTCTCACGCCAACGACTGCTGAGCTTCTCCATGCTTCATTAAAGGGGTGAAATAAAAACTGGATGTCGGACTGCATCGACGGCAGCTTCTCTTCCACTGTCTTTACAGCTCTTATGTATTTAGCGTGGCTGGATCGTGTCAAGTCTACAGGATCACGTTCAGAAAGCCTGAGGATAAACGTCTAATTAAATTCACAAGTTGGTGTCGGCTCCAATTTAAAGGACAAATATTTGACTGATCAGAATCGATTTTAACAACAGGATGGTAGGAAGCCGTCAGATTACAGCGGCTTCGGAGGAAGGTTATGAGACACTCCGTCTTCAGCATCCAGCGTCGACACCCGGCCGTCTCATCTACAACAATTCAATGTCACAGTGTTCGCTGGGAGCCAAACAACGCTGCGGGGTGACAGTGTTTCAACAGATGGTACATTATTCTGCTCGGTGGCGACTGCTTTAGCACACGCTGCTTTTCCTGCCGCCATCTGCAGATCACTGCTGGCACCGGGAAAAGTTTGTTCCACAAACCGCTAGTTATACCTTTATTTATACAGGGAGAGGCTGGCCGAGCAGACAGAGGAGAGCCCGCCGGCGGGCACGGTGAGAAAGAAATGAAATAATGGGATGGAAACGAGCCCGAACGGCGGCTCCGAGAAAATGAGGGAAAGCATGATTACCGGTGTTGAAATTATTAGGTCAGTTTAAACCTTCCATGCTCCACATACAGTATGCAAATGTCCATTGTAACGTACAGCATGTGAGGCAAACGTGACCCACATTCATTTTACAGGCTGTATGCTAACATAAAAACAGAGACAAACTGCTTGACTGTGGTGATTTTACTAAAATAGCTCAAATAAACACATTTTCATTAAAAGCAAATATGACGAACTGGAACCCACGCTAAGGGAGCGATGGAAAATCTGAAACTGACACTTATCTGCTGAATACTTCAGTAAATATATGTGGGATGTTCATGTGTGAACATCAAAAGATGTGTTTGTTTGTGAAGAAATACGGAAAAAATAAGAATGATGACGAGAGCTGAACTAATCTGAGATGTTTACCGCATTTCTTCTTTTCCTCACATGAGGATCCTGTGTTGTCTTTGGGATCTCTGACTGTATTGAGTCTTTAAATGTTGTGTATTCTTCAGGCTGCTGCAGAGATTCTCTTCACAGCCAATTGAAGAGTAAACCCGGAGCTCAGTTTCTGTTTTATTAATGGATTTTACTATCATCTCAAGGTTTCCAATACAAACAGAGTCAATTTAACACATTTCCCTGCGCTTTCAAACCTGTTAATTACTTCTTGTTCCTAAAACACTCTGTGCTTTCATCCAGGAAGATGATTTATTGTGTTAAAGTCCTATTCTGCAGCAGAGCTGCAGTCGCCACGCTCTGCAACAATCATGGGAGAGCGTGGAGCTGGGAAGAAAAAGAAAAATCAATACAACCTCGAATGTAATTCTTTGTATTTTGGAGAACACGTATATGTGTGCGTGTGTGTTTTTAAATGCTTATTTCTCAGAGGAAGTTAAGTAGAAATCCATATTCTTAAACTGATGTGCAAATAGTTTTTACAGTGGAAGGGAAAGCGCACAGACAATCATTTTCTGGCTGGCATTCGGCTTTATGAAATCAATAGGTTGTATTTATCACAGCAGATAGTCACAAAATGATACGGTTGTGAAGGAGAAGGTTTTATTTTATAGGAGAACAAAGAATGACAAAGCCCGGCTTCGCTCGGTGTCACCGCAGTGCAGGTTATTTAGCCCGAGTCTGTGAGCACAAACAACTCTCAGAAAGCCAGAAAGCACAGAGCACACTGTTATGATCAGCTCCGAAATCAAAGAACAAACTCCTCAGGTTCCCCGCGGGGACCCAATCGGGGAAGGGAAAACAGTAAAGGTTGCTGTGGGAGCACACAGTGGGATTTTGTGGAGATTAAGGTTTTTCTTCTTCAGTCGAGAGCTGCCACAACTCCAGGCGAGACACCTCTTCTCTAAATCTAACAGTTCAACAGAGTCTGCAGGCCCGGACCGGCTTCCTGCTGCCTGTGAAGACGATGCAGGTCCACACGGACTGGTGTCAGTTTGGTAATGTAGCTCTACTGTATTCTATTCAGAAGAAAAACACCTGACTCTCTGAGGTGTGATTAAATAAATGAATACGGGTCGCTGTCAATCATTCATACTCTTTATTCAGCTGGAAATAGCACAAAGGCAATTTAAACTCTGTTGGAATAAAAAAAAAAGTATATCAGTTCTAATAACTTTAGCATCAACGTGTCTGAAAAACACATTTTTTTCACAACTATGAATAAAATGTTGAACTCCACAATCCTTCACCTTTAAATTTGTTAACAGTTAATAATTTAATTATTAATCCAAATTCAAAATTAATAGATTGATATCAACCAATTGGCTATCATTTCCTATGTACAGTATACCAGATCCCAATTCTTTTAATAATTAATAACTATCATTGATAAACATTCATTATTATTGATAGTGAAATTGACCATAAAGTTGTTCTTCAACATTGTGGTCGCCCTAACCGGAAATTCCACACGAGTTTTGCTGTGCTGACCTTTCTGCATGGAGTATACATATTCTACTGCTGCAGCATGTTTTTCCATCAACAAGTGTGAATCTCCTCCTGCTCTTCTCCTCCAAGGTGTCCCCCAAGGTTCAGTCCTCGGCCCCCTCCTCTTTATTCTGTACCTGTTTGATCCAGTTCCACGCCTCCTCTGATGACATCCAGCTCTTCCGTCTATCTCCCATCCCACCAACTCAACCCTGACCAACCGCTTCGCTGAAATACAATCCTGGCTTCAAAAGAATGCTCTTAAACTGAGCTTCAGTTATCCTCAGTGAACCAAGAAAACTCACCAAACTCCACCTCTCTCTCTCTTCACATTCAATAAACCCTCCTTTTTGAGCTGTATGTCACATATGATCATCAATAAACAATTAAATCCAAACACGAGGGGAAACTGGAGAAATATATCCGCAACAAAGTTAGCATGAAATGAGCTGACACTGTGCCACTGATGAACTGTGAGACATGTCTTTGTTCTTTGTGGAAAATAGAGGGAAACCTGCAGCCACTGCACCACATCCCACCTGATTCTAAGACCACTGCATGGGGGATGGGTGCAATTTTACTATACATATATATATATATATATATATATATATATATATATATATATATATATATATATATATATATATATATATATATATATATATATACATATGTGTTTAAAACTGTGTTGACATTCAAACTTGCACTGCCACTGGGAAACTGCAAACCACTTCTTCCTGCTGCCACAAAGACAACCTGCCAGCAGCGTACCTGACCAGGTATGCTAAGAGGCTAGGCGCTAAGCGCTGTGCCTGTCGCGGTACGGTTTCCACACTGACAGCTGCCATGTAAACACGCAGCTTGTCCGAGTTAGCGACAGTAACTAAAGGGGCGGGGCTTGGAGAGCAGGGTAGAAAGGTACAAATTTGTTGACGTGAGGTGAGCAAATGGGCAGAGTCTTTAGCGTAATGTACATAAAAGGATTTCAGGGCTGTACTGTTGCATTTCGACGTTTTACCGTGAAGAACCATCCAGAGCACAAGGCTTAACAATCTCTATTTAGAAACATGGAATAAATCCAGTATTGCAGCTCATGTGACTTGAATTTACATGTGTCTAATCCAGCAAAGTTTGACAGAACGAGTTCCAGAGGATTTCACATGATTATCAGTCAAACCTGGAAATGATTACATGGAAACGTGACGTTATTCCTCGAATTTGATAAGACAGAGCTCCCTGCTCTGACTCTCACTGCTTCACGGACAAACCGCCGAAGGCCTTTCTTTGGCGCTCTGCATCAGTTTAGACTCCATGGAGGAGGACAGCGACGTGCACTACCATGCGTTAAAGAAGCCGCCGTCTCATTATCAATATGGATATCTTCACCGGAAGGCAGGCGCTGCTCTGAGATAACAAATAATTCATCTTTGTCGCACATGAAAAATAATTTCAGATGCGGCTGAGCGCACGACAAACCCCTAAGTCCTGACAAATTGCAGCACCGGCAGCTCAGTCAGTAAACGCGGGCTATTTACAAGTAAACAGAAGAAAATCTGGCGGCGAAAAGAAAAGAAGAAAAACAGCGGTGATGAGAGGAATCACATTTCATCGGACTGGCTGCCAGGACACTGTCTGGGAGCGCCCTGGCTGGCGTGGGTAATCAACTCTGACTCCCTCTCCCGCAAACAAATAGGTGAGAAGTGAATCGTGCGCACACACAGCAGAGACTCCTAATGACAGAGTATATGAAATCCATTATGGATGTTCTCGCTTCCTGCCTCTTTGCCCCGGAGAGCGAGCCGCCGTTGTGCTGTTTGTGAGCCGGGACCGGCGCTCGGGCTTCTGGGCCCGGTGCGATTTTAATCAAGCGTATTTTTATCAGCGCATTATTAATATGCATTGCAGAGGCAATCAGAGGAAGGGAGGGAAGAAATGAGCTGGGAGAGAATGAATGAATCAAATTAGAGAGGCTGAGGACCGGCGATGAAACTGACGCAATGGTGCATGATATGCGTGCAGGTCGAACGCTTCACGGGAGGATGAGGGGAAGAATGAAGAGATGGAAGTGCACGCACATTATGACGTGGGTGAAGGAGAGTGTCCGTCAACATATAGAAATATATTTCTACAGTCTATATTACTACAGTAGCTGCGTGTGTCCATATACCCAGCATGCATCACTGGATATACGCTCTGTGCACAACGACAAGTTCTATTAAAAAAAGATATTATTTTGTGAAGTAATCAGCTTTGTAACCCGAGACAACAATATCATCAGCGGGGTTGGAAGAAAGAAAGAGAGAGAGAGAGAACCTGGATGTTTTTGAAGCTACCTTCTCAGTTAGTCTGTCTTCAAATGCACAAAATATTTCTATCATGGTTTCATTTTTCTATCAAAAGTCCAATCATTTCCCCTGAGTTTCTTGTTTCATCCATCCATCAATCCATAAGATTGGTCGAGAAAGCTTTAGGACATATGCAAAGCTGATGGAAGTCTGAATGAAGCGTTATGAATGTTGAGTGTGTTAAAATGGTGGTATTTCATGTTTTTCTCATCTCAGGTAGATGGATTATGAAAAAAAAGATTAGCACAGTGATTCTGAAGGCTAAGCTAAGCCTTTGATGTCAGTGTGACAAAGACTGACAGAAATGATTGCTTTTATAGATCTTTATGATTATTGGTGCAAAGTGATTTATAAACCACTGGTCTGAAAGTCGGTGCATAACATCACTCGCGGTGACGCAAACCGAAACTGCAATCTATCGCATGTAAGCTAGCAGGTTTTCTGCAGGATCTTGGTAAATCAGGCCGCACGTCTTCTATCACTGCTACACCAATGTGAGTTTTCTCCCCCATGAGTGAACACAAACCCTGCAAACCCAAATCCATTCAGATGTGACAGGTCTCCACGCGGTCTCTGGAGGCCCTGTGCTCGGCTCAGGGAACCGTCTCTGAGCGCGTCCACAGCAGGACGACCGCAATGCCCGAAGACAGAATGTGTAAATTTCATTTGGGTAAAAATAGCTTCAGTGAATCTCTGCTTCTCCTCAGCGTGAATGTATCACAGCCATTGTTCAGCACAAAAGAATAAAGAAGACTTGATGAAAGGCTTTCGAATAAAAGCGAAAGTGGTTTTCCAACCTGCCAGTTCAAAAAGAGAGCATATTGGAAATGAGCAGCTGCATTCCACCTTTTACACATTTACACTGGCCCCGGCAGGAATTAGCGGGTTTCCGTCACCGTCCTCCCCCCTTTCTCGCCCAACCACAGACAGTTTCCCGTTGCGAGGTTTGACTTCTTTCTGCTGCTCTCTGCGACATTACAACCCTCCTACCGTTCACTTCTCCAATGACACTGTGTAATTAGGATAATTGCTCGCATTGGTTTGAGAAAAATTGAATTTCTCTTCTCGATCTGGTGCTTTTACGCCGCCAGTTTCAGGGACGGAGACACTGACATGCCTGTGATCTTCAGAGAATTTATCATGGAAAAAACTGAAATCCACTCTGACCTACTCACCCCTCCATGGAAACTCTTGTTAATTTCAAATTTGACATACAGAGGAAAGTGTATGGGAGCTCGTCCACGGAGGCCGAGCCGTCTCAATAAGAACTGAAAAGCTGCCGGCGGCTGTAATGAAGTTCCACCGCTAATGCACAATCTGAGAGGACATCACACCGCATCAGGACTAATAAATGAACAGTAGACCCAGCGTGGCAGCATCCGGGGAAGTTGTTCCTGAGTCACGCTCCAGCACAGAGCATTCGCCACAGTACCTGCTCCCTAAAATAGTCGCAGCGACTGCTGCCGAGCTCCCGCGGCCGGGGGGAGTTCAATTATTCAAAAAAGGTCTGACGAAAGTCTTGCCTGGCTGACAGACTGCTGCAGCGGAATCAAACAGCTCTGCCATGCTGCCGTCAGCTGAAAAAATCCTACACACTCAGAGTCAGCTTTTCAGGAATTAAGAGAGAGAGAGAGAGAGAGAGAGGGGTGAAATGAAGAAAAAATAAAGCACAGCTTAATTTTTGCTTATTACACAACCGAGTCTGAAAGGGTCGGCGCACCGAGGAACTGACCCAAGACGTGAAGAGCCGCAGTTAAAACTGTGGAGTCATTCCTGATCAGTGAGTCATTTCTTCGCAGTAGTGAAGATAATTCACCTTCATTAGAAAAGTTTCCTTGTTAAAGGATGAATTTATATTTTCTACCAATCTGTTGGTTTTGATTCACGCGTCCAAAGCATTCAGATCTACTGAAAAGCCTACAGACTGGGCAAAGAACCGCCCCAATGCCATCCGGTTGTACAGCGGGGTCGGAGGTCACTTCATCCTGCTGAGGTGTACTGCTGAACAGATAAGAAAAGATCTATTGAGGATTTTTCTGGCAGACATTGCGATTTCAATTTGATTTGTGGTATTTCTTGAATCACGCCTCAGTGAAATATTCACCCAGCATGCGTCTTATTTAAATTTCTTTTATGACAACTGAAGATGTAATAAAGCCGTCTTTGACTGACCCCCCCCAGCCTCCGCGCACAGTAAAACTCCTTTCACTACTCAAGTTTCACAAAACGACAAAGCACCAAATGAATCGCCACGGCCTCTTTTCCACAGTTTGAATTTGTCCGCTAGCTTAGCTCAGCATTAGCCTCAGTGACGGCAGATGCTAACGTAGCCTGAAACACCCCCATATGACCGACGTGCTGCTAATCTTTGGGATTAAATCCTCTTCTGGTTCTGCTGAGGCCGTTTCCACACACGTTTGATAAAGACGCCAGTTTGTTTTTGCTGAGTCTTCATGCCGTCGCCTGGACAGTAGCGGCACCGATTCATTAGCGTAGCTGGTAGGTCTACGTTGACACAACAGATCCTGGATCCAGAAGCTTTTGCAACCACATGAGCACATTGTGTGAAATCACAAAAGCTAGCTAGTAGTGTCCATTCCATCACTCTGCTCCTGAATATCATTCAGTTTCGGTCGGACAGAGGTGTCCTGTCTGGAACTGCGGACGGCTTTCTTTGAGAGTGTTAACATTTCTAAACACACTTTCCTTCCAGGACTGAAACAGATTGATCCTCTGGCCGCCAGCTTGTATTTTTGCTCAAATGACATCCTGGAAAAGTCAATAACATCCTTCATTTCAAATATGATGAAACCAATCTATACATGCTTTTTCATTGCTGGACAGCAAATTTATACTCTTTTGGCATTCATTGATTTTCCTTCAAACAGATAAATCCTTCCAGGATGTAGAAGGACATAATCTGTTAGGAATAACCTCAAAACCATAGACAAGGCCTCGACGATGAAAGCTAAAAGAATATGACTTCCTCTAAACTTTAACCATGCAACATTTACGTTTCTTCTTCTAAAATAACCCGAAAATCTAGGAAAATGGTGTATTGATTGAATTAAAAATGTTTTTAACAACATGAAATGAAGGCAGCACAGTGGCTCCTGAGGGCAAAACCACTTCAGGAAACCCGGAGGAAACTGTTTTCTGAGTGCCAATCCAGGCGTAATTGCATGGGCGGCAATAAACGAGCAGCGCTGCATTTTGCGAGGCTCTGCTGACTGCTGCGAGGCGACTCAGCCGTAGCATGTCGTGTGCATATTAAACCATGCCAAACCGAGACCTGGCTAATGTGCACAAACCAGGAACACGCCCTCTGGCTCCGGTCGTGATGCTAAACGCCTTTCCACCTGACTTCTCGCTGTGATCCAAGTGCCGGAGAGACCACGAGAGGAAAGCTGCAGACAGGGCCTGTTAAACATTTCCTACAAAAACCGATGTTTTTTTCAGAAGAAAGGGAAACGTAGGGTGGCTGTAACACATTTTGCTCATTACGCTGAGAAAAACAGCCTCGGCAGTAACTTTCACGTAATCAACAGCCCAGAATGAGGCTGATTTTGGCCTCGGCTGGAGTTCTTCATTTTTTAATTGGGCAGCTGCAGGTCAGAAATATCTCGCGTTTTGCCTCACAGTAGGAAAGGTGGAAGAAACGAAACAGGGATTCATCAGCATATAGGAGCTTCAGATGTTTCTGTTGCCTCATCCTGCTCTGGCCTGCAGGGATTCTGAACGTCCAAGGTGACACGACCTCCACTGGGCTGATACCGAAACTGTGAAACGGTTCAAATCTACATTTACTTTGTTAAATTTACTTTTTTTAAAAAAGATATTTAATATATTTTACACCATTTATTGTACTTTTTTTAGAGTAATGATAAAGATTGATTAATTTCCTCAGGTAACACATTTTTTTCACACATATTTTAAACATTCAGACTCCATTTGCACAAGCAAAAACATAATTTTTTGCGTTTTCGTTTCAGAAAAGTTTCACGTTTGCATGGCAACATTCTGCAAACCATGTCCGATCACACAGCAACGGCAGAAACCCTGCATCTTGGCCAGTGTCAGTAAAAGTATTCTATATAAAAATGTATTAGCAAGAGTATAAATGGAATAAATGAGATGGAAAAATCCAAATCGTCCTTTTAATATCTATGGTACATGGTAGTTGCTGCTGGCACAACAATAAAAAGTCCGGACTGACGGGTTGGAGGAATACTGTCACTTGGGGTCTTGCTGAAATGATATTTCAGTTGCTTAAACGTTGCCTTAGTCGTTTTATTTGCTGAGATGATGCAAGGGTTTCTAACGCGGAGTTGCCACCCACTGTAAGCACAGCTCCCGCCGTCAGGCCGCAGCCCTCGGGCAGCTTCTGCAGGTTATTACTGCTGTATGACAGACTATTATCTCTCTATGACAGGCCATTACCTGCACAGAGGAGCCGCGTAATGAAATGGGAAGGCAGAGGGAAGACGGCGTGCTATCAACAAATCAAACACATGCTCTTTACACCGAGTCTCGCCCCGCTCCGGTGGGTTCTCTCACTCCTCTGTTGCGTTCAGGGACACAGAGCAGGAAACACCTTCAATTAATGGTTAAATATGCAACAGGTTTTAATATGGTGTTTAAAGACATCACTCTCAAACTGTTGTGAGGTATAATAGATTCTTTAATATCAGTGAAAACGACAGGCTGTATATTAGACGGTATAAAGGTCAGCGCTGCTCGGGCTCCACGTTTTGCGCAGCTGTTGTTGGTTGTTGGGCGTTTGGCTCTGTGTGTAACTGTAACTGCAGCGTCCTGTCGGCACTGCAGACGCAGCAGCAAACCGGAGCCTTCAAGGCTGTTTTTCTTTTGAGAAATTAACATATATAAGAATAAAGCTCAACTTTTTAAAAATCTAAGGCATTTTTTATTTTTTTTTGCCACGTGATTCTTTTCAGCCCATTTTAATCAAAAAAATAGTTTGATTCAATCAAAACAAAGAAGAAAAGCATCGTGATGAGCTGAAGTGGTTAGCTACTTGCTCTCGAAGGGAGAAAAAAATGAAAATACATTTTTATTAATGATAAAAACGAACTTTTCCAATGCAACAAATACTGAAGTGACAGTGCATTAATGGACTAAATACCTGCTGTATAATCACTGAAATCTGTTTGATCAGATCCGCGGTTCGCAGCCCTGCTCTGCACTTTGAAGTGCTACAATTCACACAAAAATAACGAGATTTTGGGGCCGGCTCTGAGTGAATGGCAGCAATCACAGCGAGGAGCAATCAGCAATCAGAGGCATTCTTCTCCGTCGCCCGCTCGCTCGCTCACAAGAGTCGCTTCAGACGCTGCGATTGGATCGCTCCGGAAAGGTCACGACGCAACGCAAGTTCACACATATGAGACGCACATGTGTTTGTCAAGCTGCCAGCGCGCGAGGTGGACGGTCCCGCTCAGAGACTCCGGCCCAGTCAGAACCTCGTCCTGTGGCGACGCAATTAACCTGCTGCCCAGCGCTCCGGAGCACCAGGAGGTCCTCCGCCGTCTGTCAACGTGTGGCTTTAAAACCCGGGGAGCAGTTTTATCAGCCGGCCTATTAGCGGGGTCTGGAGCCTCCCCGGGGGGCGGCGCGCTGCTCCAGTGGGAACACCGACACACCGAGCATTTCACGGTTTGACTTCCTGTGAAGGAACGCTGCTCAGGGAGCCTCACAATGGCCTGTTAGCGAAGCCTCCGCCCTGACGGAGGAGACAATTAATCCATCCCTCCATCCGCCATCCATCCACTCAACCATCCATCCACTTATCCATCACTCCATCCGACATCGAGGGATTTAGCTGTCCATCCACTCAAGCATCCATACATCCATCATTTCATCCAACCATCCATCCTACATCCATCCATACATCAATCCATCTACTCAGCTATCCATCCATCCATCCATCCATCCATCCTACATCTCATCCATAGACCCATCCTTTTATCTGTCCATCTGTTTATCCATCCATTCATCCATCCTACATCCATCCATCCATCCATCCACTCAATCACCCATCTATCCATCTGTTCTTCCATCCATCCTACATATATCCATTTACTCATTCATTCATCCATCCATCCATCCAAACATCCATTTATCCAAACATCCATCCGTCCATCTATCCAACCATACATCCATCCATACATACATCCTACATTCATCCATGTTATCTGTTTATCCATCCATCCATCCAGCCATCCATCCATCAATCCATCTGTGTTCATCCACTCATCATTCCATCCATCCATCCATCCATCCATCCATCCAAAACCCCATCTATCCATCCACTCAACCATCCATCCAGCTATCTGTTAATCCATCCATCCATCCATCCATCCATAAGCTAAATAATCCTTTTCCACCCAGCAGCTCCTCTGGAAGCTGTTACTTCACAGAACACAAGTTGAACAGAGCTTTAAACTGCTTCTGCTTTAAACCATAAATTCATTAAATAAATTGAAATTACTGTTACGAATGAATTTACTATATAATACTTTAAACATCCTCTTCAGTAGAAACACAAACTGAATGAAAACATGTCATTATATATGAAACAGTTACAGCTTGTGATGATGTGTTCCTGAAAATCCATTGAAATAACACCAGCTGTTGATTCATTAGGTTACATCAAATTTCAACACTTTCTGTAGTGTAAATAACTGAAACACTTTTACATTGTACAAACACAACCATATTTTCAGAATTTTTGCTTTGTTTTGAACATGTATTAAGAATAATGCCAGTGCACTTTTACTTATAAACATGAATATACGGTAAGTAATATAGTTTATATAAGTATATATAATATTTGGTATTCACTACACGGGGAAGTTACTTGAACTTTGATCTGTGCAGTAATACTGGATGGACAGTGGGACGAGAAGTAACGCGTTACCTCCTCGAACAGCTCCAGGCTGTACGTGTTGTCGTCGTCGGCGAAGAAGACGACTCCGGAGTCCCGGCGGCCCCGGTGCTGCCGGAGCCACGCGAGCGCCGCGTTCCTCTGCTCGGTGGCGCGCGGCATCCCGGCGCGCTTGAACCTGCGGGGGGTGAACATGTGCAGGTGCGTGAACGGAACCCCGCACCGGGCCAGGAAGCGCGCCACCAGGTCGGTGCGCGTCGTGGAGTCCTCCACCACGATCCAGTGGAAGCGGGGCACCTGGCGGAAGGCGTGGGCCAGCCGGGTCAGCTCCGCCTTCTGCACGGGCCGGGTGTAGGTGGGGGTGATGGCGTAGATGACCGGCAGGGCGGACTGGTTCTGCGCGCCCCCCGCGCCCCCCGCGCCCGGCGCGCCGCCCCGGGCCGCGCGCTGCGCCCTGCCGGTCCGGCCGGCCACCGGAGTCCGGATCGCTCTCTTACTGTCGATGTCGATCATGATGATGACGATGAGGACCCAGGGCAGCAGGATGAAGAAGCGGCTGAAAAACACCGATTTCATGTCTGAAGTTACCGTGCGCGCGCGCCCGCTCTCACTTTACTCCATCACGGCGATCGGCCGACCGCAACTCCGAGGAAGATCTCCTGTCGACCAGCCAGGCGACAACGTCCGGCGCGCCGAGTCCGCTCCAAACTATCCCAAGCATCCGCTACATCCCGCGCGTCCCGGCGGGACCGGTCCTCCGGAGAGTCCCTCCTCCGCCTCCCCTCGGATGGGACTTCTGCTTCTTCTTCTTCTGCTTCTTCTTCTTCTTCTTCCTCCTCTCCGTCCTCTGCCTCACTCCTCCCCGATCCCCGTTAGATTCCCATGTCCGGCGGGAGGTTTTCCTCCGGTGGAGGCGAGGAGAGGAGCGGGGAAGCCGGCGCGGAGCTCCCTGCAGGCGGACACTTCCACCGACGTGCGCCGCCGACGAGCATCACCGGGCGAAGGACGGAGCGCAGCTCGGAGTGAGAGGATGATAAAGGCAGGAGGGGAGGAGCAGGTGCAGAGGAGAGGAGGAGGAGGAGGAGAGACGGGATGGAGGAGAGAGAGAGACAGAGAGAGAGAGAGAGAGAGAGAGAGAGAGAGAGAGAGAGAGAGAGAGAGGCAGTGTGTGCAGCCCATGCAGTTGTTTGTCGAGAATAAATTATTAAACCCAAATAGGATTTGATATGAGGGCCCGCGAGAGGTGCTCAAATCCAGGGGCCCCTCCAGGGACCTCCACAGGGGCCCCTTTGGCAAAAAAAAAAATACAGACGTTTTTCTCTCCACTTCCACTTCAAGCCAAGCTCTGATTTTTATCTCATCATCGTGACATTATCTATTCAGGTAAAGTATTGCACACAAGCACTGCACAAGGAGAACTGAGTGTGCACTGCACAGTGATCTACCAGGGACAGTGCTGGTTATTCAGTCTGGCAGCAGCAGGAGCGACAGATCTGCAGCATCTCAAACGGTTTTCATGTTGGGCCATTGTTATGAGGTGAGAGCGCGAACCACTGTTCCACAGTCCATAAGTTAAAACATCCCTCTTTTTGCTTCTTTTTGCTGTTCCGTTCCAGATCAAAGACTTCTGGCCTGACCTGCCAAAGATTTGGTCAAATAAAAATTGAAGACAAACCTGCACACATGAGGAAACTGATCTACTAAAACAACACGACCTCTACAACTTCTGCTTAAATGTTCCAACTTCAGTGTACAAATTAATAGTGTGTATTTAAAAGATTTCAATTTCCAAATATTAATATTTACTTAGTTACTATTAATAGATATAAATGTGTTGAATGCCTCAGTGATTCAAATTTTCAATTTAAATTAAAATTGAAACTTCAGAATTGCTTTTAATTCAAACAGATCAAAATATAAATACACCAAAGAAGTTAAATGTATTAAATTTAATCATGTTTACTGTATTTATCACAGTTAATATGATTCATATAGCCGGGAGTGTTGTGTGTTCTAAATGTACACAACAAATCCTTAAGACGAGGAAAGAATACGGTTTAAATGAATGTCTTCACTACATTTAGTGGGCTTCCGCACACAGAATCAGTACTGTGTCTGTACTGATGTATAGCAGCTATGATTAGATCAAGATCTCCTCAAATATCAAAAGGGGAGTCAAGTCTATGATTTAGGAGGAAATGATGGACAGTTGTCAATAAACAGCATGTGATTAACAGTCAACATAACACGAGAATCTTGAATTAAATAGTTTTATTACTTTCATAAAAACAGACCTTTGATTGAGCTGACATCTTTAAAGTCTATTAATTTAATTTATGTCTAATGATAACTACTTACCTGTAGTTGAAATTAATCATGCAGGAAAGAAAGCAATGTCTGTTTATTACCAGATTTGATGCTGATACGCATTATAGACATTCTCTCTGATTTCCAAGGTCAGATTTTACTTCTTGATTCAGGTACATCGAAAAACAGTCAGGCTATTAGAGTCTATTGTGGATGGATTTAAGAGTAATTCAGACCAATTAGGTTCAGGAACTTCGAGGCTCATTGGTCTCCTCGACTTCAGCCAAGAAGCGACTCATTGATTGGTAATTATGCACACAACACCGATCAAGAGATCTGTCGGGGGGAAATAGAGGAGAAATCGCTGAACCACACTAATAGAGTTGGTTCACATCAAACTAATTGCAGGCAAACAAGCAGATCATTTCACAGGATGAAAGCTCCTTTGATTGTTGGGGCTGGACGCCGATGCTGATGCTCAGCGGGGGTTTAGAAAAGCCTTTTCGCACCATTTTTGACACTTTGAGACTCACGTTGTTCTTAAACAAAATGACTTTTAGAGACCTAATGAATCTGCTGCTCAGCGATTTGGGTGAAAACCAAGTAATGGGCTTACTCAATGATAAATCACCATTAAGGGGCCAACGTGACGACAGCAAATGGTTTAATGGGCTCCATTCCAATAATAAATCGTCATGCTTTATCAACCTTGATTGGGTGCTCTTCCTTCTGTTCACACACAATGAACCATTTGGAAATGAAGACGATACATCAAGAGAGATGGAAGATGAAATGAGATCGTTCTGATCTAATCGGCTTCGGATAATATTATTGGCGAAGACAGAGGACAGACAGCCCTTTCATTTCATGGCAAAAACTCAACTTCTCTCACCAGATACACAAATATAAAATTCCAAATTATACAAATGGCGACCTGAAAGATGCTGTATGCATCATACACCAGTATCAGTGAGATCCACCGCCAGCAGATGTCTTCAAAATGACAAAGAAAAAGTTAAATTCCATGAGTAAGGGAAACAAGAACGATGATCAAGGGGTAAAAACCTGCAGTCTTCAAAGAGCTGTGGACAAGCGTATATTCATGATGGATCGCCCAATTGAGCAAAATGTGTTTTCAAAACAGAGATCAGGATGATCCAGTCCCTTCAGAGAAGTTGCTGACATGGTGGAGATTTCATTGCCAACAATTTTCCATTCACTGTCACTACGTACGCTGGAATTTGGGACCAATAGAGTTTAGCAGCAGTGTCGGTGTGGTGGGTGAAAATCCAGCCGCAGTTTCTTTACTCTGTTGCTGAAAACTCTTCATTGGCTGCTTTTCTCTGGAAACCCGAGTGTTGCTTTAGTCAATTTAAAGGTGAACTTAAAGTAAGAAAAAGCCCAAGCTGCAGCTGCCGCTCGTCACTGCTCATTTCTTTCCTGCCCGTCACGCTCTCCCCTCCAGCCCTGCTGCGATGCGTCCGGCTTGTGAGGCCGAGCCGCCCGCTACATCTCACAAGTCAGGATCAGATGTTGACAGGGTGGGATGGAAGCAAATCTGAGCTCAGTTTGTTCAAGATGCATGTTCAAACGTGTCTGGGAAATGCATAGATGAGCAACCAATTTCACTTTCTTCAGTTTCTTTCATTGATTCACATTTTCTCCATCTTTTGCTATGGTATAATTCACTGTTTAGCAAATCACCTAAAGTCAGCTGGGATTGGCTCCACCTGACATGACGAGGATCGTGCCGACACCATAGCTTAGAAACCACCGGTACGAACCTTTAGCTACTTGCTGATACTGAGAACTGAGTCAAGTAGTTTTAAAATACGACAGAGCCTAATTCATACTCCATTTGCAAACCATGAGAACATTTACGAGGAAAATATTTATGAAATCTGACTAAAGAAAAGTCAGAATTCTGGGAAATTTTTTAGAAATCTGCAAAAATTATTATAAAAAAAATGGCAGTGGCAAAAATACTTTATCTTACAGACATTATTTTGGGGTCAGTTCTAATCCTCTTCTTTCCTCTTCACTTGCTGAATAATTGATTTCTGTCACATTTAATTGTGTCACTCCGGTACAAACACTCTCCAAGGTCACTCTCACCCGTTCATTCATGACTTCCATCATAAATCATGAACGTCTATTAAAACTTTTACTCGTCTCCTCCTCATTGTGTCAATCTGTCACAGCAGTCAGTGGCTGACAGTCCCCAGACTGTTTTATTCCTGGAAAACATCCAAAAATAGTCCTGTTTTTGTCATGGTGAACTTTTCCATTTTCTCCGATAAGTGATCCTCCTGCAGACCCAGCTCCTGACGGCCCTCAGTCATCCAGCTACCGCCGGCGAACAACAGCCGTCGAACAAATTAGCCCAGCGTGTTGTTAATTCTCACAGCTAAGAAATGCTTCCCTAAATTAAATGATAATTTACAATAACAAAAGCTCTGCCAGATGATAATATGCAGATTTTTCAGCGCTCTGGAGACATAATTAAACCTCAACGGGGCTGAAAATAGAGTGTAAAATTAGACATGAGCCTAATGAAGAGCAGAGGATAAAAGAGGAGCGAGCTGATAATGAAGACACGCTCCTGTGCTGCTGAATGAAACAATCAAATGGATCATAATTAGCCTGCTTTTAGCTTGTTAGCTTCACAATTTAAGCTATCCAAACCAGAAGCTGTGCTCCAAGATTGACAGGCCCTGGAATTCACTGCTCGCCCCCTTGAGGAGAATCAGAGTATTTCACACCAGAGTTTAATTTTCTCAGTCAGAATTCAAAACTCTGATTATTATTTAATTTATATGAAGTTGACAGTGGTGGTATTCTTTTGATCCAGCCTGCATGAGACCATGTGTTCCTGTCAGTAACCATACTGCTAAACTACGTCATTGTTTCACTTGTTGTTTGTTGTTTTTACCTCTTTTAAATGTAAATAGCGTTGATGCTTTTAGTCCCTCTGTAAATTAATTACTGTGTAACGCAGTGAGGAGAGAGACAAACAAACGCTGTTGGTTCAATTCATCGTAATCGAAACTCATGACGCCTCCTGGAGAAAAGGTGAGCCAAGGAATTAAATTCAGTTCTCTTTCATTTCTATAGCTCTAAATACAACAGTGTCATTTCAAGGTTCTTCTGCAGAGGAAATCAATAATTCCACAAGAGCGAGCAGAGGAGACGGCGGGGACGAAAAACTCCTGTTCAACAGGAAGAAACCTGCAGATCCGGAGTCAGAGACCTTCTGCAGAACCAGACTAGTAGTGTCGGAGCATTGAAACCAATAAATGATGTTTCACATTGGTCACATTCATCTCATTCACTCAGTCCAGCCGCTGGGAGCAGCTTCACTGGCTTGCTCAAGGACACTTCAACATATGGACAGACAGGCCAGTTCTAGAAGTTTGAGTCGATGTTTAGCTGCTGTACACTGAGTTTTCAATCGTCACACACACCGATAAGTCACATGTTGAGTTACGAAGTCATATCGTATCATTCCAGCAAGTTTTCACTTTCATCACATAATCCCAGGACGGTCCTGTTTGCACCTTCTCCCTGAGGTTCCCCTGTGATGGATGGAGATGTGGATGATCTTGAATGTGTTGTGCATCTTGAACGGCAGTGTTTCTCTGCTTTGCTCAGAGAAAGGCTTAAACTCCATCAGCTCAGCTCAGCAGAGCAGGAGCACTTTGTCAAAGCTCCTGAATAAAGAAAAGCCCTTCACTCGTTTAGCTGTAAACCTCCGTCCAGATCAAACATCTCCAGGAAACAAGCCGGTCCCGGTAACATCTGAAGCAGTTCCTGTTCCCTCATACAGCCTGCAGATGAGCGGATCTGGACTTCCTGTTGATGTCAGGTGAAGAGGTCACATGACTTCTCGGTGTTTGGAGAGAGGAGGAAACAATCACCGCATATGCATAAGATTGTTTCTCTTCTGTTTCCTCCTCCTCTGCCTAAACACTCTGGTAGTGTTTGGTTATCAAACATCTGTCATCATGATTTTGTTTGTCAGCTTAGCAGTTAGCGCTCGGTCCAGAAGCAGCCTGAAATCTGGAAACACAAGTTCTCACACGCCATGTTTCTGACATTGTAGGCTGGTATCATCATGAGAATCAGATCTGGGTCCGTCGATAAAACACGTGTAACCGCACGGTCAAAAATATCAGATTTCTGCTCGTCTTGCGGGTTGATTCCGCAGCTGCATGGGCAGATTTAGGTACTAATTAGATGAAAGTGGAAGAAGCTGCTGCTGTGACTCATTGAGGATGTAAACGTTCACACAATGCGGCGCGGGATGTGAAGAAGGAAGCAGGATGCGTGGACGGATTGAGATGGAAACAAAGACAGAAAAGACACTTTGTGAGTGTTCACAGGTGTGCGTGTGTGTGTGTGTGTGTGTGTGTGTGCCATGAAGAGAGGCAGATCTACTGTATAACCCTGCGGGTCCCTCACTGTCATCTCCCTTCAAATATCTCTGCTGAGATCGATGACGGGAGACGAAAAGTACAAAAGGAGCGAGCGGAAGCGTCGCCGGCAGGAGACACTGCGAGACGAGGAGGCAAAGGAGTGAATGAATGAATGAATGAATGAAAGCAAGTGAGACAGTGAGGAAGAAAAAGAGAGAATAAATGAGTGTTGAAGAGAAAGGAGGAGGTGGCGCTGGAGAGACGGACGTGTGCTGGCGGCGGGGAAACGTCTTGCAGTGTTTGGAGGCAGAGCAGCTGAGGAAATGCCACGACCGGCTAACTGCGGCGCGCCGACACATAAATCACAGCCCAGCATGCAATTATATGATAATTCACAGTACAATTCAATTCAGGGAGGAGCGGGGTGGGGAGGGGAGGGAGGCCAGTCAGACCCACTCCAGACCGGCAGCTCCAATCGCAACACATTTGTCAACACCATTAGCATAGAAATAAGTTTCCGTCCGCCACTTCTCCAGATTGGTGGGCGACTTAATGCGCTGCGCGCCGGGATGAGGAGTCATCCACAGGCGCCGCTTGACATTTGATGGCATCGGCACGGAAAAAGTCAAGAGTGTAACACTTGGTTAGATGTTAAATTGCTCCGTCTCTTGACTCCTGACATTCTCCTAAATGTGGGAGGTGGCGGCGGACATTATTCAGGAGGCGTCTGAATAAATCCTCGATGAGGAGGAATAGAACCACCATCACCCTGACATTTAATGGATTCACAAAAAGATGGACGTTGTGTTTACTATGGTTAATGAAATGAGAGCAATGCGACGATAGATGATTGTATAAGTGAGGCAAAAACAGCCACAACATGTCATTCTGTATAATACGTGAGAAAAAAGCAGACGTTAGAAGGTGTTTGGGATTTCATAGCATTAAAAAGATTTTTTTTTAGTTTTCAAGCTAAAACACAAAACTTTCATTGCGTCTCGGTTTTCCGTTAACATGACAGAGTTGCTTGGAGTCGATGAAGATGCTATTATTTTTTTTGAAAACAGGATCTAAGGTGGAACTTTTTGACAACACTGACTCTGTTGTGGTGTAAACGGGGGGAAACTCTACTTTTTGAAAACCGTGCACACGCAACGCAGTCGGAGCAAATAGTTCTGCACATGCAGAAGTGTTGGATTGGCTTCAAGTTCATAGGAGAAACCTGGTGGTTGGACCGAGAAAACGTGTTGGGCTGAGTTGAGCTGACGCGTCGCTGGTCTGGTTGGGATGCAGCGAGAGGTTCTCCGGTGGGCGTGGCCGGTCATTCATCCACCCATCCTCCACCAGCTCCATCCAGCTGATTGGTACCGAGGGCGCTGGAGTCAGTCCCAGCTCATTACGGGTAAGTGCCATTTGGAAATCAACCAGTTTTTAAGGTGTAGATGAAATGATTCACCTCAGAAGGATGAGCACGTGCACGTGCACATCTTCCAGTAGAACCTTCCAGCTTTCATTGAAAACTGGGATTGTCATGAACTCTTTGATAACAAATTCCAGCTCCAGCAGCGTCCCATTAGCAGCGGGTCGAACCCGATTCTCCCAGCAGCATCTTAAAGGCAGAATTACACTTTATTGATTGCGCTGCAGTACAGAGCAGGAGAGAGTGTTTTATTTATGTGCTGGAGATTAACATGTGGCAGCGTGTCAGGTGGATGGGTTCATGCTGCTGGGTTGTTTTTTTTTTTTCTTGTCCTTGCCAGGTATGTTAATCACAGTTATTTATTGATATCCTTGTTTTGTTTTTCTCTAATCCACTCGTCACATGTTGTGCAGAAAGAGCACCAGTGAGGTGTGAGTGTGTAATCTGTGTGGGCTGCTACTCTATTAACTTTCTCTTTGTTGTGCCATGCAGAGAGAAAACAGTCAGTTCGACACTAATCAACGCTGGGGTTTAACACATTGACTGAAATTGATTTAACTGTACTGATGATTAAAAACTAGATTGAAGAATGTGTCTATTCATATTCATATTCATATTCATATTCACACACCTCGTCCCCTCAGTACATTTAGGCAGTAGAGGACGGATTTGCAATAATCCACAAGAACGGTGCTTGGAGCCACTGAAAACAACTTTTCTCTGACTCTGTACAAAGGAGAAAATAATGCACGTTTTTAAAGAAGTTCAGGCTCCATCTCGGTGTAGAATGCAGAAACACTGTTACTGCACTTCGTAGTTTATCAGATTAACCCGGAACTGGTATTTTCAGAGCTTACAGTCACTGTAATATCAATGAATGTCCATTTACTTCCACTATTAATGCTTATGTGTGAAATCTCATGATAAAAGCAGACAACAGCACCCACTAGTGGCCGAACATGAAAACTACATCACTGTCAGAGTTTCTGCCTTTTCTGTGCGATCGGACGTCATTTTCAAAACGTTGTGAAACGTTTATGAAACGAAAACGCCCAAAAAACTGTTTTGACATCAAAGTTTGTGAAAATGGGGCCTGAGATGAATTCAAGAGGTCATAAGTGTCCCTAATATCTCTGAAACATTTATGTGACTCTTACACATTAACAACATTGAAAGCTGAAAACCTTTTATGTCCTTAGTGTGAAAAACCTAACATGACCGCTGCTAGAAAACAAATGAAAGCAGAAGCTGGATGCACAAAGACAGCATGAGGGTGAAAAACCTATAAAATAGGCTCGGTTGGTTTCAGAGGGTTGAAGACCTGTGGGACCATGCTGGTCTCTGAAGTATCAGTTTACCGGTGTCCACGGCAGGGTAAGGAATTCATCGTAACTCATTGTCCTGCATGTAGATCTAAAGCTTCGGAATCACTCTCTGGATGAGGGATGAGGCTGCAAACCCGGAATAAAAAAGCAAACCGCCAATCTAAATAATGTGAACTGAGCAGAGGAGTTGGACGTTCTTCATTCAGATGGAGACATCCACCTGAAACTTTGGGAAAAGACACAGGATACAGCTCCAGTGGTTCTCAGGTGCTCGCATTGGAAGCTGTTTGGGGTCCGGCGCCTCTTCCAGACACAGTTCAGCACCCAGACGAAGCCGGATGGACGAGAGAACCTCCGACCTTGGAGTGGAAGCAGGAGCAGCGCTACCAACTGAGCCGCCGCCATCCTGGAGACAGTCGAAGACAATACGCTGGCAAACAGAGAATGGAGAACCACGGCCGCCCATTGAAATGCCGGAGCGCTTTGTGTTTTGCGCCAAGCCGATCGTGTGCAGCAGAAAAAGAAAGGGCCGTTTGTCCCGCCGGGCCTCCAGCCTGTGGTCCACGCTCGCTAAATGCTCCTGTTATGTTGACATCAAAAGGACAAAAGTCTGTACCTGCTCACGGAAGCTTCTTTCGGTGGTCACGCTGTCAGCGGGGGGCGCCGTTAATGGCTCCCTGAGCAGCAGGACGACGCTCAGCGGAAACATACTTATTCATGAGGTGAGATGGGCTGACCTTCCTTCAAAGGGAACATTAGCAGAAAGGCTGCGGCGCTTAGCTATTTCACAATGTTCCAACAAACTTTTCTCTTTTCTCGCCTCCTTTTCCCCCATTTCCAGTTGAGTTTGCGGTTCTAATGATGTCTTTGGCAATTTTGTTGAAAGCTGAATAATATTGGGCTGTTCGACGAAGGCAAGGGAAGAGTAGAATTTCCTCTTTTGTGTTCCGAGCAGAGGCTGGGCAGAGAGCTGGATCCACTCTCTGCTGCTGAAATCAAATCTCCAAGAGACGGAGCTTCTCCTTCTAACCACGCAGACCGGATGAAAATGCAATAAAGACTCTGCCCGACCGTCTTCCCTGTTTATCATTTTCTCTCTTTCTTTCTCCGCTCGTGGCTTTTTTTGGCTCCTGGTTTCGTGTCCCACCCCCACGCCCTCCCCACCCTCCATCTCATTCTCTTTTCTTATTCCATCCGATAATAATCTCCCTCTCTCGCTCTCTCTGGCTCTTCCGGAGAGCGTCGAAGCGGCCTAAGCTGATTTGTTTGAGAAAACAGTGCAGAGGCCTGAAGAAAAGAAAAGAAAATGTGAAGACATTGATTAGGACGACAGGATTAGCGGAGCGCCTGTCTGAGAGCCGTTAAAACACACGTACTGTATGTAAGCATCTAGTCTGCATGCTAAAGCGGTAAAATCGTCCAACTTGGACCGCTGACCGCCTCCCATCAGCCACTGCAGCCGCTTCCCTCTGCTGGCGCTGCGCCTGCTGCCTGGACAGGAGCTCGGACTCGGAAACGGGCGCTCCACCTTCTCGCTGTCTGCGCAGTGACATTGATGGCCGCGGCTCTGCCAGCGTGTCGTCGAGCCAGGAC
The DNA here is from genome assembly GCF_902148845.1 of Salarias fasciatus. Lineage (NCBI taxonomy): Eukaryota > Metazoa > Chordata > Actinopteri > Blenniiformes > Blenniidae > Salarias > Salarias fasciatus. The sequence continues at coordinate 25,112,926 of NC_043757.1, forward strand.
AGGAAAAGGCTCCCGAGCGTGCCCGGCAACCAAACAAACCGCTGTTTGACTAACCTTGAATTACTGGCAGTATCTCGCTCTATTAGCATAACAGAGGAGACCTTCCCTCCAGGAACACGGTGTCAGTGTGAGCTCCGTGCACGGCGCGTGCACGTGACGCTAACTGCATGTCGGGCTTTGGCAGAGTGATTGTGAGGGAATCTCACCGGCAGCAGGACATTTAAATGTGTTTGTTTTTTCTTCCTGATAGCTATTTTTAGAGTCTTTTTCACACATCGACACAGTCGTGCACGAATTCAATCGCCACGAGAACTGATATCTGAAAAGATGCTCAGCCATCCAGATCATGGCTCCTGTAGTTTTACCCAAAAGGCGACAGTTCATGTTTAGTTCAGGAATTTTGAGAATCGTTGGGACTCCACAACGCAATCTGACCAGTGGAAACGTTCACATAAAAACCAAAAAATATCAAAAACTAAAAAGTTTTCCATTTGAAAACAACAACAACAACGTTGTGAGCAGCTTTTTCTAAACTCATGGTATCAGTTTGATGCTGAAGCTTTGTGTCTGATCGGTTTTCCACTACAGAAGTAGCGGCACAAAAACTCTTCTGTCTGTGTTCTCTGGCCAACATGCTGGACCTAAAATGAGACGTGAGTGCGCAGCTGGTTCCTGGCCCGAGGAGGCGGCTTTCCTGATTCGTGCCGTGCGCTTGTGGAGCAGTCGTTTGTTTTGTTTTTTTTCCCTCCTTTATGCACAGGTCAGTGCTCCCCTCACTGTACTGTCCGGCATAAATAAACCAGTGACGTGATGCTTTTTCTCAAAGATTCCAGACGATGCTGCTTGTTTTCCATTCTGCTCTGGAGTGGAAGTGGAGTAGAGTGGATGTCTCATCAGGAGTGTGACAGGTGTTAATATCTCTTCTGCTGTATTTCCTCCTCTTTCTATCCATTCTCAACACAAACATGCTGGATCCTAAGAACTTTATGGATTTTCTGGAGCAAAGTTTCTCATTAAATAGTTCAGTGTTCGAGGCCTTGATTTCATTCATGAGTTTAGGCAGCATTCCAGTCTGCTCTGTCACGCTGTCCTTAGTGAGATAGTTCCCAAATATGTCTTCAAATCGTTTGAAAAACGATTCCTCGCATTTCTTTCTTGCTGTTCATGCTCTTTCTGTGGCTAAGCTCGTCAGGCCGCTGAAGCCACATGTCGATAAGGACCCATAGCTCTCTTTCAACTTTCAACTTTGCTGAAAGTTGTGTTGTTAAATGGAAAAGAAAGAGCAGCGGATTGAAAACGATGTCCGTTTGCATGAAAACAGCAGAAACATTGAAGACTGTGTAGTTTTCAGGTCGTGCCACTAGAGGGTGCTGTTCTGTCCTCACTGCTTCTGATCTGCCAGCCCAGCCCTTCACTCTAATGTCTTCACTCAGTCTTCAGCGTTGTCCTTCACATATAAACCCACTGACGGGAAAAGCCTCGGGCACTGAAGTGAATTTTGTCTTTTCTAACTTCAGGCATCAGAAAGCTGAGAAGAATCAATCCACTGCTTCACGCAACTAATCAAACACTCTGGAAGTATTAATTAGAGATGTTTATTTGAAATGTACCCTTTAGTCATTAGAATGCGATAGCATTAGGGGAAAATACATATTTCAAGTATTTAGAATCTGATCTATCTGATATCGCGAAGCATTTACATGAAAATGTTCATTTTCACGTTTTTAGCCAGTTCATCTGTCAGCAGTTCATTTTCCAGCCATCCCGCAGGCCTGATTTATGGCTGGAACATCCTCGCCTGTTGCTTAAGTGTGTGTAAACAGGTCAGGGTAGACCGCGGCCCCATCCGTTATGCTGACACTTAGTCGTTAGCCATGAGCCCCACTGTCGGGCTGAGAGATTAGCTGCTAGCGCGCCGCCGCTTAAAAGCTCCGGGGGAACAGGAAAACCCGGTCCAGATTCGACAGGATGCGTTTGAGCGTAGTTAGAAGTGAAAGTGGTGTGGCGCGTGACAGGTTTGGTGGAAGCGTTATTGATGAGCGGGGAGTTTTACCAGGCGGCGCTGCTCCTTTCACAGAGTGAACCATCTCAGCGGTCACGTGGGGGGAGGCCATGTTTCCTGGCCCGGGCTGTACGGGGCGGTGGACGAGTGGGCGGAGGAGTCAGACGACTGGTCGCGTCCACCCGGAGTGGGAGGCTGATTTATGTGAAGCAGCGGGCCGACAGCAGGCTGCAGACAGTCTGGAGGATGAGCTGGCTGCTCCTTTCATTTTCACCCAACACTTGTGTGATCTTCTGCTTGGAAGGTGAGAAAAGAAAAACAGCTCCCTGGGTGTTATAAGTTCAGTTTCTTCCGCTCGATTGATGACAGAAATCCCCACTTTATATGACAATTTTACACTGATGTTACACACTCACGGCAGCACCTCCCATAACGGCGGCGTCGCCACACTGCCGCCACCAGGGACCCCGGTGCTACCAAGGACGCGGTCTCCTCTACGGGTTAATCCCCAGATCCAGAGCCGGAGGTCTTATTTGTGGCAGCAGCGCTGCAGCGGCCACTGAGGCACATCGAGAGGAGCCCTGCTGAATCTGCTGAGTCACAGGAAAGCAGCTCGCCCCTCCGGACATTTAACACAACCGGGATACACACAGTGTGTGTCTGAGAGAAGGTGAAATTGAGGGAGGTAAACGAAAACACACATATATACACACTGAGTGGTAATTAGACTTTTGGAGGAATGTGGCCGTGTTGAGATTACATTACAAAATCAAACTACAGCGCCAACTCGTGGCCTGGCATGCTAACTACATTGTCTTTAGCATTTCTGTTTCCGCATAATTACAAAACTTTTCTGAAACGACCCGTTTTCACCTGAAGCATTATTGGATAGACGGCTTCGATTGTGACTGGATGGTTTTTCACGTCCTCGGTGGATGAAATTTGAGTTCCTTCTGCATCGCTTAAAGGATCCAAGATTCCACTTTAAAATCTCCCAAACAGAAGTTATCCATGATTAATGCTCGGTTGTATTATTAATAGAGTGTGCCGAGGACCAGAGTCTGCACATCTATTTGTACTGACAGCCCGTTTCTGTAGAATTACCAGCAGGACAAATTGAAATACGGAATCTCTTATCGTACTTCAGCTGTGGAAGTTTAAATAGTCCGGCATTTTTCAAGCTGAGGGGATTTCTAAGAAAAGAGCTGCTTTTCTGACATTTCGCCAGAAAAATTGTGGGTTAGAGAAGTCGGGGTGAACTGAACGAGCTGTTTCAAACGCATGTGACACTCTGGAAATGAAGTCTTGACCCCAAATGGGCTGAAATTTAAATACACAGACACACTCCCAAAAGAAAGCCATCGGCTGGACTCAAACACGTAACCCTCCCGCTGTGAGGTGAGAGTGCTGACCACTGCACCGGTTACAGGTCCTGATGGGAGGGATGGGTCGACCCGGCACATGTGGTCGTAGAGGAGAGGAGTACGATTCCCGCCCCGTCTGGAAGCAGGAGGGGAACGTTTCCTGCTCTGAGCTGCAGCGTGGAGAACCAGGACCTCTCCCCCCCAGCAGAACCTGCTGCTCGCTCACACACAATTAAACGTGCTTTCACACACTCTCCAAGAATCTCCAGTTACTCTCAGAGAGGTGGCTCGATGGTTCTCCAGTTTTCGTGAAGGTGTTCCGATGGGGACGTGAAAGTGTCTGAATATAGCGAGAAAGTCTGAAGGATGGAAACACTGACACACACACAGAGGAACGTGTGTGTGTGAGGGGGTGTGTTCTTGACTGAATTAATGTGTTTCTCTTTTATGGAAAGTTATTCTCATATATTCTCAAAGTACGGTAAGCAATCCAGCAATGTTCCAGAAGAATGGTTAATCACTGACATGAAATATTGACAAACTCATCTGTTGCACTAACGTTCATAGCATCTGTATTGTGGGCCGAACATCGCAGTACCAGCAGTCACCACGAGGGGCGGTATTGAGGTTAGAAGTACAGAAGAGAAATGATCGAAGTTCTCAAAGTGAGAAACTTCCTTCAGTATTCCAAGATGGCAAAAGCCATGTTGACATGTGCAGCGACAGCTTCACATGTCAATCTGGGATTTCACTCAGTAAATCCGTTCGGGGAAGGAGGGACTTGCTGCAGAACTCTTTGTGTTCATTGGACGGAGGACACCGTGCGCCCACCGTTTGGTTTCAACCAGTCACCACAAAAAACAAAACAAAAAATGACATCGACAGACACACACACATCTTTGCCATTTAAAAATGCGCAAAGCGCCTCTCGCTGATCGTTTTTCAAAGAGGCAATAGAGGATTCATCCCAGACAGATTTAATCGCTGTCGGGGCATCCATTGTTTTCACTAGTCATGCTAATATTATTAGCAGTGATGCGTGATTGGTCCGAAGGAAAAAATTCCGAGCCCGAGCGCATGCGCACAAGCGGTGCAAGATGGATTCTCGTGGTGTGTGTGAACAAATACCGTGAGAACTCAGCTTGCCGGCAAGATTATCAGTATTCACCTGGGCTGAAAACCAAATGTTCTTCTGTTGACTCAAGAACTGGATTCACTCCGAGTTATTTTCCCATGAACCTCCTCTTCATCTAAACCTGTGATTTAAGAAAGTCTCTGTGTTTTTCTTTAAAATGCAGCAGAAAGATTTCATTCATAATGCCCCTGTTATGCCCTCTTCAGGAGGTTCTTTCTTTCACACCGGCCTGGTACTAAAGGATCTGCAGCCGCAGGTAGAACCTGGCGGGTTTCTGCTGGTTCTGCTTCTTTAAATCAAATGATTCTCAAAACCAAGAAGGTTTGCAGTGAGTGGTGTTCATCTAATTCTTCATATTACAACAGTTTCAGTGAACCTCAACTGTCTCATCAACATTAAAGCCTCCTGTTTTTAATGATATCTCAGTGTTAGATCAGGAAGCTGACTTCTGATTGAGACGAGATTCTTTAAACGCTCACACAGATACCTGGGCTGCTCTCTGTTTTACACTGTACCGTGCAAATCGATCATTACTGCATCTCTCTGAGCTCCACCAGCTCTCCCTGCTGGCTCAGGGACTCTGCTGTATGAGGGAGAGACTCTGGTCACGATACAAGCAGAGGATTAGATAGGAAATGCTGCCACCTGGTGGTGGATATGAGGAAGTGCACCCCACCCCGTAAAATAATACAACAGAATAGAAAAGAAATTATTAATAACAATAAAAACATGTACAAGGCTTATTGGTTATGAAGTACAGAACAAGTGAAATGACAGAAAACAAAGCAGACATTAATGACAAAGTGGAGTTCTGGAGTCTTACTGCCACAGGAAGGAATGATCTCTTGAAACTCTGCTGCCCTTTGACCCGGATGGATCTCAGTCTGGACCTCCCTTCTGTCTTCAGTTGTCCTCTTGTCAAGCTAAAGATGTGTCCTAGTTTCCTGGTTAATGTTGGTCATTAGATAATTGTTAGCATCTCATCAACAGCTGTAGTCCATCAAGATGGAGGTGGACCCTCTGGAGGGGTCTCACCCCTCACTTTGAGAACCACAGATTTAAACCAGACTTTAACAGATCAGTTCTTTCAGCTTCGATCATATCATCTAATCTCACAAATCCCTGTTTTATCATCAATATCAGGACTGATTTCTGGAACGCTGATGGCTGGTTGGTGTGAACGTGAGATTAAAGGATTTGTTCTCCATATCGAATAAGAACACGTCTTTGTTCTGGGGCTGATGGGAAGAGGGAGCGACAGCCTGCATGCTGATCACGGTGCGGCCGCGTCGTAACGTCAGATCCTATCGGAGAAAGCAATAAAGCGCTTGCAGGCGGCCTTTACGGCCGACACAGTATGGAAGCAATAAAGCAGAAAGGATGTAGAGACACAAACGGCAGCGAGGAACTCCACAACGCACCGCTGATTCTGATCCACAACGTCTGATGGTGGGGTTTTCCGCCTTTCGGTGTTGTTGATGGAGGACTTTTCTGTCATCTGACTGGAAAATCCAACAACACAGACACAAGCTCCTCATGGTTTGGTTTCATTGTCAGAGCCACAAAAGGCTTTTTTCCCCCTTTATTATTCCACATCAGATTTGCTGCAGTCATGCAAACGCCGCGCCAGCGTCTCACTTCCTGTTTAGGCCAACAGAAACTGCCGTGAACAGATTTTACTCTCGGTTGAGTCACACCGCAGTTTCTCTTCATTTCCACATCTTTTTCCGGCGTCCAGCGAAACTGGTCCAGCTGTGAACTCTGTTCAACCAATCTTCAACCACAGCTGACCCGAGAGCCTGGAGCCTGGTTCAGGTTCTGGTTCAGGTTCTGGTTCAGGTTCTGGTTCAGCCTCACAGGGGTTGCACATGACACATGCACATGACTGTCGTTTGGCTGTCCATTATTTTGACTTCGCCTTTTTAGCTGTTTATTTAATGTAGCCAGTTCAGCTTATTGAATATTTGTCAGCTTTTCTGGCCATGTTGACATTTCCAGCAGTTTCGCTCTTCTCAAGCCACTTTTGATAATTTACCTGTTTTATCTGTTCTGGCTTTTTTGTAGTTATTTAGCTCTTTTAGACATTTTAGACTCATTTCATAGTTTTTTAGCTATCTAAACCAGTTTATCATATGTCATGAAATTAAACTGGTCATGTTGGCTTTTCCACCCTTCTTTCTTTTCTTTTTTTTTGTTGTTGTTAATAAAATCATCTCCTAATGAGAAATCTCTCTCTTTAGAAGAGATATTGTGCTTATGTTTAAGACAAGATTCTTTAAAAATAAACTTCTGAGATGCTATACAGAATAATCAGTTTGTTTGAAGATGCTCAAGTTGCAGGTTGCATAACTGCTGCACACTTTATGTCTGTTAAATATTTTTTATATTTAATTATTTGTCTTTAATCTGGATAAATCAGTTTTTAGTTTCTTATTTGATATGAGATTGGAAGTTTTCGAGTGGGAACAGCTCTGGTTTGCTCCGACATCGATCCTCTGCGTCCAGCAGTCACGTGACGCAGCTCTGGTCCTGATGCTGCTGTAAGCAGCTCAGTGTATGGAGTGTGGTTGTGCCACACACCGAGACCAGCGTACAACCAGTGCCCCAGTTCCCCACGAGCTGTGAAGTGTTGAGTGCCTTCATTCTCTGCCTCAAATCACTAATTTACAACAGGAGCTTAATTTTTTCAGTCAATATGCACGATGCTAATGTGTACCGATGCAGTCATGGTAATATTAATTTTTATTTTGAAAACAAAGTTACAAAGTGCTTCACTCATTATATAATGGTGTATGCAGCATTAAGTTTAAAATTACTGACATTTCCTGAAGCTAAAATAAACGTTAACTTATTGAATGCATTAGAAAAAATACATGGTGCTAGATATCCAGATGAAGGAATAAGATGACAGAAAAACATTTGACTGGATAATGAGAATTTAGAGATCAGATCAGACATAGATATAGTCTTTTCAAATTGAAAAACTATGTTAAGTACACAACATTGATTTCAAGTAGTTTTTAAACTTTTTCTGAAATTAAATAGTTAAAAGGATATTTTTCACTTGAAACTGGGCCGCAGTTTGTGACGGAATTACAGTTTTAGATGCGGGATGTTGAAGACTTTGTATTGTTATATTTGTATTTTCTAAAAACCCCAGTTCTTTATTTTTTATTGTTTTATTTCTTTCTACATGGCCTTGTATTTGACAACATTATGTGTAATTAGTATATCATTGTCTTTAGGAGTAGCTTGTGTTGATATTGTTCTATTAAAAAAAGGGACTGTATACTAGTTCAAGGTGAGGCTGAGTCAGGTGCGTGTGGCTTTCCCATATGTGACCGCGATGTTAAAATGTTGATACCTATAATGAATACAAAGCAATAATATCGCTTAAAGTGAGAATGGAGGATTAAATCACAGAACATATAGGTTAGATTTGACTATCGAACATGTTTCTTTCTTGTGCTGGTGGTCCACAGCGGCTGTGTGTGCGGCTTTAAGAGCGCCTCCTGTGTCACGTTTCCCGCCCTCATACCCGCAGCATCACCGCCGCTGATGTGGAAATCCCCCCGTTCCGTCTCCGCGTCTCCGCCGAGCGGGGTATAAAGCGTGGACCATGTAGCGGCTCCTGCGGACAAAGAGGACGGAGGACGGAGGACGGAGCGCTTCCGATGGGGAACCTGCTGGGCAGCTGGCGCTTCAAGGAGCCGAGCACCGTGGAGGAGTGCGACTCGACGTGGGGGTCGGACTCCGAGGACGACAGCGGCATCTCTGAGTCCGTCAGCCCGGCGGAGGGCGAGCGGGGCCGCGGGGCACGCCTCCGGAGACACGAGCCCGCAGGTACCGGGGCGGGGGGCCGGGGGGCCGGGGGGACCGGGGCCGGCAGAGGGGGCGTCTCTGCGGGGCTGAGTCCGGCCACACGCCGCTGACTGAGCGGGGGCGCAGCCGCAGCATCCGTGTCACACACACACACACACACACACACACACACACACACACACACACAACCCCCCCCCCAGGAAACACTCTTTGATATTTAAAAGAATATTAAAATACACATTTCAACCCTTCAGTTAATGTCTTATCCTTCATTTAGTTGGTTGAGTTAAATATTGAAATTATAAAAAAGTAAAATTTAAATATATTTGAAATATTGAAAAAAGGCTGCATATGATTGAAAACCTGGAGTTTTGTCTCATTATTTATTTATTATTTATTCATTCATTAATATTCATTAATTTCTTTGGTGAATAATGTGAAATTAGAGTGAAGCACTTTCTAAAAATGTTTGCACATTATACTTAAATATGAATTACATGAATGCAGATGACAGATTATTCATAAATAATACACACATCTCATCGATCGTAACGCCGAACAGGTACAGGTCAGGCCCCGTTTACACCACAGTGTTACTCAGCTGCTGAAAACTCAAGTTTTTGGACAATGTGGAACTTTGAGATGAGAGGCCGATTCCGTCTCCGTGGAAACGAGGGAAAACGCCGCTTTTTGAAAATGCCTTGATTTTGTGTAAATGGGGAAAATGTAGCAGCATATAGTCGAGCTATTTTCCCTGAAACTGCAGTTTATGATGCTTTTAAAAACTGAATGAGATTCGGAATTTATTTTTAACTATCTCAGCAATTGCAGCTTTCAAAGCCTTTTGCCATCTTTTTACTATTTTATCAATTGAGAAAAAAAAAATGCAGAATGACTGAGCTATGCTAACTTTTTTAATTAGTTATTAATTTCCCTCCTTTGGCAGTAAATGAACAAATCTTTACTGTTTCTTCCAAAGCATTTCTTTAGTGGGATTTCTTCCTTTGGGACTGAAAGGACACGTTTGTCTCCAAAACGACTGAAAGACACCTTCTTATTTCCATTCAGCTGTGTAAGCAGTGCGGCGGGGGCGGCGGTAACGTGGCGGAAACGTGGCGGCGTCTTTCAGACGCGCTGACAGGATCGTTTGCCTGCTTCATACTGTGTTGTAATCTTGAAACCAGCTCTTTAAACTGTTGTGAGAGTCTGTGCAGATCTTCAAGTCTTGGTTTTGCATGTTGTATGGAGTCGTATTTGTGCCACGATCCTGAGCGCACAGTTTGAAACTCTTAGCACAGTAAAAAAAAAAAAAAAAAAGCTAGCAAAAATCTATTCTTTGCTCAAAATTATATATTTTGTTTATGTTTGCAGCTTTCCACATGCGCACACAGTCATGGTGTATTTCACTTCAGTTATGGAGTTCAACAATTAAACAATCAGACTGTATTTTAACACACAAAACCACAAAGTCCTTTATTTTATATAATTTGATAATTAAAAGTATTCATAGAAAATGCATTATAATCCAGTATAAATCACAAAACTGCAGAACACTATGAAGGCCGTGATCCTCCGTCTCCTCCTCTTCAGGACGTTTATCGTCTGTTATATCGTCCGGTTCTGCTCGATTCTCATCCGTTTGAGAAGTGAGCTTCACTTCGCTCCTGAGATTGGAAGCTGACGGTTCTGGAGGTTTTTTGTAACGCTCTCTCAGGCCAGTCGCTTCCTCCTCCTGTCAGACCATTCCACGTTTCCTCCTGGAGTTTGTCCAGGGTGCTGATTTGGAGCTTCAAAGAGTCGGTGGAAGCATCAGGGCGCTGTTGAGCGTAACGCTTCTTGGAAGTTCACTCGACCCAGATTACATTTCAGAATGGGTTTGTAGCACAGCGGCGCCGGCGGGAAGCGTCCTGCTCTGCTGGGAGGAAGAGATGGATGATGACAGCCCCCGACCTCAAAAGAGAAACTCGCCGCACCTGTTTGGACTCGAGACGTTCCAGATATTCCAGACCTCAGACCTCAGACCTGCTTTTGAACCAGTTCTGTGTTTTTAATGTTCTTTCTTTGTTTTTCTTCCATTTATCAGCTGACTGACTCCCCAGAGTCCGCCCCCAAGATGAAGAGGAGTTTCTACGCCGCCAGGGACCTGTACAAGTACCGCCACAGCTACCCGGTACAGCCACGCACACACACACGCACACATCCACACCCACACACACACACACACACACACACACACACAAATGCAGGTCTCCTTGATCTCTTTGCTCTTTGTTTTTGTGTGCAGAACTACAAAAAGTCCCGGCAGCCCAACGAGTACCGCAACCTGCGCTTCTACCTGAACAAGATCCCTCTGGTACCGGATGGTGAGATGTCTCACACACACACACACACACACACACACACACACGCACACACGCACACACACACACACACTGGAGAGCAGTGATGTTGTCTCTCGGCTTAGGGAGTTTTGTTTGGCTAAAGGTCATGTTTGATGGGGAGAGCCCAGGAGATTACTCCACTGATGGGTTGTTTGAACATACTTAGATACACACACAGACACACACACGCGCACACACACACACACACACACACACACACTCGGAATGTGTGCAGCCACTGATCGGCCCCGGTTTCCTCTCAGGTATCTACATCGAGGAGATTCTTTCCAAGTGGAGAGGCGACTACGACAAACTGGAGCACAATCACACCTACATCCAGTGGTGAGGCCTTTCATCTGCGTGGCGCGGCGTTCTGATGGCTTTTTTCTGTGTCAGGACTGCCGGGGGTTGTAGGAGTCGACATGTCACAGTCTCCTGATTTGATCCAGTCGTCGGGCAGAAGTGAACAGAAATAGCAGAGATGATTTGATTCACCTGTGGCCACGGAAGTGACTGAAACACCAGAACTCAAAGATCTGGAGAGCTGAGCAGATACTTTTGGCGATCCAGTGCATGTGCAGAGTGTGTTTAGAAGACAGGAAGCGAGCCCAGAGTGCTGTGTCTGCCTGACGTGTTGTGTGTGCAGCATCCAGAGACGACAGGAAGTGTTCAGCCGACCGAGAGAACGCAGCGGTCTGGAGGAAACGCTCTCTCGGGGTGAAATGTGGGATGTAAATTAAGTTCCTCAAAAAAGAGGAAAAGAAAGAAGGCCGTGTTGTGTTACTGCACGGCGTGATGAGACCGAGAAGAAGCTGGTTTCAGATTACGAGCACGTGGTGCAGCGTGCCGACAAGACCGTCCGGTCAGTCGCAGACGAGGCAGCAGCTCAAACAGACGGAGAGACAGTAAAAATCCCGTCTTCACACCGAGCTGCTCAGTTCAGAGGAGGGTTTTAGTTTGGGTGTTGCAGTTGGTTTGTTTATCTCCACGCATCTTGATGTGCCTTCATCGCCTCTTATAGCAATCAGCTGATCCTGTCTTGTCTCCCTCCCTCCTCTTCCATGCTCCAGGCTGTTCCCGTTAAGAGAACAAGGGCTCAACTTCTACGCACACGAACTGACTCAGGACGAGATCAAAGTAAGAGGAGGTTCAGTAAACCGGACGGTCTCTCTGCAGCGGGTCAGGACCGCCGCTTGTGCCTTTGACTTTGCTGCAATGGGAAATCCCATCATGCCTCCTTCTGAATTTTTAATACACCTGTTCTGCCTCATGTCCGCAGTGTTTACCACGGTCGAGTGGTCGCATCTCAGATTCAGCGTGAATCTTTAAAGACACACAGAGCGGCGTTCACTGGGTCTGAAGATGGCTCATTCAGTTTTCCACTGAAATGAGACCAAACATCCAGTTTAAAGGTGCTGTAGGCAGGATTTTGCTAGTCAGTGCTAATTTTTCTGTGTTTTCTTTGGATTAAATGTTAGAGTATCCACTGATAATCCTTTAGGAGTGTAGCATAATTGCACTACCGCGAGGGCGCAGCGTTCCCATCTGTCTCTGTTCTGAGCTGAAAAGGAATCTCGACAGCTCCAGGTATCTTTGACCAATCAGAAGAGCCCATGAGGCTCTAACCGTGATTGGTCGAGGGGCATTCGTCGCACGTTCTTGTGGGAGGGGTTTAACTTGCGTGAGGGCGTGATGTCAGAGAAAACAGGACAGGATTGGCTGTGCTGGGTTTCAAATCACCATCTTAGATGGGTCAAATCGTCATCTTGCTTAGGTAACCCTAAGCAAGATGGCGGAGATGCCGAATCCTGCCTACAGCACCTTTAAGCTTTTTTAACCCAAAAGTCGTCTGCTGTTTTGGTGTTTAACTGAAAGTGTCATGTCTAACATACTTATTACACCATAATCAGGCTGCGATTTGAGTGAGTGAGTAGAGATTATTATTTGCCTTTATATCTTGACAGTAATGGGCCTGATTCATCATTTTAAATTGAACGCATATCTTGTTGTGTTTTGTGTGTCTGTTAAAATGCAGCTTTCTGAAAACATGATTACTGATCTAACAAAATCTAAATCTTGAACAATTTCACCAGAAAACAAGTCGTCTGTTATTTTCTAACTATGCTCAGAAGCGATCTGGGCGAAAACCCGTCCGTCTCACTCCGTCTGATCAGCTGAGGTCCGAACAGGAAGCTGCCGCCGGCGGGTTTTTCTGACCCGCTGCGTTTCATCCCGTCAGGAATTCCAGAACACCCGGGAAGCCAAGCGGAGATTCCTGGCGGCGTACTCCCTCATGCTGGACTTCTACGGCATCAAGCTGCTGGATAAGAGCGGCAACGTGGCTCGAGCCTCCAACTGGCAGGAGCGCTTCCAGCACCTTAATGAGTGAGCGCGCACACACACACACACACACACACACACACACACACACACACACACACACACACACACACACACACACTCACTCATGGAAACAGCAGCCTGAAGGTATAAAATTGCAGCCAGTTGCTGAATCTGAGTCCGTTCGTAAACAGTTATTGGAAAACCCAGCGCAATTTAATTGTCCCTCAAACGTACTCTGGCCTGTTTTAAGTCTGTGAACAGGTGGCTGAAGGGTAATTTAGGGAATGCCTTCAAACCCACCTCCGTGGCTTGATGGCCTGAAATCAGTCATTGTGTTTTCCTGCCAAAGATCCATCCGTGACAGAGCGCGACATTTTCTCCTCCCGCCCAGCACAACCTCTCCAGTCACTCACACCTTCCAGTCCTGTGTGTCCGAGGCTGATTGTGATCTGAAGCACTGGAAGAAACAACAAATCCTCTTCCATCAACCATTTCATTTAATTTCATTTCATTTCATTTATTTGTATATTTGTTTGGAACAGTGCATGTTAATGAACATAAAAGTAAACATGCCAGATTGTAGCCAAGAGGCTAATTTCCATCTGTAGTCCCAACGGGCTGGGGTCAGGGATTACAATACATAAAAGAAACAAACGTTTACATTAAAATTTTACAGTTGAAACAATATGAAGACAAAACATATGACACATGGAACAAAAGGAAAAAGACAAAGAACAAGACAATACAAAATTATACAACATAAAAACAAAGAACCAGCTGCTTGTTGCATCTCTTGTTTTCAGTACCCCACTGAAACAGTGAAAACTTCATTAACTGCAGCTTCCAGAGGCCTTTCAGGCTGACTTTACTTTGACCAGTTGGTATTGTGAGAAAAGCGACCGACACATCTGTAGGCCGGTCTATGGCTGATCAGTGTCTCTTATTTTCCTTTCATTCAAAAATTGTTCAGCTGGATTTCAGTGAATTTTCCATGCAGAAGCAAAAATGACTGAAATGAAGCTGAAGTCGCTTTGGTGTGAAAACAAAATGAAGAAATTTCAAATTTTCTTCTTTGTTTTTAAAGATCCCACCACAACTACCTGCGGATCACGCGGATCCTCAAGTCCCTGGGCGAGCTGGGCTACGAGGCGTTCAAGGCCCCTCTGGTGCGCCTGTTCCTGGAGGAGTCTCTGTGCCAGAACACCCTCCCCAACATGCAGCACAGCGTCCTGGAGTACTACGTCTACACCATCCGCCTGCCGGCCACCCGCCGCCGCCTGCTCCGCTACGCCCGCCAGCACTACAGGCCCGCCCACGCCTTCCTCTGGGGCCCGCCGCCCAAACGGCGAGGCGACGGCGCAGGCCCCGGGGGAAGTGTGGGCGGCGCCGGGAGCAGCGGGATCAGAGCCCCGGCTCCAACGCCGGAGCAGCAGAGGAGGAGGGAGGAGTCCGTACCTGCGGGGAGCGGGATTATCGTGTCTTCCCACGACGCCATGATGTGCCAGGACCTGGCTGGAGCGGCGCCCAAGGACTGTGGCGGACCTGGGTCCCACATGGCCGGACTGGAGGGGGCACTGATGATGGTGGGAGTGAGAGGAGAGAGGAATGAGTACAACGACTTCGTTCCTCTGTAGAAAAATCAAGTTCTCACATCAACCGATTCTCATGTAGAGGTGATGTTCTGAAAGGCCCTTCAGAGTCCTGACGCTGTCAGGACAGCAACAGCTCTTCACACGTGGTCAGTCGCAGTTAAGTTTAAGGGCTTATCAATAAACAATAATAGTTCTCAATTGCCAATACTCTATAAATATTCCTGATTAGGGCTGCACAGTATCTAGTGAACATGCAACAGGTTATGATTGGTGTTAAATACAAACACGTATGCAGATGATGTTAATGTGTATTTTGCATGTAGCTGTGAATTGTGCAGCCCTAGTCCTGATTCGATTGCGATTTGTGCAGTTGAGGGTTCTCCTCATGAGCCGGCCCCCAAGGGCCAAATAACCCGAAAACCATCGAAACCAGAAAAGATGGGTTTCTTCTCATCAGGGCTAAAGCCAGACGAGCCAACACAGAAAATTGCCTTATTTAAAGTTTTCGTCTGGAACTGAAATGTGGTCACCTCGAGAACCTTCTTTCAGCCACAGGTGCCCCCCGATTGGTCGGCTGGTGTTGCGATGGCTTCAGGTATTAAAGTTGTGCGTACTTATGAAACGTTGTAGCGGGAGCTCGGCAACACGCTGGACTCTCTCTGTACAGGTGCTATAAAGACGATGAGACTATTTGAAGACGGGGATTTTTATCTTTTTCCTGAACATGTGAAATGACTTTGGAGGAATTCCATGGACAGTTTGTCAGCAATATTTTGAAAAATGGACTTGAAATCCTCCATCTGATGTTAGCAGCAGGCACAAGCCAGGGACTCCTCAAGTTGAAGGTAGCTACTTTCTCCGAAAATTGTACAGAACTGTAAAGCAAAAATTAAATCTTGTTTGTGACTTGATTTGTTGACCTAACAGGTAGGAATAGAAGAGCTTTTTCTGACACTTCAGTCGGTGAGGTAAAATCCTCAGAGATGAATAATTATAGTATATCAATAAATGGCGTTATTTCTGGTGAAATGCTTTTATATGTGGTGTCACTGAAAGGCCTTCTATGCTTACCTGGGGCCGGTTAGTGGGAGTGACGTTGGCGTGATCGGACGGGTGTGTGTTGCACTTTTTGGACAATCTGTGTCTTCCTGTTGAAAGCGCTGTAGGTGTGTCTCCAAAAGGCTGCGTGGCATTAACATGACGAATCGCTCTCATATAACCGAACGTTGCAATAATCCAGTTATCAGCATGTAAGATTCTGTGTAGTTTGGTAGAGATCAGAGGTCTGCAACCTGCAAACTGCTCAAACCTTCACTCCGCTACAGCTCACGAGGAAAACTACAAACAAGCTAACAGTAAAAAATGGCTAATATAGATAAAATAGCTAAACCAGCTAAAAAGGAAAAAAAAAAAAAAAACGATAATCAAATTAAAAGGGAAAATAACTTAAATTTGGTAAAAATGTAAAATTTCGGAAGGACTAGCCTACAAAGCTATGAAAATAATTGAAAGAGTTAAGACCAATGGAAATGATAACTACAAAATAACTGAATTTGAAATTGTAAGAAATGCTACTGGAATCAAAACCTGGAACCATAACCTGTCAGACCATTCCAAAACCTGGAATCAAAAAGATATTCAGAACGGCTAGAAACTGTGAAGCAACTCAAAAAAAAAGTAAAGAGAATTCTTGGAAAATGTTAACATGACTAATTTAGGTAAATTGCAACAAAAAAAAAAAAAAAATCACAGTGACTCTAATCTATTGAAATGGATTAACATGGTGAAACAGGTAAGTGGACAAAGCTTAAATAAATAATAAATAAATAAGCTAAAAGGTCAAACTGACAAAAAAGCTGAAATGGCAGAAACAACCTTAACTACTTAATACCATAACTTAAATAGATTAAAAAAAAAACAAAAAACGAGGTATTGGTAAACTGTGTCAAACAGTCTCTTGGAATGCCTAAAAACTGAAGAAGAAGATAAAAAAAAAGGTAGTCCATTGCTGTCTCTTATAATTATCAAAGTTTGGAGAGACAACCTGAGATACAGTTTTTAAAGATGATATAAATAACTTTTTGAGCTGAATTTTCTGGTTTATGGTCCAGGTGTATTATTTCATTTGGTGAAAAGTGGATGACTCCACAGCTGAGCTCATGCAGGTTTCAGACTTCTGCATTAGGTAATTAATCCTTTACTCATTTAAAACTTTCTAGGGCTAAACTTGTGAATGTGCAGAGATCGACGTTTTTTTCTACGACCTTCATCAGCTTAAATAATCATGCACAAATAGACCGCAGTACGTGTGCACAGGTTTAAATAGGAATTATAAGTAGAATATAGATGATTAGTCTGTCAGTGAAACATTGGTCAACTCGCACTCTGCGCACGCTAATCTCATGTTCTTCAGATTATACCGTAACATTGTTAGCATCTGTTGGGATGTATAAAGTCTTAAGCTGTAACTCCTGCACAGTGAAGCTGATCATTGTGAGATGGGAGCCGACCACCGCGGGTTACCAACCGTCACCAGATTAAAAGCCATGTGACACTGGGACAGGCGTATCTGAGATAATTGTAATGTGAACTCTTCAGGTGAACCTCATGGCGACGTGTGTCTGGATTATTAGCATCCGGTATGTGTACGTATGCGAGTGTGTGTGTGTGTGTGTGTGTGTGTGAGTGCGTGATGTTCTTAAGTGCCTCTTTTGTATTTTTTTGATTTTGAGTGTTTTACCTTTCCTGTATTTTATTTCATTTTTTGTACAGCAGTTTTAATATCATCATTATTATTAGAGTTTGTGTTTGTGTGACACGGTGGGATTATTAATGTGCAGCTGCAGCAGGAACCAGTCTCTAAGAACCGATATGGATCAATACTATATAATACTTGAAACTGTTTGTATCTGACTCATTCAATAAAAATGTGATTGTTCCACAGATTATTGTTTCGTTGCATTTGTTTTGCCCATGAATTATGGTGGTGAAACATGCATTATTGATGATACCTAAATACAGTATATTATTTAAAAAAAGTTAAATTCTAAGAAGTCTTTCGTCTCAAGAGGAGATGCTCACAGATTGCAGCCTAATCTCCAGGAGTCATCTGATTCTTACACAAACCGCTCAGTGTTTTATGACCTGAGGTGAACAGGTGAACAGGTGGGTGCAGAGTCAGTGATAAGCCGGGAAGTCTCGGTTGAGAAGGTCAAACCTTACAATCTCCTGTGACATAAGAAACTTTGAACACAACTCAAAACAAAATGAATCACAGTTTCGAACAATGAAATCTCTGACGTTCTTCCTGTTTAATTCCTTCATTTGTGACCAATATGATCACAGTACAAAAAAAATTACAATAAAAACCCCACTTGAATAGTGTGTATGTGTGTGTGTGTGTGTGTGTGTGAGCTCTCTGTCACTCACACATTCTCACCAGTAATTTTGTCCAGTTGTCACTTCAGCAGCATATAATGTGTGTTTTTTCTTCTTCTTTCCCTGGTGTGTGTTTTTACTGACACTTCTGCAAATTTTAAAGTTTTTTTTTTTTTTTCACTGTTTGTCTCTTTCTGAAAACCATTTTGTTTCAGTGTTTTTTTATTATTATTTGTAAATCATGTTGTCTACTCTCTTTTAGGGCTCCTATAACATTTTTAAATCTTGTTGTTCTTTTGCTTTGGATCTTTTCTCTTTCTGTAGTCTTCTTCCAACTTTATTGCTAAGATTGAACAGTGTCTGACAGTTACTTTTTGTAACTGGTTGTTGAAAATGGTAGTTTTGTATCCTTTCCTGGGACATACAGGACTTTCTGGTTCTGTTCTCCATTATTTCTATCACAGTGGCTGGTTCAGAAGATGTGGCAGCATTCCAAGTATCTGCACTGTGGAGGTATTTCAAAAAAATAAAAATAAAACAAAAAACGAATGAATGAATGCATGTATGAATTTAAAAAAAATAGGCTGCTTCCTTCACACTGCGGAGGTATCCACAACCCTTCATAATTATCTTTTAGGTCATCATATCAAATAAACGGATATTCCAAATCCTTCAAGAACAGCAGCAACGCAAAGCAGTAGTGAAAGCGACACTCGGAGACTGGAAACGACTGTTGTGTGTTTCTGTGTGACAGCTCACCTGAGTGAAGAGACCAACTGCCAGACAGATTTGGCTCTGTCATCTATGTTGTTTGCTCCTGGGCTTCTGTCTCCATATCAGCAGAATAAACACCAGTGTGTGTGTGTGTGTGTGTGTGTGTGTGTGTGTGTGTGTGTGTGTGTGTGTGTAGTTTTCCAGCACTGTTGCCGAACAGCAGATGGCATCTCCATGTGCTTCCTGTCCTCCCGTCCTTCATTTCCTCCCAGCATGCCGCTGCAGCGCCTCTTTAAAGTCACATTCCTACCAGGTTCCATGAAGGCCGTATCGGCAGCAGCAGCAGATTCTCTTTTCACGAACGGGGGCCGACGGTTCCCCTTCTCCTGTGTCGGCAGACGCCCCTGACGAGGCCGTACCGTGATGTTTGCTTTCTGCTGGCAGCTCAAGGAAAGAGCCCAGAAGAAATATGAAAGCTACAAACACACCATCTGCAGAAAACACACTCTGACAGACCAACAGAACTATTGAGATTTTTTAGAGCATCGTCCCCAACTAACTGAAGCAACTTCAACTGAATTTACACAAAGCTTTAATAATGTTTGACTGGAACATTGATAAGACTGATGTAACAGTGACAGTAATCAGGCTCTACTTTCAGTAAGTTGTGTAACAACGAAGAACTTCAAAGTAAAGTTTTATAGGTTATAAAGTAGTAAACTGAAGACGTCAGGATTTATAATATCTTTCAGCTGCTTGTTTCCACGTGCCGTGTTGACCTCTGCCTCCGATCTCAGTGTTCGTCTCCCTCCTCATGACCTCCGTCTCTCTCGGTCTGTGAAGCCTTCTTCATGTTTTAGGTTTCGCTGTGGTTTCACTCTGGCCCACAGCTGGTCATGTTTGGTTTCGGGGGATTTCCTCGGTCTGTGTCGCTGGTGGCAGGAACTGAAGTGCACACACACACACACACACACACACACACACACACACACACACACACACACACACACACACACACACACACACACACTGGTGTTTATTCTGCTGATATGGCGCCCTCTTCTGCCATGTTAAACAACCACACTTCTTCAACTATTCCCCTCTGCTGCCCCCCACCCCTACCACAACTCTGTCTTTTTTCCCCAAGACAGGTGCCTGTAAGTGGCTGCCGGGGCAGAAAGGAATTTCCCCTTGTCAGACTAATAAAGGCATAATTCATAAAGAACAAAGTGCATCATATGGCGCTGCCCTGTGGTTACAGTGGCGATGGTTACGGCAACAACACAACAATAAAAAGCCGTAATGGAAGTTAATCAACAACAGAAGTAGAAGTGTACAGCAGTTTGATAACAGAAGACTTAATGAAACATAAGCAAAACTCTGCTGACCCTTTGCTCTGAGCTTCCTGCAGCCGCATGTTTGGCAGGTTCACAAATGAAGTTTTTAAATCATGACAAATGAAGAAGCTCCTTTGTGTACTACGAAGTCCCAGCAGTTAGCTGGGATTGGCTCCAGCTCCCTGCGGCCCTGCACGGGTTTAAGTGGGATAGAAGATGCATGAATGGATCAGTTGCAACACATCTACAGTTTCTCCTCACTCCACTCGGAACAGATGAGTGAGGGGAATTCAAACAGCAGGTGAATGCACGGCACTCATACTTCATGACTCTTCTCAGAAATGTCCAAATTTCACACATGACTGGTCGTGCTCACTACTGCTTTACCTCCTCTTCAGTTCCTCACGGGTTTCTTTGTGCTTTAAAACAAATTAATGAAGAATAGTCTGGACAGTGATTCATCCAACAACAACTCTGGTTGCTTGATAAATTCTTCTGAAAATGAACTTTTATTTGTTGGAGTGAAATTGAACTTTTACAGATTTTGTCGTATTACATCCACAAATCTAAATGTATTTTATTAGAATTGTATGTGATAAACCAACCACAAATAAACAGGACAGACAGGTTAAGCCTCGTTTCCACGGCGCAGTTGGTGTTGGTACAGGTCGGGTCGGGTCGGTAAAAAGCGTACCAGGCACAAATCAATTTTGCGTTTCCATGGCGCTGGGTTATGGTTGTAATGTAGGCGGGGTGATGGACGGCCACGGTACGACGCAGGATGTGACGTCATTACACGCCGGCAAACGCCAGAATTTGTGAAACATGGAGGTCATTGTGGGACTCGTATTCTTTCTTTTTGCTTCTTTGAGACGGGCTGTGTTTTTACAAAGGCTCCAGGCAGCAGAAGAGCCGCTGCCAAGGAAAGAACGAGAGTTGTGGACGTGGCAATGATAAGGCGGAGACATCAGACGAGGAGTGAAGCAGCTCTGAGGAGCTCTGCTCAGCTCCTAATGTTTTAATACTCGAATAAAAATACTTTTCAGTGAAGCTTGAGGCTGTGTTTCGGTCATGGAAATTCAGTAACAAATTATGAAGTCATGGAAAAGTCATTGAAAATCATAGGTGAGAAAGTGTCTGAACCCTGTTTACTCTATCTGGATATTATTTTATGGTCACTTTATAACCTCCAATCAATCATGGACACTTCATTATACACTCATTCTGTTGCACTAAAACATATCTGTATATATTTGTATATATTATAGCTCTTGTTATATTTTAGTAGTAGTAGTAGTGTTATAGTTTAGATCTGTTGTATATATTAAGTTAGATCTTTTCTTCTTTTAGATTTCTATAACTTATTCTTTATTTGCAAATATCCTCATTTATTTACATCCATTTGTTCAACAAGCCTCCATAACTAAATGTCTCCATGGTGAGATAAATGCAGTCTGTTCTGTTCTATATCAAGCATAGACATAACTGGGTAACATTCAGAAATTTTTCTTACAGACAGAACAGTTTCCTGTTAGAGGTTTAGTTTTAAACTAGTCTTAGAAATTGTGCAAAGGCTACATCAACCTGAGGGTTTTACCCTTCTGAAGATGTGTTGTTGCAATAGTAATCCCCCCCCACCCCCCACCCTTCCGTAGTCACCACCCCCTTCCTTCAAAATGGAAGGTTTTTACCATTTTCCTTTCCACAATCATGTAAGCTTGCTCATGTGGAACTGTTGGATTGTTATCTGTAAAAGTGTCAAGAAATGACTGTGTTGAACTTGGCATGATAGGAATAAAGCTGAAATTAATTGAATGGTGTATTGTGTTATGTTATATAGTTTTAATGAACATGCATAATGTGAAATAATGGTAATGCTTAAATAACTGTTAAAATCCATTTGTATATGATGCACTTTATTGTTTTGTAAAAAAAAAACAATGTTGCTTTAAAACTGATACATTGTTGCGAACTCGTCAGGAAAGTTCTAAATGACATAATCATCTAATTTGCATAGCTGCTCATTTGCATATCTCGGTCAAACTAGATGATGACATCATTTAAAACTGATACATTGTTTCTCCTCAGTCAGGAAGGTTTTGGTGATGTCATCATATAGAAAAATGGAGCCATATTGGTGTAAAGTGTGTCATGTGACGTGACAGAGAAACAGCCACAGGGCCCTGATCATGAGTGCATATAGAGATACAGCCATAGATAATAACCCTGTAAACGGAGGAACAGGCATCTATTGACATATATCTATTCTCTTTTAATATTGTTTCACAAATGTAGAAATGCTATCTAGTTACAAATCGGATTGGTGTCTTTTCTCATATTATCACACAGCAACATTTCAACTGGTTAGATTATTGTAGCATTTCCTATTTGTCATTTATTCTATCAAGTATCTGTCTATTTCATGATTCATATATTCAGTTTTAGAACAAATAACTGAAGATGCTTCTTAATGTTCCATTAAGAGGGGATCCAAATTCTTTTAATATCAATACTTTTTTGTTTTTATAGTCAGTATGTTTTTATGCAGTAGTTACTTTATCTAGTAATTACTTACTTTTAAAATATCATAACTCAGTTACAGTCAGTTACTTTTTTGATGAAGTAACAAGTAACTATAATTGATTACGTTTTAAAAGTAACTTGCGAGTGAAGTGTGAATTTCAAAGTTCGCCCATTCTGTTGAGATTAATAGACCATCATCCTAAAAAAAAAAAGTCAATCTGACTCATAGATCTTGTTGGATGATCTGCATCTGGGTGATTTAGAAGTGGGCATCCACAACGCTGACTGAGGAATAAGTTCATATACCCTACACACCTCCTGGACGACACTGACTGATGAGCTCAAGATAAAAACGGCCATGCTGTTTCATTTGAAAATTCATTTACAAAGACTGAATCTCTGGATTTTTGTTTTGTTGTTGTTTTTGTCATTGATATGAAATAAACTGGAATTTATTTTATCACTTTACTGTATTCTTGAAGGGCCATTTACTCAACGTTTCAAGTGAAAAACAAATGTTTCAAAAAAATATTTCAAAAAGGTTTTGCGTTTTTTTTTTAGTTTACACAGAAATGTTCATAAAATGAAAATTGTTCTTGTCATCTACTGAGCATGTGCAGAAAAAGTATTCACTGGCTGTGATGCACAGGTGCAGTAGCAGCACTTAGTGAAGTTAGATTGGTGTTACTGGTAATCTTTTTCATTTTAAGATAATTGATGATAATATAAATCTCATGAAATGTCGGTCACATTTTATGTAGTTTTGTCTAATTTTGGAAATATTATTTCTAATAATGGATTGTTTATATGAGTTAAAATGGCCACTGGCATCATTTGTCCTGTTTTACGGGAACCTTATCTGTCTGAGATGTGTTAAAAAATAACTTTCTGAGTGTTGCCAGTATTTTATGGGGCCTCTCATTATCTGACTTATGAGCACAAGTTAAAGATTTTGTTTGTTGCGTTATAAACCTCTGCATATGAAAAACCCATGAGAATGCAGTGATCCTATATAGTATATACTGCCTTTAGTTGTGAAAAGATATGAAAGAGTGGTGAAAAAACTAAAGTGTTCACAAAGATGTATTGTATGTTTAAAAGAAACATAATTCAATGGAAGGATAATAACCAGAATGGCAGAAATGAGGGAAGAAAACACAACTTGTAAGTCTCACACTTCCTTTGTCTCCTGTAGTCACGGAACAATTTAATTTGGAAACCATTCTCCATCCAGCCCTGTTACAGGTGTTGGAGTAAAACTGGTTTTTTGAGCTAAATTCTTCATGGTGCTGCTGCTACTGAAAAATGATCTGTTTCAGTGTGAGAATACAGAAGGTCCAGTAACTTCCCTCAGCTCTCATTATTCCAGCACACAGCTGGTGTGTTGTTGTGTTTCTGTGGAGGTCAAACTGAGGACGAATCCAGGTGATCTAAAGGGAGTTTTTATTCATCAACTGAAGCCCATGTTTCCAACATTCAGCAGTTTTTACAGACAGAACAATCATAAATGGATCTTCACAGAGACCTGTTACACTTCTTCCAACAGATTGTGTTTCACTGGATTGTAAAATGCAATATTAAATTTCCCCTTGAAGAAACCTTGAAGCTGGAGAGAAAAACTAATGTGTTCCTGTTGTGACTCAGCAGTTTGAAGACAAACAGACCAAAACATTCCTGCTCACAATGCTCCAAAATCACATGAAATTATCCTCATGAACTCTTTGGTTTTTTACTCTCAGTTCAAATTATTTATTACAAGTACTTGAAAAAATACATACAATTTAAAGAGAATTTAAAAAGAAAACCTGAATCAATAGATGTGTATTCGAAACAGAGTGGGAAGAACAGAACTTATTGAATCCCACCCCTTGTTCACCTCACTAGTGGTTCAAACAGCAAAACATATACATAAACCAACCAAAGTGTACGTGACAAAAATGGAACAAGGTGGAATGCTCATGGTGGCAAATCACAAAAACAACATGACATGGGTTTGGTGGGGAGGCAGAACTGGGTGTCATCAGCAAAGCAGTGAAAGAGGATCCCAAATTTATGGAAAAAGTTACCAAGTGGAAGAAGACAGATGATGAAGAGGAGGGGCCCCAGGACGGAGCCCTGGGGTACACCAGAAATGACGGGGGAGGGCTGAGAGGTGAAGGATCATTGTCTGTTCCAGAGTCTCACTTCACAAGCGAACACACATTTTTTGCAAATGGTACAGAATTTACACACAGTGAAATTTCCATATTCTCTCAGGTTATGTGTAATTTTTTGTTTCAAAAAATCTGAACGTTACTCTTCACTTGTCTTCAATCATGAAGGAGTTTTACCATGAATGAGACTCTGAGGAATCAGTTTTATACTCAAGGTTTAAAAAAATATTGGTATGGCAAAATATCGAGATACTCAGTTGCACAATATAATATTGATTTAACAGCTCTTAGTTTTGATTTTTATGAAAATAATTAATATTTTATCCATGCTGTGAATACAGTAGGACTCTCATGTTTCAGTTACTGTGTGAGTTAGCTGTACCTAGTGCACGTGATAATACTTCCATTGTGCTATTCTGTGTAAAGAGACTAACAGTTTGGGACGTTTTGACTCAATTTGCCCTTGGAATGATCTACATCGCCTTATGTGCATATACTGCAATTTGTGATATCTCTATTTTTATTTTTTAAAGAATATTCCACTATACTGTGATATTATCGTATCGTGACCTATCGCGATGCATATCATATCGTGAGGTCTATGCCAATACACACCCTTAGTTTATACTGATTGACTTCTCAGTGTTTCCTCTTCTCATCACAGCTTTACTTGTGTTGTTCAAACTGTCAGATGAACGTTTCTTTAGGTACAAACTGCTGCTCAATGAAATCAGAGAAATGTTCGCCATGATTCCGTTAATCTGTCACTTTTCCCCAGTAAAAGGTGCTGTAGGCAGGATTTAGCATCTCCGCCATCTTGCTTAGGTAGATGGCGATTTGAAACCCAGCACAGCCAATCCTGTCCTGTTTTCTCTGACATCACGCCCTTACGCAAGTTAAGCCCCTCCCACAAGAACGTGTGACGAATGCCCCTCGACCAATCATGGTTAGAGCCTCATGGGCTCTTCTGATTGGTCAAAGATACCTGGAGCTGTCGAGATTCCTTTTCAGCTCAGAACAGAGACAGATGGAAACGCTGCGCCCTCGCGGTAGTGCAATTATGCAACACTCCTAAAGGATTATCAATGGATACTCTAACATTTAATCCAAAGAAAACACAGAAAAATTAGCATTGACTAGCAAAATCCTGCCTACAGCACCTCTAAGTTATTGCTGGTGATGTTTAAGATCAGGCAGTTTGATTGACAGGACAGATGATCAGAGGAGCAGAGTTTTTACCACCGTCATTAAGACAAGGACCGAAGAATGGGAGGAGTTTGTCAGTGAAGCAGCAGCCAGTGAAGGAGTAGATCAGAGCTGCAGCATTTACATCATAAAAAGAGACCAGACCCTCCTCATAATCCACAAACACCCCCACCTTCTCAGGAACAGACTTCAGAGAGAGATCAACATCAGTATGGTTCTCACAAGCGAAGCACGCATTTCCATTTCTCAGCTTTATTGTCCAGAAACCTTCATCAGGACTCATTGTGATCTCTCCTTTCCTGATGATGGACTCTTTGCTCACTCCTAAATTCCATTTAGTCTTTCCTTTAACCTGAACCTCAAAGTAAAATTTACCTGAAGAGAAACTCTTTTTTCCTAAAACATTAACAGAAACAGAAAATCTTTTTGGGTTGTCTGGAAGATCTTTTCTCATATCGCCATCACTCACTTGTTTTCCATCATCAGACAGGATGAGATCAGGATGAGCTGTATCAGGATCAAGAGTCACATCCACTGCAAACTGCTGCTTCCTCTTCAGATCAGCTTGAGACCTCATCTTCTTCACCTCTTTGCTGAGAGTCTCCTCCAGCTGAGCCACAGCTCTCACCACAGTCCCCTCATATGATGATGGACGGACGCTGACCTCTGTCCAGTCCTTGGTGGGTGGAGCAACTTTCAGGGAGGAGAAGCTTTCAAGGAGGTGGAGGTGGTCTTCAGAGAGGAAGAGTTGCTTCACCTCTGAGCTCCTCTTCGTCAGCTCACTGATCTCCTCTTCCAGATCTCTGATGAGACCTTCAGCCTGTTTCTCTCTGGCTTCCTCTTCCTCCTCCATCCTCTCCATCAGCTGCTTCAGGCCTCTCTCAACACACTCCTTAAGAGCAGTGAACACCTCAACACCTTCTGCTTTCTCTCTGTCTGCAGCAGCTTTACTCCTCTTCACACACTCTCTGATCTCCTTGATCTTCACTCGTCTCTCCTGGATCATCTGCTGCATCTCAGCCTCTGTCTCCTTCAGCACCTTCTTCTTTCCTTCAGCTTCTACACTCAGCGGAACACATTTGAGAGACTTGTGATTCGAAACAGTGCACATCATGCAGACATATACCTGCTCTCTCTTAGAGAACAGCTCCAGAGGTTTATGGTGCTTCAGACACATCCTGCCTTCCAGGTTCTTCACAGGTTCCATCAGCCGATGTTTCTTCAGGACTGGCACTGTCAGATGAGGCTCCAGATGAGTCTGACAGTAGGAGACCAGGCACACCAGGCAGGACTTGAGGGCCTTCACTTTGGTTCCAGTGCAGACGTCACAGGGAACTTCTCCTGGTTTGGCAGCTTGTTGCTCTGAGCTGCTGCTGGCTTTGGGATCCGCTTCATATCTGAACTGAGAAACAATCTCAGAGATGAAAGTGTTGACGTTGAGTTCAGGTCTTGTTCTGAACAGTTTTTTACACAGGGGACAGTCACAGATGTTTTTAGTGTTCCAGTGCTGAGTGATGCACTTGCTGCAGAAGTTGTGTCCACATGGTGTGGTGACTGGACGATTGAACACTTCCAGACAGATGGAGCACAGCAACTGATCTTCAGAGAAATGACTGCTGGGACCAGACATCTTCACACACTGCGGACAACATTTATTGAAAACACTGTTAGATATTTTGATAGTGAACAATTCCACTGTTTCACATCACTTTATCTGACTGTTGTCAATCACTGATCTCTACACATACATACTAGATCGTTCATTAATGTCAGACTGGCAACTCAGCCTGCAAGTAATGTTTCACCCTGTTCACACTCCCAACCTCAAAGTGACAAGTACAGGGTGCTGCTGGCTGTTTTTAATGTCTAACTCAAATTTTATTGAGTAATAATCATGTTTGGAGTGACCTTTTTGCTCAATAAATCCAGCTGTGATATAATGTTCAAAGTCTACCAGGTTATAAAAACCAGATATGACAAACTTTGAAAAGAAGGAGCTTGAATGATTTTCTTGTTTCCAAACTATAAATAAATTTATTGACAAGCACAAACTTATAACGGACAGTCAGTATGGTTTTAGAACGGACCGATCAACATCTCTGGCATTAATGGAATTAATAGAAGAAATCACAGACTGTATGGATAATAAAAAAGTAGCAATAGGACTATTTGTGGATTTAAAGAAAGCATTTGATACCATTGACCATAATATATTAATAAAGAAATTAGATAACTACGGTATTAGGGGAGTGGGGTTGAGTTGGATATCGAGTTACTTAAGAAACAGGCAACAGTTTGTACAGATAGGGAATCATAAATCAAAACTGATGAATATTACATGTGGGGTACTGCAGGGGTCAGTATTAGGACCAAAATTATTCATAAGAATAATAACTATAATAACTATATGGTATGTGTGGGTATATATTATGTATTTATAGGGATATCTGCACGGTATATGTATACATATATTATGTGATGTCCTATGATGTATGATTTTAAAACTTGTTAATAGTTAAAAAGGGGTAGGAATCTCTAAAAAGTGTTTACTTCTTCCTACTCCTTTTTTCGAACTGTGCTGTTATGTTGTTTTTGTTTGTTTTTTTTTTTGTTTGTTTTTTTCTTTTTCTTTGATTTGCATTAACTTTCCTTTTTATCTTTTTTCTTTTAATACATGTTCGAAAAATAAATAAATTCATTCATTCATTCATAACTAATCACTTTCACAAATTTGCAACAACACCATTGTGTTCATTCACTGTTTTTTTTATACATCATTGTATATTGCATTGCATATTTATATTGCATTCACAGATTAAATTTAGTTTTTGTCACACACACCTTGAAAAGGACCTGAGAAGTGGACTTGTCTGGACAAAAATGGATATTTGTTCACCTTCTTCATCAGTTTCCCGAGAGTCAGTATAAATGTGATCAGTTGTACTCACCAGTGTTGGAGTCGGTGTCTGTCAAATTCCAGATGAGCTCAGGTTAGATTTCTTCCCAGAGAAACACAGAGACGTGTCTGAACTACAGCTCTGACTTTATCTTTGACTTTGACTTCCGCAGTGTGACGTTGGATTTCTAGTGTCTCCTCCTCCTAAGATTGCAGCTCTGTTAGTATTTGTTTCCTCCGTCAGCTTCAGGACTGCTGTCACATAACATTTGCTGCTATGGTGACCTTCGAGCCAGTTACTGTCAGGGCTGAGTCTAGACAGGTATAAATGAGACAGAAATGGAAAAGTGGCAATGGAGACAGGAAACGGGTGGGGGTGGAGCTCTGGAGCACTGCTTTTGTCATGTATTTTGATCGTACTTTGTCAGTCCTCTACCCTAAAACCTGTCTAACCTGGGTGTCCCACCTAAAGGCTGATGTTGCTCTTAAGTTCTATGAAGCCTTAAGACCCCTGATCACAATAAGGTGACCATTTGGAACTTTTTGTAGATCACTTTTCTCTACATGAAATATAAGGTAGGGTGAAAGAGCAGAATTAAGGTATGCCATGGTGTCTAGAAATAGCAGTGGTATCAGTTTCATTGCTGTAAAAAAAAAAAAAAAAAGCCTAATTAATGAGTGTTTATCCAGCACCTACTATCTGCATATGTGGTTGAGTTTTCAATGAAATATTAGTACAATATAAAAGTCATTGTAGGTTATAATGTTTGTCTTAACTGTTTGTAAAGATTTTCTTTCTCCTTGTGAGTCCCCCAGCACAGAAGTTCCCTTTCAAGTTTCAGTCTTTTCTTGCATTTGCAGCTCAAACAAACCAAAAGCACCACCTGAAGAGCCTCCCTGGCTTTCCTCCAGACCACCCCAATCCTGTCTGCCCAATGACACAAAAATCCTGCAGACTGTCATCTGTCTCCAGTCTGCTGAATGTCTGTGTCCGATAACTCAGCCGCCAACCACCTGGAGCAGCTCCTTGTTTAAAGCTGTCCTACCTAATTCTCTGGATTTGCACTGTAAACTATGCCCCCTTCTTCGTGCCACTCTCACACAGTCCCTCCCTCTCCCTCTCCGGCACCTCCTCCGTTGTGTGCACGAGATTGCGCACACGTACATGCAAGCGGCTGCTTCCTGCTCAGAGGACGACAAATTTTGCGCGTACACTCTTTGTAGAGGAAGCTGTGGGCTGGCTTTGTCTGTGCTAAGCCTGCCCCTCCTCACCTTGAAATTTGATTGGTGGATCAGAACCCGGACCGTGCTAAGACAAGGCAACTTCATCTTCCAGGTTTTGCCAGGATAAAATGCTTGTTTATTAGGCTGAGAGAGCTAAACGAAGTTTTTGAACTAAATGACTACCATTACATCACACTGTATGACAGTAAAGCCAAATTTACTGTAAAACAAGAAAAAAACTCGATTACCACAGCTTTAAACCCCGCCAGCTACTGGGAGAGGTAATCACTGATTACTGATCACAGGTGTCCCTCCTTACCCCTCTCCAGTGGTTTCCCTGAGGTCTGCTTCACAACCTCTCCTCCACAGCTGAACTCAAACCACACCCCACCACCACTCCGTTGTTTCAGGAGATGACTGCTAAAATAGTTTCTGAATATGAATTTTTCATGTGGCAGCTCAGAAGTGGAAATTCCAATAAAAACAAAGTTCTTGAAATAGAAGAAATGACTTCTGCAGTTTGAAAGCATTTTGGGTCCATCCAAATGACAACAGAGATCCAGGAAAAAACATATCACCCTTGGATTATGCCAGAAAATCATCCAGTGGTCTTTTTTTACACAGCTGGAATCAGAAGAGTGAATTACACATAAAAAACAAAGAAAAAAAAAGATGAATTGGGACTCCCAAAAAAGATCTAATATGAGCCACATGAATTTGTTATATGCATTCAGAAAAATAGCTGGAAAGGCAAAGTTTCATGATGGAGCAACATTTACCTTATATGTGTTAAAAGGTGAAATGTTTCACCTTATAACATGACTTAAATTGTTACAATGAGAGACATGATTGAATGAGATAAGGTATGAACATGGTTAATGTCATGAACACTGTAACTGACCATCAAAAGGATGCTGTTATGCACAGTCAAACATGGTGCTCACACAGCAGCGTGGCACACGGTGTAGCTATACCTGTGTTGCATTATGTTGTCAGGTAAATGAGAAATTTCAACAGTTGAATTGGCCATAGCACATAGTCACGGTAATGCCATATACCCTAGGAAAATGTGGGGAACATTTAATAGTACTGCACATGATCAAACTGACTGAGACTGTGCAGTAGCATTTGCTGGTTTCAAGACACAAAGCACCTGCACTCTGAACTTTCTCAAAAAAGCAATGCCTTTTGCTTGGGCATCGTTGGCCTGATGCCTCGGAACAGGTCAACTGCAGCATCGTCATTGTCTGTCATCTCAGAATCACTGGATTTATTATTGATGGTCTGTGGTGCAGCTTGTCAGTTCATGGTGACTTGTCCATGTGATGTCAAGCAGCCTTTATAGACCTGGTGCATCAAATTTATTGAGCACATACTGTTGGTGAAAAAACTTGTAGAGTCAATTAGATAGGCTCAGACATCTTTTTGCACAAGGGCCTGCTGTCATTATGAAGAGGTGGTTGGAGGGATCCTGCTTGGATGCCAGGTGGCACTATCACTGGAAGTTCAGAGCATCACAGCAGTGCCTCCTTGGCCATATCTGAGAGGAAGGCATGTGCTCATATGGTCAGAAAACACCTCCACTGTCTCTCACATCAACCACCAGG
Source organism: Salarias fasciatus (assembly GCF_902148845.1). Taxonomy (NCBI): domain Eukaryota; kingdom Metazoa; phylum Chordata; class Actinopteri; order Blenniiformes; family Blenniidae; genus Salarias; species Salarias fasciatus. The sequence goes on from NC_043757.1 coordinate 25,144,603, forward strand.
GTGACACCAGGTCTGCTCAGTTGCTGCAGGCCTCCCAGCAATTTCTCAAGTGGGCTGCAACATGTCTGGCCAGACAGCGGGTCATGTGTTTGCCATGGACCTGAACCCAATCATGGACTCCCACTCCCATGAGAGATATGTGCCTCCACCCAGGGGTGGTGCACAAGATTTGGGATCTTTTCTGCAGGATGGGGGTCACCTCAGAGGAACCACCCAAATGTCCATATGGTTTTCCCTGAGGGGACCCACCAGCCTCTGGGCCAAAATTTGCTGGCACACCCTTGGCCAGACGGTCTCTGGTTGCGCGTTTAACAATAACTTTATTTACACACGTTCAGAGAACAACAGAACAACAGGCAGAGCAGACAGAGCAAAACAACAGTGCCTCCACATGGCAAAAGTACTGCACTACAACACCTCTGTCATACAACCCCCTACTTTGCCCACTCCCTGCAGTGCCAGAGTGCTGTGTCACTCAGAATCCTTGTGATCGCGCAAGAAGATTTTGGAGTCGAGCCTGTGGTGACAACAGAATTTAATACCTTTCTAGGGTCACACAGGGGTCACAGGTGATGTTGTTGGTATTCATACTTGAACTGTTCGTGCACAAATTGAACATGGTTTCAGCATCACCTTCTGGCGGTCATCCGGGATTCATAGAACCGTAGTTACATTCTTAACTTTGATGGAGCAGTGACTTTAGTTATGGATGATCTGTATTCTTATATTTTTGTTGTTATGTTGTCTAAATGGTAATACTAAATAAACACACTAATATTTTGCCCTTGATGCAGACCTGCAGACATCTTTTGAATGTGGAATTCTTTCTCCTCAAACTGGATGAAACACTTGATGTTCTGATGCTGCATGCAGCTGAATAAAAGAATGAATTTTGATCTGCTGTTTGTTCACTCTCCAAAAAAAGTTAAAGAAAGAATTTAGGCTTCAGAGACCAAATCCCACACTGTGGTCAAGATATTGAAGGTCATTTGTTGTTATTCATTATATTTTTATTGTACCGATGTTTTCTATCCCCTGTACTATGTGCTGGATATATTCATCAGAATCAGAATCAGCTTTTATTGACCAAATTTGTACATGACAAGCAAGGAATTTGACTCCAGTTCGTCACTCTCTATGATAAGAAAAAAAAAAAAGTAAAACAAACAGCAACAGGATATAAGAGAAAAGAGAGAATTGCTGAAAATTATATTAGCGAATGATAATATCAATAAGTATCAATAAATATAGAAATGAATGATAATATAAATGATAGTATAAATAAATATAAACATTCTGACAAAACACAACATCTAAACATATTTTGGAATGCATACACACACACGCACACGCACACGCACACACACACACACACACACACACACACACACACACACACACACACACACACAGATCATCTGTCCTGTCAATCAAACTGTCTGATCTGTTTTTATCATTAAACATCACCAACAATGAATAAACTGGTGAGAAAGTGGCAGATTACCTGTGGTTCATGAGGAAGATGAGGTAGATTCACAATCTGTTAATGAGCTTGTTGGACCGTAAAATATTCACCTTTGTTTGTTTGATCAAATCCAGATGTTCAGTGTGCACTAATTTCAGTTTTTTGTTTTCAAACCTTGAATATTTTACCAGTGCTTTAATGAATTTAGACAACCAGTCTTTATGACCTCTTCTCCAATATTGTGTAGAAAATAGCATGTGGATTGTTCATATAACTGTAAATGTCTAAAATCTCTCAGATGACTGTGTCCTTCAGCTTCATGCAGTTGACCAATCCTTCAGAGATCTTTTTCGTGTGTTGCTTCTTTGACAACAGCTGATGTTTCTTGTGAATAGTGCAGTCAAAGCATTTGGGTGTTTTCTTAGTCAGTGATTCTACAGCTTGGCTTTCATTAATTTAACTCTGATTAACAGTTTTTGGAGTCACTGGCCTCAGAGTTCATTTATTTCTTCCAACAGGTCTGAGAATATTTAATGGAAATGTTCAATGAAGACATGAAATGCTGCAACTGTTTATGCACGCACAGTAGGAGTGTAACGGTATTTGTATTCGTCCCGTACTGTGACGGTACGCGGGTCATGGGTCGGTACACACAATCACACGACTAATATATGAGTGAGTGTATAAAAAAACAAAGAAAAAAAAAGCGAGTCCTGATTCCAACCTTAGGTGGCGGTAATGAGCCCAAAAGCTGCCGGCAGCCACCATTACCACAGAAGAAGAAGAAGAACAAGCAGGTCCAAACATGAACAAACGAAGAAGAAAGTACAAGTGGAATGAGAGATGCAGGAAGACCCGCCAGTCTCATATATATCTGTCGCGTGGGAAAGCTTGGGAAAGATGCTCTGGTACATTTGTGAGCTTTTATTACTTTTTCCTCACTGTACCGAAAAATGTATCGAACCGTGACCCTTACACCGAGGTATGTACCGTACCGTGGCTTTTGTGTACCGTTACACTCCTAACGCACAGGTAAGCAGTATGAGCTCACACACTGTTGTTGACAAACTATTCATTGACGTTGCTCTATGTGTCGGCTTTCCAGAGAGAATTCACCACGATTTGGGAAGAGAGTTTGGCAACCAGCTAACAAACCAACTACAAAAGAGCTGTGACATGTGTGGGTCCCACACAATATGTTACCACCCCTGAGGTAATGGGAAACGTGAACTGTTATCAATGCTCTGCACCCTCACAAGTGAACAGAAGGCTGACTGGAAGAGCTCAATGACAAAAATGGTGCATGCTTTTGTGACAACTGGGATAAAGATTTAGTGTTGGTGTGTAGGGTTGATTATTGTGAAGTTAAAGCTATAGACCAAGGGGCCAGACAACGCCACCCTGGGAGTCACACCCAGGGAAATGTGTTGTTGGGAGAGAGATAGATAGGATATTATATGTCAAACGAAAGATTTATGGCCCCCAATAAACCCCTCCCCTTGCCATTTGTCCACCATTTGTCCAGCGTATGTCCACTGCGCATTTGTCCCCCCCCCCCCCCCCCCCCCCCCCCCCCCCCCCCCCCCCCCCCCCCAAACTTCCTTCCGTCTGAGGTCTTTTGAAGTTTTTACGACGGGTTAGGTGTTGACACATCTGAAGGGATGAGAAGGAGCCAGACAGTCGGTTAGAGGGGGTGAATTTATATTGTACCTGGAGATGGCGGAGAAACGTGTTATGAAGAGGTTATATTACAAGCCGAGTCATCATGGTAGTTTCGGCGGGGTAGAAAGAAAGAAAGTCAGGGTGGAAGATGTGAAAGACTTTTTATCATCTCAAGACTCCTATACTCTGCATAAACCGGCTAGGATACATTTTCCAAGGAACAGAGTTTTTGTTACAAGACCTCTCAAACAGTTTCAGGCAGACCTTTGCGATAGGAAGACGGGCTCACCTTTGAGCGTGGTTGAAAGATTTAACCGAACGCTAAAGTCTAGAATTTCACTGCTGAGAACACTAGACGGTACGTGGAAGTCCTACCAGACTTAGTAAAAAGCTATAATAACACTCACCACAGTAGTATAAAAATGCGCCCGGCTGATGTGCTGAAGGGCCTTCAAGTGTTTCACAATTTGTACGGTACGCCTACACCACGAGACAAGAGAAAACAAAAATTTAAGGCAGGATTTAAGGTCGGCGATGTTGTCAGAATATCCAAGTTGCGAGGGGCCTTCAATAAAAAAAATACGAACAGAGTTTCACGGATGAAGTATTTACGGTGTCAGAATGCATTCTGCATACTCCGCGTGTATAAGATTATGACGGCGAAGTGATCGAAGGTTCATTCTGTGAGCCGGAGCTGCAGAAAGGGAAAAAAAATAGACTCATTAACATTTAACTCATTAACATTTCTCATTCATACAATTTTCAAACAGTCTGTTAGATATTACATTTTACTACAAACAGATATGTCCGGGTGTCTGTAGCACTTTAGGTGGTTATATGACCTTTTTAAAGCTCTCCAGAGGTGAACCTAAAAAATTATGATCTAAACAAGAAACTCAGGTTTCATCTTAACATGTAAAGCAAATAATCAAAAGTGTTACTATTTGTGACCTGAAGATAACCAAATCTGCTCCTAACTTGAAATTTTAAGTTACTGCTCTCAAAACTCTGAAACATGTCGTGTCCTTTGTGATAAGCATCGTGAAATTCTCTGATATTTCCCAGTTAACGTGATCACTGGAAAACCTTCACATCCACCCAAGTTCTAATATATAGATCTGAAAATACAACTCAAAAGGAGGTAAGGTTTTTAAAAAAGTGTATAAAATACAAGAAAAGGTATAAATGAATAGTAAAATCATTCAAAGACAGAGTCTCATTCTAAATATTCAAAATAAAGCCACACAAACTTAATCAGGAAGCGTAGACACGCGCTTGAATAAAAAAAGAATAACTGGTTGATAATTTTCACAAACTCAAATTCAATTTTCTGTATAAGAGACAATAATGATGTTGTCGATGTACGCCAAACAAAACCGAGTCAGCAGGTCATGTCAGCTTTGAAAGCTGCTGTCTCACAGCTGCAGCGTCGACGGTTGGACTGTCTGAAAAAAAACAAACAACGTTAATCTTGTAAAGCGATATTGTTGGTCACAGAAGGTGAAACTAAACAAATCCTATGTATTCCTGTGTACAGCAGAATACAAATACACAACTGTGTACCATTTCACTCTGGCTGCTACTGATACTAAGATAGCATTAACATCTGGTACAACCGGAGTTAAATGAATGACGCTGAAATTTATTTATTTTTCCTGTGCAAATCTGTACTTCTTTGTTCCTGGTTTCAAAAATGGGGTTTATCGGTGTGTTGTTTGGAGACAGACATGACACTCTTCAGTTCAGCAATGATTGAACCACTGGTCTGATCCCCAGTTCTTTTTCCTTTGATAAGAGATACTGTTCAACTCAAACAGGATATTTCACATCGTTAATTGTTGCTTGATAAGGTTCCACAGCCAGCAATCCTACATGATTTGCGAGGACAGATTTTCTTCCCCTTTCTAACAAATCCACAGAAACATTACAAAAGAACAAAATATGACAACCCCTTGTAAGAGCAGCATTTATATCAGAACAAAGAAAGAACAAAATAAAGTGCTTAGTTTAAGAAACAAATACAATCATCAGCTTTACATACCTTCTCCTGTAGCAATTTCTTTTCTGAACAGTCTCAACCAGCTGCACAAGAAACAGAATTTCAACTCAATATACATTTTCTCACTCTTTTTCTACTCTGACAGACAGTGATCACTCCGTACTGCAGTTTGCGCCGCTGTTTTAGGTGGCGTAAAGATTAGTTGTGCGTCAACTCTTGCCTGTATCTTGTTTATAGCACTCCCTACATATAACGTGACTCTGTTGCTCGTCTGATACTTTAAAACTGAACCATCTCTGAATTACTGAGCCACTGTTTTTTGTTGTTTTTTTTTCTTTTACTGAATGGGGTTTTTATTGGGGTGTTGTTTGGAGACACACAATGACTCCTCGTGTCAGCAGTGATTGAACCACTGGTCTGACCCCATTTCTTTTTCCTCTGATCAGGGATACTGTTTTAACAAACAGGATATTCCGCATAGTTAATTGTTGCTTGATAAGGTTCCATATCCAGCAGTCCTACATGATCTGCGTGCTGCGTCCATAATTTAGATGGAACAGACGCTCAAACTGACGGAGGTTGTAACAACACATCCAGCTGAATGAACCTCTGCTTTCATTGTATTTTGCAGGATTTTAATGAACAAAAATGCAAAGTGTCCTCATCATACGACCAAACAATAACATTTTAGTTGCTATCTTCATCATCTGGTTGTCTATGGAGAAACTGGTAACAAATGTCAAGCATTTTAGTCCCAGTGATCACTTGTAACTGCACTTTGAAGTTTTTACGATGGGTTAGGTGTTGAGGAGATGAGCAGGAGCAAGACAGACGGATAGAGGGGGGTGAATTTATATTGTACTGAGAAAAGCGTGCCATGAAGAAAGTTAGGGTGGAAGATGTGAAAGATTTTTTTTATCATCTCAAGACACCTGTACTCTGCATAAACCAACCAGGGTACATTTTCCAAGGAACAGAGTTTTTGTTACAAGACCTCTCAAACAGTTTCAGGCAGACCTTTGCGATAGGAAGACGGGCTCACCTTTCCTCCTCTCCTCTCTTTCATCCTCTGGTTGTCTATGAAGAAACTGGTAACAAATGTCAAGCATTTTAGCTACTGTCCCAATGATCATTTGTAACTGCACAGATGAATGGTTCAATGTTTCCGTGCACATCTTTTAATAATAACATCAGTCCCTCTGGAGAGACAAACAGTATTTGTGGACTTTCTACTCTGTCCGAGAATGGTTTATCTACTGGTCTGCTTGATAGAATGCTAATGTTCTGATTCCCTCTATTGGGAACAGTCAAGTCACCACATCAACATTTAGAAGAACAGAGGCTGCTTTCTGCCAAACAGTGAAATACTGTCCTACCGTCTGATGTATGTTTGGAATGTTTTACTGTTACTCACTCTGGAGCACAAATTCTATATAATCTTAATTTTGATAGCATATCTTTTTCCTAAAAATGAAAACATTTCTAAATCACAAACACATGTTGAAATTTCCAGCCATCTCTCTCGACCGGTAACAGTTCTGACAGCGGTTCTCTTGGAGGGACTCCAGAAATGCTGACAGTTTGAACAGTGTCATTACTTCATGGACAGTATATCTCCTGTTGACGAATACAAGAGAGAAATGCACCTACATTTCCGAGAAACTTTTTTGGTTTCCCTTTAATGTTTAAACAAATCTTTGGTATTTTCTACCGGTGTATTTGAAACTTGTGCCTGAATAACCATCATTATTATTATTATTTGATCACCGTCAGCGTACCAGTTCTGTCGGCCTCTTCATTGTGTAGAAGTTTTTCTCTCCACAGAAAGGAAACTGCTCTCTGTTCTGGTGTAATGTTTGTCTTTGGTACTTGTTGAGTTTTGGCCTTGATTCAACACTTGTGGCACTCCGGTGGGTCTAGCTACTTTAGCTTCATCTCTTTTTTTTCTTTTCCTTTGCTCACAGTCTCTGATCATTGAGGTTTCTTCACCCATGCCAGTGTTTGGTCATTAGTATAACGTATTATAATAACGTCAGCCCCTAAATCGTCGTTGATTTGGTCTCATCCTGTCTCGTCCTCATCCGCTGAAGCCTGGTTGTGTTGATACAAACGGTCTATACTCTCCCAGAGTTGTGTATTGTACAGCATGAATCTTAGCTTTTTTCTTTTTTTTGCAAACAATCCAGTTGCATCTAATTCTCTAGTCCTTTTTTTAGTAATTCCACAGGACTCAATGAAAACACGTCTGGGGCTGCTAATTCTTTAAAGTATCAGCATCCTGTGTTCCCAGTCCATTAATGATCATTGACACAGAGAAAGGTTCAGCTTTATGCGACACTTTTAATTTTACCATTTCTTTCCAACATTGAAGAAATCTTTCTGCATATTCAGACACCTGTTCATCAGTCCGTTTCTTACAGTGAAGTACCCGTGTTATCACATCTGCTAAAGTAAGAAGCTTTTCCTTAACTTTGTCATGTATCGTTCACCATAAAGTCCACTCATTAGAGAACAGGAATTCCAGAGCAGTTTTTCAGCATGATCTATTTGCACAGGGGGGTTACTGACTCCATCGTAAGAATAAAGATGGGTTCACTAAGGAGCAGGAAATGGCTGTAGTACAGGCCTGCAAGAATGCCCCGGAATACAACTGGTCCCCAAAAAACAGCAAAACGGGTCGATACTCAGATGCTTTAAAGAACAAACGAGGGAATCTAATCTAACTTATTTCTTTCATCCGTTTGTCAACTTCTCTGATTGACCTGACCGTACTAAATACACATTGGGAAAAAACTCTGTGGAAAACCACAAAAGCGTCAACTGACGCAAACAAATGGCTTTAGCACCTCTGCATGGTGAGGCTGTAAGGCCTTATTTGTACTCACTTCCAGAATCAGCACCTGTAGCGAGCTTCAAACACTCACAGCCAGACCGAGCATCTCTACAGGCCTGATGTGCTTCTCACCTCCAGAGAATCATCGTCAGCGTCCAAGTTCCTTCAACTTCCTTAAATCAGACACAAAAATACGCCTCTCTCTGCTTTTCTTCACCTAGACAGGACGCCACACTGTCAAATGACTTCCTCAGATCAGAACACACACACACACACACACACACACTTACGGTTGGGTCGTAAATGGTTCGTCAGATGAGGGTAGGTCGATGAAGGGGGGGGCGAATGCTTTTTTCAACCACCGTTTGTCAGTCATGTTTTTACAGAAACACTGAGAAAACCAGATTCTTTTGTTGTTGTTTTATTTAAAAAACACACACACATAAAGCAATTTTTCTACCAAGCAGTAGGGAAGAAGGATTATTATTGCAACAACACATCATCAGTAGGGTAAAACTAACCTGTCTCATGACGGACATGAAACTGAAAAGGTACAAGAACACACAAATTAAAGTTTCTTTAAAATTAAGAACAGTATGCCCAGCTACAAAGAAATGATGACATGCAAAACTAAAAATAAGATTAGATGGAAAAAACAATACAGAACACATCAGGACAGCTCCAGGCCTGCCTCAGTTCTCATTCCAGCATTCTTTCACAATTCCAAGCTCACCAATTTTCACAACATCCAGCCCGATCAGATTGTCGTACACATCTGCAAAAGTTTCCACAAACTTTTCTTTGGATCTCATCTCTCTCAGCAACGTCTCTGCCACAGTTTTGACTCGCACATCGTCGATTTTAATGTTGCGCATGAATAACAAACATTGAATAGCAGGAATGAAACGGTCGGTACACAGTTTTTCCATCAGACGGCAAAAGTGAGTTTGATAGAAATATTCGTCCACCTGCTGTAAACAAGGATGCTGTTTCTCATTCGGATGTCTGATCTGACATCCGTAGCAAAGCTCTTCCCGGTACTTGTGAGTCACAATGTCCAGCAGATGGATGACCGCTGTTTTGACGGTTTTGATGATGGCCGAGGGCATCCACCCGTCCAGCTCATCCTCGGATTCCTCAACCTCTGGAGTGTCAGGAGGCGAAGATGCTGGTTCCGGCTCCACAAAATCCTCGGGGATTTGGGATTCATCCACTTGAAGGTCTCCGTCGTCAGCGCTCACCTCACTGCTTCGATCCTTATCATCTCCCAGGGACCCTGGATCCGGGTCACAGGTCTCGGGAATGGTGTACAGCGAACGAGAGGGACCCGGCTGAGAGTCAGGGTCCGGGGAGATCAAATTCGACGATTCATCCGCAAACATGTTGATCGGGTACTCCACCAACGGAGTTCTGCTCCACAGCGGATCGATGAGGACGCGAGAGCTGGTTCTACGGATACTCCTGATGTTCTCCATATCTTCTTGATGTGGAATGATCGATCGCAGTCTTTATAATGTGTAGGGTGGCAGGAAGGTCCGTGGGGCGGGGTTAAGCAGAAAAACTGGTAGGATCGTGGACGTGGTGAACTAAAAGCTGGAGGATTGAATGGAGGCCGAAGGAAACAGGTTTTTTTTAACCGCTAGAAGATCTTTCCAGTAGCAGCAGCTGCGAAAGAGTGAGCCGATTTTATCGTCCGGTCCTCCAAACCTTTCCTTCCATGCGACCAGCGGGACATTTAGCAATGTATGGAATACTCCGCAGCTGGTATTAAAGGTCTCCAAAGAAAACTCCTCCGAGCCTTTTTTCCCTTCGTAGCAACAAATGCAGGCGCGAAAGCACATAGTGCCTGAAACACCCGCTCTGGACGGCCACGCAATGCTGTAAAGCACTTTTTTTTTCCAAGAAGGAGACCCTGTTTGTGCATCACCCTCCACGGACTCACGCTTCAGAGGCCGACCTGGTGTCAGCGTTGGATCGACGGGCTTCGCGCCACCTTCATCAGGGTTTGCCCGAAAATGTCGAACAATCATGTGATACAGTACACCCCAGTCGTTGGAGTTCAGCATCGCTATGGAAGGTACAGCTCCCTGCTTTTCACCCTCGCCTCGCTGATAGAGGCAAAGCTCCCCCGTCGTATATTTGAATACGTAGCCCCATGCACCACGCCGCCCGTACGGTTTCAGCGGCCATTCTTCCTTCAACGATTCCGATGGACGGAGCTGGGTCCGGAGCAGGTGCATCACATGCTTCTTGGGCGCATTCGGGATGATCGGCGTCTCTTCGTACACCATGATTGGTGTGTCCCGGATGATCGGTATGTGAATTCTTTCCTGAGCCATTTTTTTTCTTCCGAACTCTGTATTTGTTAATTGGACTGATCCAACAAGGGCTTGATGTATTTAACGACGCGTATAAATAGAGACCCTTCTATAGGGAGCCCCTTCTATAGGGAGGGCGAGAGGAGGGCCCACAGGACTTCAGCGTTTTTATTTTTTCCTCCTTTCCCCCACCTCCACTGAGTCAGCATGGGGGAGGGTGTGTGTGTGTGTGTGTGTGTGTGTGTGTTCTGATCTGAGGAAGTCATTTGACAGTGTGGCGTCCTGTCTAGGTGAAGAAAAGCAGAGAGACGCGTATTTTGTGTCTGATTTAAGGAAGTTGAAGGAACTTGGACGCTGACGATGATTCTCTGGAGGTGAGAAGCACATCAGGCCTGTAGAGATGCTCGGTCTGGCTGTGAGTGTTTGAAGCTCGCTACAGGTGCTGATTCTGGAAGTGAGTACAAATAAGGCCTTACAGCCTCACCATGCAGAGGTGCTAAAGCCATTTGTTTGCGTCAGTTGACGCTTTTGTGGTTTTCCACAGAGTTTTTTCCCAATGTGTATTTAGTACGGTCAGGTCAATCAGAGAAGTTGACAAACGGATGAAGGAAATAAGTTAGATCAGATTCCCTCGTTTGTTCTTTAAAGCATCTGAGTATCGACCCGTTTTGCTGTTTTTTGGGGACCAGTTGTATTCCGGGGCATTCTTGCAGGCCTGTACTACAGCCATTTCCTGCTCCTTAGTGAACCCATCTTTATTCTTACGATGGAGTCAGTAACCCCCCTGTGCAAATAGATCATGCTGAAAAACTGCTCTGGAATTCCTGTTCTCTAATGAGTGGACTTTATGGTGAACGATACATGACAAAGTTAAGGAAAAGCTTCTTACTTTAGCAGATGTGATAACACGGGTACTTCACTGTAAGAAACGGACTGATGAACAGGTGTCTGAATATGCAGAAAGATTTCTTCAATGTTGGAAAGAAATGGTAAAATTAAAAGTGTCGCATAAAGCTGAACCTTTCTCTGTGTCAATGATCATTAATGGACTGGGAACACAGGATGCTGATACTTTAAAGAATTAGCAGCCCCAGACGTGTTTTCATTGAGTCCTGTGGAATTACTAAAAAAAGGACTAGAGAATTAGATGCAACTGGATTGTTTGCAAAAAAAAGAAAAAAGCTAAGATTCATGCTGTACAATACACAACTCTGGGAGAGTATAGACCGTTTGTATCAACACAACCAGGCTTCAGCGGATGAGGACGAGACAGGATGAGACCAAATCAACGACGATTTAGGGGCTGACGTTATTATAATACGTTATACTAATGACCAAACACTGGCATGGGTGAAGAAACCTCAATGATCAGAGACTGTGAGCAAAGGAAAAGAAAAAAAAGAGATGAAGCTAAAGTAGCTAGACCCACCGGAGTGCCACAAGTGTTGAATCAAGGCCAAAACTCAACAAGTACCAAAGACAAACATTACACCAGAACAGAGAGCAGTTTCCTTTCTGTGGAGAGAAAAACTTCTACACAATGAAGAGGCCGACAGAACTGGTACGCTGACGGTGATCAAATAATAATAATAATGATGGTTATTCAGGCACAAGTTTCAAATACACCGGTAGAAAATACCAAAGATTTGTTTAAACATTAAAGGGAAACCAAAAAAGTTTCTCGGAAATGTAGGTGCATTTCTCTCTTGTATTCGTCAACAGGAGATATACTGTCCATGAAGTAATGACACTGTTCAAACTGTCAGCATTTCTGGAGTCCCTCCAAGAGAACCGCTGTCAGAACTGTTACCGGTCGAGAGAGATGGCTGGAAATTTCAACATGTGTTTGTGATTTAGAAATGTTTTCATTTTTAGGAAAAAGATATGCTATCAAAATTAAGATTATATAGAATTTGTGCTCCAGAGTGAGTAACAGTAAAACATTCCAAACATACATCAGACGGTAGGACAGTATTTCACTGTTTGGCAGAAAGCAGCCTCTGTTCTTCTAAATGTTGATGTGGTGACTTGACTGTTCCCAATAGAGGGAATCAGAACATTAGCATTCTATCAAGCAGACCAGTAGATAAACCATTCTCGGACAGAGTAGAAAGTCCACAAATACTGTTTGTCTCTCCAGAGGGACTGATGTTATTATTAAAAGATGTGCACGGAAACATTGAACCATTCATCTGTGCAGTTACAAATGATCATTGGGACAGTAGCTAAAATGCTTGACATTTGTTACCAGTTTCTTCATAGACAACCAGAGGATGAAAGAGAGGAGAGGAGGAAAGGTGAGCCCGTCTTCCTATCGCAAAGGTCTGCCTGAAACTGTTTGAGAGGTCTTGTAACAAAAACTCTGTTCCTTGGAAAATGTACCCTGGTTGGTTTATGCAGAGTACAGGTGTCTTGAGATGATAAAAAAATCTTTCACATCTTCCACCCTAACTTTCTTCATGGCACGCTTTTCTCAGTACAATATAAATTCACCCCCCTCTATCCGTCTGTCTTGCTCCTGCTCATCTCCTCAACACCTAACCCATCGTAAAAACTTCAAAGTGCAGTTACAAGTGATCACTGGGACTAAAATGCTTGACATTTGTTACCAGTTTCTCCATAGACAACCAGATGATGAAGATAGCAACTAAAATGTTATTGTTTGGTCGTATGATGAGGACACTTTGCATTTTTGTTCATTAAAATCCTGCAAAATACAATGAAAGCAGAGGTTCATTCAGCTGGATGTGTTGTTACAACCTCCGTCAGTTTGAGCGTCTGTTCCATCTAAATTATGGACGCAGCACGCAGATCATGTAGGACTGCTGGATATGGAACCTTATCAAGCAACAATTAACTATGCGGAATATCCTGTTTGTTAAAACAGTATCCCTGATCAGAGGAAAAAGAAATGGGGTCAGACCAGTGGTTCAATCACTGCTGACACGAGGAGTCATTGTGTGTCTCCAAACAACACCCCAATAAAAACCCCATTCAGTAAAAGAAAAAAAAACAACAAAAAACAGTGGCTCAGTAATTCAGAGATGGTTCAGTTTTAAAGTATCAGACGAGCAACAGAGTCACGTTATATGTAGGGAGTGCTATAAACAAGATACAGGCAAGAGTTGACGCACAACTAATCTTTACGCCACCTAAAACAGCGGCGCAAACTGCAGTACGGAGTGATCACTGTCTGTCAGAGTAGAAAAGAGTGAGAAAATGTATATTGAGTTGAAATTCTGTTTCTTGTGCAGCTGGTTGAGACTGTTCAGAAAAGAAATTGCTACAGGAGAAGGTATGTAAAGCTGATGATTGTATTTGTTTCTTAAACTAAGCACTTTATTTTGTTCTTTCTTTGTTCTGATATAAATGCTGCTCTTACAAGGGGTTGTCATATTTTGTTCTTTTGTAATGTTTCTGTGGATTTGTTAGAAAGGGGAAGAAAATCTGTCCTCGCAAATCATGTAGGATTGCTGGCTGTGGAACCTTATCAAGCAACAATTAACGATGTGAAATATCCTGTTTGAGTTGAACAGTATCTCTTATCAAAGGAAAAAGAACTGGGGATCAGACCAGTGGTTCAATCATTGCTGAACTGAAGAGTGTCATGTCTGTCTCCAAACAACACACCGATAAACCCCATTTTGAAACCAGGAACAAAGAAGTACAGATTTGCACAGGAAAAATAAATAAATTTCAGCGTCATTCATTTAACTCCGGTTGTACCAGATGTTAATGCTATCTTAGTATCAGTAGCAGCCAGAGTGAAATGGTACACAGTTGTGTATTTGTATTCTGCTGTACACAGGAATACATAGGATTTGTTTAGTTTCACCTTCTGTGACCAACAATATCGCTTTACAAGATTAACGTTGTTTGTTTTTTTTCAGACAGTCCAACCGTCGACGCTGCAGCTGTGAGACAGCAGCTTTCAAAGCTGACATGACCTGCTGACTCGGTTTTGTTTGGCGTACATCGACAACATCATTATTGTCTCTTATACAGAAAATTGAATTTGAGTTTGTGAAAATTATCAACCAGTTATTCTTTTTTTATTCAAGCGCGTGTCTACGCTTCCTGATTAAGTTTGTGTGGCTTTATTTTGAATATTTAGAATGAGACTCTGTCTTTGAATGATTTTACTATTCATTTATACCTTTTCTTGTATTTTATACACTTTTTTAAAAACCTTACCTCCTTTTGAGTTGTATTTTCAGATCTATATATTAGAACTTGGGTGGATGTGAAGGTTTTCCAGTGATCACGTTAACTGGGAAATATCAGAGAATTTCACGATGCTTATCACAAAGGACACGACATGTTTCAGAGTTTTGAGAGCAGTAACTTAAAATTTCAAGTTAGGAGCAGATTTGGTTATCTTCAGGTCACAAATAGTAACACTTTTGATTATTTGCTTTACATGTTAAGATGAAACCTGAGTTTCTTGTTTAGATCATAATTTTTTAGGTTCACCTCTGGAGAGCTTTAAAAAGGTCATATAACCACCTAAAGTGCTACAGACACCCGGACATATCTGTTTGTAGTAAAATGTAATATCTAACAGACTGTTTGAAAATTGTATGAATGAGAAATGTTAATGAGTTAAATGTTAATGAGTCTATTTTTTTTCCCTTTCTGCAGCTCCGGCTCACAGAATGAACCTTCGATCACTTCGCCGTCATAATCTTATACACGCGGAGTATGCAGAATGCATTCTGACACCGTAAATACTTCATCCGTGAAACTCTGTTCGTATTTTTTTATTGAAGGCCCCTCGCAACTTGGATATTCTGACAACATCGCCGACCTTAAATCCTGCCTTAAATTTTTGTTTTCTCTTGTCTCGTGGTGTAGGTGTACCGTACAAATTGTGAAACACTTGAAGGCCCTTCAGCACATCAGCCGGGCGCATTTTTATACTACTGTGGTGAGTGTTATTATAGCTTTTTACTAAGTCTGGTAGGACTTCCACGTACCGTCTAGTGTTCTCAGCAGTGAAATTCTAGACTTTAGCGTTCGGTTAAATCTTTCAACCACGCTCAAAGGTGAGCCCGTCTTCCTATCGCAAAGGTCTGCCTGAAACTGTTTGAGAGGTCTTGTAACAAAAACTCTGTTCCTTGGAAAATGTATCCTAGCCGGTTTATGCAGAGTATAGGAGTCTTGAGATGATAAAAAGTCTTTCACATCTTCCACCCTGACTTTCTTTCTTTCTACCCCGCCGAAACTACCATGATGACTCGGCTTGTAATATAACCTCTTCATAACACGTTTCTCCGCCATCTCCAGGTACAATATAAATTCACCCCCTCTAACCGACTGTCTGGCTCCTTCTCATCCCTTCAGATGTGTCAACACCTAACCCGTCGTAAAAACTTCAAAAGACCTCAGACGGAAGGAAGTTTGGGGGGGGGGGGGGGGGGGGACAAATGCGCAGTGGACATACGCTGGACAAATGGTGGACAAATGGCAAGGGGAGGGGTTTATTGGGGGCCATAAATCTTTCGTTTGACATATAATATCCTATCTATCTCTCTGTTGGGGACGCACTGATGGACAGACCCAGCTAAGGCATGACCCGGAGTCATGTTGTCTGCGAATACTGTCCCCCGTCATGAAGGAGACATGACCCCCGCTGTGGTGGAGACGCAGCAGACTTTGAAGCTCTCTAGAACAAAGAGAGAAACTTCTTCCTCTCAGCAGGAGGCCACCGCCATCTTGTCCCCAGAACCTGAAATGGCTGCCCATCTCCTCCACCATGTGCTTAGAACAAAGAAACCCTCATGTAATGGCCGCTTATCTGTCCTCACAGAACAAAGAAGCCAGATAAGGGTGCAATACCACTGCCAACCTCACGAGGGCGCTCGTGAGGCTCCTCCCCAGAGCAGAGGAGGGAGGACTCAGATCGCCTTCTGATTGGCTGAGCGACCGCCACTCAAAAGTCGAGATCCTGCCCTCCATCTTCAGAGTTCTAAAGGAATTTTATCCAGGAAGGACGCACAGCCGTCCCTCCAACGGATTATACCCGGTACCGAACGGACCCGCTGGCCGGGACTTTTGGGACCAGTTTCTCTTCACCGGTGAACCCCCTTTTCCCAGCGGAGCAGAACGGCAGGGACTCCCCTGGAGCGGACCGAGGACACCAGCCGGACCGCACCGCTGGAGCTCAGCTCTCCTCCCTTCTCCTCCTCCTGCAGCCAACCAAAACCCAACTGAGGACCCGGACAGAGGAACCGGGACCTCTTCCTCCACGTGGACCTCTCCAAGAGCCCGAGGTTCTGTTGGACGCAACAGAACCCGATCGAGATCAGAGCGACGGCTTTGATCTCCCCACCGAACACCTCATCAGCCACAGGACCCACAGCAGCAGAGAGCCGCTCATTAAAGCCCCATCACACAAGGTTTGAGACCTGGGCTTTAGGCAGCTTAGATAGTGGTGATGATTCAATGCTTGTGTGTTTTTATTGTGAACCAGGACTGAAGCCATTCATGATATATGCATTGTTGTTTCCTTTGTTTCCTTTCTTCATCTTGCTCCGTCTCTCTCTCTCCTCGTGCGCCCCCGTGCGCACGTTCACGAGCACGCGCTTCCTCCCCACAACCCGCAAGATGCTGGCTAGCCCTGCATCTGTGCGTGTGAGGTAGGAAGACAGGCTCATCTTCCTCCGCCTTTCCTCTTTACTAACCCGAGAGTAGGGAATTGAACAGCGCGGTAGACCTCGAGTCGAGAGCACGCACGCGCGCCGCTCGCTCTCTCTCTCTCACTCCGCCCCTCCCCGCTACCCCTCCCGTGGTAGCCGGACAGGGACCGTCGCTCCGCTCTCACTCAGTTCGCGGAGCCCAGACCCGGGACCCAGAGAGACTCCCCCGCTCTCTCATCCTCTCTCCCTCTCTCTCTCATCTACGCAAGCGTGGATCGCGGGGTCCACAGATGCGCTGCCCGTCGGGTGTTCCCTCATCCTCTCTCTCTCTCTCTCTACCGCGCATGCGGACACCCACGCGCTGACTCCTCAGCGATCCACACACTCACGAACACCCGAGCGTGACCCCAGTCACGCCTACTTCGTGAGTGACTCAGGATCGACTCCTGTCGCTTCGGGTGGCCCTCTGCCACACACACACACCCACGCTCACGCCCACAATCACACACACCTCCTCTTCCTCCAGGAAGAAGGACCACACAGCCGACCCCATCGGGCCATGCTCCGAAAGGGTTAACGCCCCTTCCTGTGCTTCTACAGACGCTCACACACACACACACACACACACACACACACACACACACACACACACACACACACACACACACACACGACTTGCAAGTTTGAATGTTTTGTTTAGTTGATCATGTGTTAATTAGTAATAGACATTGTTAATAAACGCTCATTAACTGAACTGAACATTCATGCTTCTTTTTGGATGTCTTGTGACAAATGCCCATGGTTGGACAGTCTATGCTCGATCTCACACCTTCTCTGATAATTTAACGGTTGTTTATCCAAAGATTAACATCCAGTTTAAATTATCTTTCCATCTTTGAGACTGAAAATTGGTAATGAATGTTCCTCTGAAGAGGTGGTGCCCCGGAATTATCAATTAAATAACCCACCGGTTTATTTAATGCATAATTCACAACTTCATTCAGCTCATTTTCTGTAATTTACCCATTTCCAGTAATTGGTAATTTGTGGCATTATTGATTAATTAATAACACCTGGTTAATCAATAACTTAATGGTTGAATCACTCTGTGGTCTACTCCATTCCCAAATAACTGATTATTTAGCATTATTAATGAATAAATAACCATTTATTCTGATTAATAATAATTGATGTTGGGTTAAATTACTTGGTGCTTCACTTTAAACAGTTTATTACGCCGTAATTGATTGTTATTGGTGAGCCACTGTTAATGACCTGCAATTATTAATTGGTAAATCAAAATTTACCCAAATTAATAAGTAACTAAATTCCTTAAAGTAATCAATTACTCTCAGTAATCAATACTTTAGTAATTTATTCCCAATTACCAATCGTAAACCCCAACAGTGTATTTTCTAAGGGTGCCCCTTACGGCACCCAGGTCCGTACTAGAAGAAGCAAGAAACGTGGTTCCGTTCATAGAAAAATAATCTTTTTATTAAATGTCTTAAATCTCAATCACACCCTAAAATGGAGGGACAGAGAGGGGAGCCCAATCAGAGGCTGGCTTACTGTTGGGGCACAGTGTAGGAGGGGAGACGAGAGCCTCGAAGGGATCACCCCAGACACACGTGAACACTTTCACACGCCAAAATAAAGGTGAACACACTCAAACCATGGGGTGCACACACATCAAACAGGAAGAAGACACCACCGCCCGGGGACACCTGTACCACCACCTCAGCTTCTGGAAGGGAGGAGAGGGAAAGGAGTTATTAAAAAGAGGGGTTTCCTAATGGACACACACACACACACACACACACACACACACACACACACAGATACACACAGATACACACACACACAACAATAATCAAAAGAATCAATAATCAGAAATCAATAGAACACAGGTGGTGGGCAGCCACAACACAAGTAAAATAAATAAATGCAATGGACTGTAAACTGCCCCCACCTGTAATTAATATGAACAATACTTATTTCTTTTAACAGAAAACGGGAGGGGGGGAGGATCGCCCCTTTACAACAAAGGAAAATTAACCAAGAAGGGAACAAACAAGAGAAATAAAAGAAATATGCCATCACACGAAAAGTAAAATTAACAAAAAGCAAACCAATTATGTGATGGCATAACCAAAAACAAACAAATCAGACACATAATATAAATAAGACCACCTAAATAAGAGGGGTGGAAAAGAAATAGTGGATGACTCTCGTTCGTACTCATTCACACCATAAAAGCGATTGTAGGCGGCACATTGCCTGATAATTGAGTCCGTGGTGCTTAGGAAGGACAGCGGTAACTGCGCTGCGTGCAGGTTGTAAACTGGGACAGCTGGGGGGAGACCACGCAGTGGTCCAGCAGACCCCGAGGAGCACACGTAATCCAGAGCAGCAATTATCGTTGCGGCCGCACGTCAACGCAAAAGCAGTCGTACTCCAACAAAGCAGCGGCAGAGCGCCCGCAAATAGCATCCGTCTGTCCACCCAAAAAGGGAGGAGGCGTGGTGTCATGGAGGTAATCACCGCAGTTTCGTAGTAGCTCAGCCCAGGAAGCTGTTCACTCAGAGCCAAGCCGAGCAGTAACGCCTCACTCAAAGGTGAGCAGAAACGCAGAACCGGAAGAGGGGTGCCCAGGGGGCGGGACATGCTCTCAGTCCCAAAACAGAAACCAAGGAGCACAGCAGAGTGCCTTTATAGCCAGCTCCCCCTGCTGGGATTGGTTGATTACTGCAGGCCACATAGGGAAACCTCTTCCTGCTCCACGTACAACTACACCCACTGTGGAATCACAGGGTTCTCTCCCAATACTTGCTCCATGGAAGTTCACCACGCTTTCCAATAGATCTGCTTTTCAATCGACAGCCCAGAGAGGCAAAAGAGACTTGCACTGAATATGTACAGAACTGGCAAAACCGAATATGACAAGCCTATGAGATTGCAACTAAAACAGCATCCTGAGAAGTTCTATGAGGCAAGAAGACGGGCAGACCTGGTAAACTGCGGTTCTATTGGGAAGCTAAAGTGCTGTAAAGACTGGGTAAGGTCCCTACATTTTTCACCCAGCAGGGGTACTTAAAAATTGTCCTGTGCTGTCATTTTTGTATGTCAAACTTGGGTCACTGGGGTAAAATAATCTTAGGGTACGATGTTGTGGCTGAAAAAACTATCTCTGGACATTAGTATCCAGTTTGTTCAGGGGCATAGTTTGTGCTGGGCATAGGCGAACTGGGGGGCCACCAAGGGCGCAGTGTACAAGAGGGGCGCCAAATTGCCTTCCCAAATGTTCTTTGACAGGTGGGCAGTTATTATCAGATATTATCCTTCGCCCCCTAGTGGGCGCATAGAAGAATTGTGCATTCAAATATAGTGAGGGACACAAGGTGGCGGAAGCGCACCCCAATCGTTGAGTTGTTGCCAGTGGGAGCTGTGCTAACTTTGTAGCCTTTTGGATCCACTGGATTCTTCTGCCACAGAGCTTCTGGGCTGGTTAGGAGATGTATCATGGACCAGAGGACTGTGGATTATTCGGGGCCGTGAGTATTGATCTGCCGCTGGCCCACTCAGTCGGTCTCCTGCGGGGACATGCACCTCTGAATTTGGGAAACTTTGGGGGTTGTAATTTGGACATTAAGGAGCATTTTATGTTTACTGCCTTGCATACCGCATTGTGCTGCGTTTTCTGTAGAATTTATTTTTAAGGAGCGCTCGAGTGACGAGAGGCTGGTTTTTTGTTGGGAGTATTTTTCTATTAGAATAAATGCTGACATTTGGGCTCAATGTTATGTTTCTTGTCTATCTAGTAATCACCCCTGCTGATTTGTGCATATCCACCCATGACCTTATAAAAGCGTAGTGACAGGATCGCTTTGGACAAAACAGGCGAATTGTTACAGTGCCTGTGGTGGTGAAGAGAAGGAACATTGACGGCCCAGTGTATGATTTAGCACCAGAGGGAGGAGAAAAGTGTTGGGTGGTGCACAGGAACCTTCGACTCCCATGTGATCCTATGCCCTTGGAGAAACCAGAACCCGTTCCTGTAAAACAAGTGAGGAAAATGTAGACATAAAAAAAAGAAAATGACAAAACTAAACCAGCGAACCAGAGGAAGACTTGGAACACTTGGAAGACTTGGCTGTGGAACACCAACAAATAATATTGTAGTGTTACGACACTGAAACAAATACTGGGAACTACTTTTTCTTTTGAGATCACTACGCCCAGACGTCATATTTAGTAAGTAGTTCTGTCTTAGCAATCTTCGCATAAACAACTCAATCTCGTAATTTTGCATTAATATTTCACAGCGTAGTGAATGTGCAGATTATAACGTGTACATCAAAGTGTTTTGGGGTTGTTGGATTGTGTATTTGATGAGTTTGACGAGGGGGAACAAAAACACTGTTCACCTCCATTGTGTCCGTCCCAAAAACCTTCCACCTCTGAATAAACAACAGCTCACCTTCACAAAATGACTGTTCGAAATGACTAAGGAATTGCGCTAAATGGGCCAATTTGCCAAAATGTTGAAGTATCGCTTTAAGAGCAAGCGCCAACCTCCACTGGTGAAAAATGCAGCCAATGCAGAAGTACAGAAAAGCTGGAATCAGAGCCGCTGTAAGTCAATTGGGGGCCCTGAGCACAACTGCTTTACAGGGCCCCCTCACAAAGCAGGAACCCTGTGTCAGTTTGATCAATTACCGTAATGTCACTGTTTTTTTCTTGCTTTAAGAGGAAAAAAATGTTCCATTAAGTCAAATTAAGCACACTTTGAAAAAAAGAAAAATCGAATAGCTGTTACAAACCACAAGTATGCATCTGATGTTAGAGTGTCATTTCCTAAATGAATGGTAAAATGAGTGATTTTTACTGTTTTACTGCAGTTTTTATCCACAGTGGTGTTCACATTTCTACTTTCATACAATTAAAACTTGAAATTTTTAATCCATGGAGATTTTTGTATGAACTATAGTTTCATATGTTCTAACGCACAGGGCGGCTGCTGGGCCCCACCACACACACACACACACACACCACACACACACACAAAACATGCAATTCCGAGTGCAGTTGTCTTTATTTCTATTTGAAGCATAATGGAGATATTATAAACTTTGAATCTGAAGTGCATGAAGCCACTTTTGCATTTATCAGGCCAAACAATCAAATAAATAAATTAAAGAAAATTACCACCAAAAAGCATAAAGTTCTTTGCAATGGCTCCTACATAAATAACAGAAGAACAACTTACTTTGTTAAAACAGTATTGTCAAGTATTTTAAAATATTTCAGTAAACATCCTTAAAATTTAAATGGAAACATTTTACCTCTCCAGAGGCAGCAAAGGCTGTCAAACTGATTAAAAAAAAAAAAAAAAAAAAACCCTGACAAAATAAAGCCCCTCTTGCATTACCAATGCCAAACAATTGAATAATATTAATACAGCCATAGTATAAAAGATCTGTGCAATGACTCTTTAAAGCTAGGGTAGACGATGTTGTCCAAAAGCACTTTTTGTCATACTGAGTGAAATGCTCCTTGCCCCCTGGGAGAAGTCATTACATTATGTGGACGGAAAAAGGTGCGGAAAAAATCTGACAACTGTAGCGGCCAAAGGACAGTAAAAAATTCGACCAATCGGAAGGCGCGGACCGCTCTTAAGGAACCAATCAAATCCCTTCGCCGTTCTCCCAGCCCCCTGCGCGTACATTTCAATGGCGTGCACTGGCCCTGGTTCAGTGCGCGTGCGCGTTGCCAAGGCGCTCTCGGCGCTCGCGGCTCGCGTGAAAAATAGAACGAAGCAAAGCGGGCACGCTGTGCTCCAATGCGCGTTGTGTGCGGGCAGTCAGAAAGGTTAATAACATTGGAGGTGATCACAAACTCCGTGCGCGTGGTGCTTCCGCGCGCGTGCACTTCCGCGTCCAGTGCGTTCGCTCCCAACGGGAGCTCCTCCAATGGGGTGGGAGCTGGGCGGAGCCTTGGGGAGACGCTACATTCGTGCTACATGCTAGTTTTCTAAGATCGTCGACCCTAGCTTTAATTAGTCATACATAAACAGAAGAACTAATCTGGTTACTCAGCATACTCAAGTAAGCATCGGGTATTTTTGTGCAAATCATTTTTTTGTAAATAACCATAAAAAATAAAAACATTGAATTAAAAAATAATCGCTGAATCATTCAGGGAAACTTCAGAGCTGCAAAGAGAGCTTAGATGTGATCAGTCTATGTGAGAAACATCCTGCAGTGGAGCAACAGCACAATAAACACACTTTATCTTTACAAGGCTCTCTTCATTGCTGTCTTGCCTGAGAAATCTTTGCTGATGCTTTTAAGTAAATTTTTATGAGAAGATCAATGATCATCAGGCAGGTGACTCAGTCTGTTTTGGCCCATTGTGGATCTCACTTTAATTTGTGTAAGTCCAAGTTTTGAAACTGAGGCTCCCCACTGGCATACAGTGAAGTTAAATAGAGTCTCAGTGTGACGTCAACATCTGGAAACAGACTGTAGTGTGAGCCCTCTGACAAGATTCAGCAGTGACCCTGCTGAAGTGTTCTACTTCACGAATTCTCTGAATTGTCCAATTCCATCCATTAAATCTTCACCTTTATCCTGAGGGACTCAAATTTTTACCATTGTAAACTAAGGTGACACCATCACCACCACCACCACCCCCAGTGCAATTACAAAAACAGTTGGAGGAACCTGATAACTAGACATGAAATACAGTTTCTTTGTTTAATGATGAGATCCTTTTGTCGTTGAATTTACATTCCATCTCAGGGTGTTTTGTGGTCTGGGACCGCTTTTTATTTGAACAGATATGAAAGTGTGGTGAAAAAACAAAAGTGTTAACAAAGATGTATTTTATGTTTAAAAGAAACATATTTCTATGTGAGAATAATAAACAGAATGGTAGAAGTGAGCGAAAAAAACACAACTTGTCTGTCTCACTCTTATTTTTCTCCTCTTGTCACAGAACAATTTAATCTGAATAACAAGCTCGATCCAGGCCTCTTCCAGGTGTTGAAGTAAACTTAGTTCGATGGACTAAATTCTTTTTGGTGCTGCTGAAAAATGATCTGTTTCAATGTGGGACTACAGAAGATCCAACGACTTCCCTCAGCTCTCATTATTCCAGCACACAGCTGGTGTGTTGTTGTGTTTCTGTGGAGGTCAAACTGAGGACGAATCCAGGTGATCCAAAGGAGTTTTACTCATCAACTGAAGTGCATGCTTCCAAAATTCAGCACTTTTTATAGACAGAATGATCATGAATGAATCCTCACAGACACCTGTTATAATTCCTCCAACAGATTGTGTTTCACTGGACTGTGAAATGTCAACATTAAATTTCCCCTTGAAGAAACCTTGAAGCTGACGAGAAAAACTAATGTGTTCCTATTGTGACTTTGCAGCTTGAAGACACACAAACTGAAAGATTCCTGCTCACAATGCTCTAAGAAGACATGAAATTATGCTAATGAACTCTTTAGTTTTTCAGTCTTAGTTTACATTATTTATTACAAGTACTTGACAAAATACATACAATTTAAAGCGAATTAAAAAAAAAAACCTGAATCAGTCGATGTGTACTTGAAATGGAGTGGGAAGAACAGAACTTATTGAATCCCACCTGTCGTTCACCTCTGTAGTGGTTCAAACAGCAAAACATATCCATAAACCAACCAAAGTGTACATGAAAAAAAAATGGAACAAGGTGTAATGCTCATGGTGGCGGAACCACAGGCAAATCACAAAAACAACATGACATGGGTTTGGTGGGGAGGCAGAACCGGGTGTCATCAGCGAAGCAGTGAAAGTGGATCCCAAATTAATAGAAAAAGTTACCAAGTGGAAGAAGATAGATGTTGAAGAGGAGGGGCCCCAGGATGGAGCCCTGGGGTACACCAGAAATGACGGGGGAGGGCTGTGAGGTGGAGGATTTGAGCTAGATGAACTGACTACAGCCTGAGAGGCAGGAATGAAACCAGTGAAGCGGGCAGTGAGCAGTACCGATGGAGGAGAGTCTACTGAGGAGGATGAGATGAGATCGTGTCAAAGAACGCACTCAGAACAAGAAGGATGAGGAAAGTAAACCTGAATCAGCTGCTTTGAGAAGGTCATTAGTGATCTTGAGGAGAGCTGTCTCAGTGCTGCAGCGATGACAGAAATGGTGAATAATTATGAATAATTGAGAATTATTATTATTACAGTAATTATTGCAATATTACAGTGTTAATATACTCTGTCAGTATGTTTTGAACAGATCACTTATTTATTTAAAAGTGCAAATTGGCTTTATTTTGAAAGCTGTTGTGATGAATATTCAGACTGTTCCAGAGTCTCACTTCAAAACGAAGACACATTTTTTGCAAATGGTATGGAATTTAGGCACAGTGAATTTTCCACATCCTCTCAGGTTATGCCTTTTTTTCTTTGTTTGTTTTCAAAAAGCTGAATCTTACTTGTCAATATATAATATCGATTTAACAGCTCTTAGTTTTGATTTTTATGAAAATAATTCATATTTTAAACATGCTGTGAATACAGTAGTACTTCCAAACCTCTCTGCGATTGACTCATGTTTCAGTTGCTATGTGAGGTAATTGTACCTATACTGCATGTGATAAAACTTCCATTGCGCTATTCAGTGTAAAGAGACAAACAGTTTGGGTACTTTCGACTCACTTTGCCCTCTGAATGATCAATTTAAAGGTGTAATACAACATTTTGATTTCCGGGTGGATCACCTAAATAATTGGTGGGTCTGTTTGTCAATCATTCTGACGAGCTGCTTTCGTAAGGCGGTTCTACGTGTTTGCACCCAATCAGCTTCTCTCTTTTGCGCATTCAGAGTGTTTATGTAGCCGGTGAGCTTCTGAGCTCGTACCTACCGATGGCGAGTCTGACATAATGAAACTGTAACTGTTTCGGAAAAAAAAAGCTTTATTTATGAGCGAGGCGGATCGCAGAAACTGTACAGAGCCGTGCACGCCGGAGAAGAGGAGATCGCGCTCGTACACTTCCGCGTTTTCTGGGAGAAGCAGGAGAGCCGGGGGGATGGTCTGGCGCATGCGCGTTGTTCAAAAAGTGAGTAACAGACGTGGGGCTTCGTCTTTTCGAGAAAATGTTGTATTCCACCTTTAACCTGATGTGCTTTAACTGCAATTTGTATTTTTTCTGTTTTTTTTTTTTTTAAAGAATATTGCACAAAATCGTGATATTATTTGATTGTGACATTTCGTGAGGTCCATGCCAATACACACCCGTAGTTTATATTGACTGGTGGTGATTGGTGATGTTTAATGATAAAAACAGATCAGGCAGTTTGATTGACAGGACAGATGATCAGAGGAGCAGAGTTTTTACCACCATCATTAAGACAAGGACCGAAGAATGGTAGGAGTTTGTCAGTGAAGCAGCAGCCAGTGTAGGAGTAGATCAGAGCTGCAGCATTTACATCATAAAAAGAGACCAGACCCTCCTCATAATCCACAAACACCCCCACCTTCTCAGGAACAGACTTCAGAGAGAGATCAACATCAGTATGGTTCTCACAAGCGAAGCACGCATTTCCATTTCTCAGCTTTATTGTCCAGAAACCTTCATCAGGGCTCATTGTGATCTCTCCCTTCCTGTTGATGGACTCTTTGCTCACTCCTAAATTCCATTTGGTCTTTCCTTTAACCTGAACCTCAAAGTAAAATTTACCTGAAGAGAAACTCTGCTTTCCTAAAACATTAACAGAAACAGAAAATCGCTCTGGGTTGTTGGGAAGATCTTTTCTCATATCGCCATCACTCACTTGTTTTCCATCATCAGACAGGATGAGATCAGGATGAGCTGTAACAGGATCAAGAGTCACATCCACTGCAAACTGCTGCTTCCTCTTCAGATCAGCCTCAAACAGCTTCTTCTTCTCAGTCTTAAACAGCTTCTTCATCTCTTTGCTGAGAGTCTCCTCCAGCTGAGCCACAGCTCTCACCACAGTCCCCTCATATGATGATGGACGGACGCTGACCTCTGTCCAGTCCTTGGTGGGTGGAGCAGCTTTCAGGGAGGAGAAGCCTTGGAGGAGGTGGAGGTGGTCTTCAGAGAGGAAGAGCTGCTTCACCTCTGAGCTCCTCTTCATCAGCTCACTGATCTCCTCTTCCAGATCTCTGATGAGACCTTCAGCCTGTTTCTCTCTGGTTTCCTCTTCCTCCTCCATCCTCTCCATCAGCTGCTTCAGGCCTCTCTCAACACACTCCTTCAGAGCAGTGAACACCTCAACACCTTCTGCTTTCTCTCTGTCTGCAGCAGCTTTACTCCTCTTCACACACTCTCTGATCTCCTTGATCTTCACTCGTCTCTCCTGGATCATCTGCTGCATCTCAGCCTCTGTCTTCCTCAGCTTCTTCTTCTTTCCTTCACATTCTTCACTCAGAGGAACAACCTCGTGATTCTTGTGCTCTAAAACAGAGCACAGTGCACAGACATATGTCTGCTCTCTCTGACAGAACAGCTCCAGAGGTTTATGGTGCTTCAGACACATCCTGCCTTCCAGGTTCTCCACAGGCTCCATCAGCTGATGTTTCTTCAGGCCTGACACTGTCAGATGAGGCTCCAGATGAGTCTGACAGTAGGAGACCAGGCACACCAGGCAGGACTTGAGGGCCTTCACTTTGGTTCCAGTGCAGATGTCACAGGGAACTTCTCCTGGTTTGGCAGCTTGTTGCTCTGATCTGCTGCTGGCTTTGTGTTTACCTTCATGTCTGAACTGAGCAACAACCCCAGAGAAGGATGTGTTGATGTAGAGTTCAGGTCTTGTTCTGAACTGTTTTTTACACAGGGGACAGTCACAGATGGCCTTGGAGTTCCAGTGCTGAATGATGCACATGTAACAGAAGTTGTGTCCACATGGTGTGGTGACTGGATCAGTGAACACTTCCAGACAGATGGAGCACAGCAACTGATCTTCAAAGAAATGGCCACTGGGAGCAGACATCTTCAAACACTGCGGACAACATTTGTTGAAGAGACTGTCAAAGATTTCAATAGTGAACAATTCCACTGTTTTATATTACGTATTTAATCTGATTATTGTCAATCACTGATCCTAACACAAACTGAATTGAACATTAATGTCAGACTGGGACTTGAACCTGAAAGTCATTTTTCACCCTGTTGGCACTCCCAAGCTGAAAGCTCAATTTTATTGAGTTATAATCATGCTTGGAGTGACCTTTTCCCTCTATAAATCCAACTGTGACATGGCGTTCAAAGTCTACCAAGCTATAAAAACCAGATATGACAAGCTTTGTAAACAAGGAGCTTGAATGTTTTTCATAAATTGCAAACTAATTTCTTTCACTAATCAACAAAACGCATCATTGTGTTCATTCATTTTTTATACATCATTGTTATATCGTAATCACAGATTAAATATAATAGTTTTTTCACACACACCCCGAAAAGGACCTGAGAAGTGGACTTGTCTGGACAAAAATGGATATTTCTTCACCTTCTTCATCAGTTTCCTGAGAGTCAGTATCAATGTGATCAGCTGTACTCACCAGTGTTGGAGTCAGTGTCTGTGAAATTCCAGATGAGCTCAGGTTAGATTTCTTCACAGAGAAACACAGAGACGTGTCTGAACTACAGCTCTGACTTTATCTTTCACTCCCGCAGTGTGACGTTGGATTTCTAATATCTCTTCCTCTTCCTCCTGCGACTGCAGCTTGGTTAGTCAGTATTTGTTTCCTCCGTCAGCTTCAGGACTGCTGTCACATAACATTTGCTGATATGGTGACCTTCAAGCCAGTTACTGTCAGGGCCGAGTCTAGACAGGCACATATGAAACAGAAGTGGAAAAGTGACGACGGAGACAGGAAACGGGTGGGGGTGGAGCTCTGGATCACTGCTTTTGTCATGTATTTTGATTGTACTTTGTCAGTCCTCTACCCTAAAACCTGTCTAACCTGGGTGTCCCACCTAAAGGCTGCTGTTGCTCTTAAAGGTGCTGTAGGCAGGATTTTGCTAGTCACTGCTAATTTTTCTGTGTTTTCTTTGGATTTGGATTCGTTGGAGTATCCATTGATAATCCTTTAGGAGTGTAGCATAATTGCACTACTGCGAGGGCGCAGCGTTTCCATCTGTCTCTGTTCTGAGCTGAAAAGGATTCTCGACAGCTCCAGGTATCTTTGACCAATCAGAAGAGCCCATGAGGCTCTAACCGTGATTGGTTGAAGGGCGTTCGTCGCACGTTCTTGTGGGAGGGGCTTAACTTGTGTAAGAGCGTGATGTCAGAGAAAACAGGACAGGATTGGCTGTGCTGGGTTTCAAATCGCCATCTTAGATGGGTCAAATCGCCATCTTGCTTAGGTAAGCCTAAGCAAGATGGCGGAGATGCGGAATCCTGCCTACAGCACCTTTAAGTTCTATGAAACTTGAAGACAGGGGTTTTCCACAGTAAGGTGGCTATCCCTCAGGGAGAAATCTGAAGAATAAAACAAGTCAGAATATGACAACTAAATGGATGGATGGACCATCCAACTTAATTGGATGGTCCACCCATCCATCCATTCATTCATTCATTTTCAGCCACTTATCCAGGATTGGGTCATGGGGGCAGCAGTTAAAGCAGGGATGCCCAAACTTCCCTGGCCCCAGACACTTCCTTCAGCTCTTCCGGGGGGATCCCGAGACATTCTCAAGCCAGCCCAGAGACATGGTCTCTCCAGTGTGTCCTGGTTCTTCCCTGGGGCCTCATTCCAGTGGGACATGCCCGGAACACCTCCCAAGGGTATACCTCAGCTGGCTCCTCTCAATGTGGTGGAGTAGCAGCTCTACTCCAACCGTGTCCTTTCGGTCATGACTCAAAGGTCATGACCATAGGTGAGGGTAGGAGCAAAGATTGACCGGTAAATCGAGAATTTTGCCTTTCGGCTCAGCTCCGTCTTCACTTGATGCTACACCGATCCACCTGTCAATCTCATGCTCCAACCATCCCCCACTCGAGAACAAAACCCCAAGATGCTTGAACTCCACCAATTGGGGCAGGTTCTCTCTATCAAACTGGAGAGGGCAGATCACCTTCTTCTGGTTGAAAACCATGGCCTCGGATTTGGAGGTGCTGATCCTCTTCCCCTTTGTTTCACACTTGGCTGCAAACCACTCCAAACCAGGATCGATGAAACCAACAGGACAGCATCATCTGTAAAAAGCAGAGATGAAATTCTTTGGCGCCCAAACTGAACCCCTTCCCACCCCCAGCTGAGCCTAGAAATTGTGTTCATAAAACTTATGTACAGAACTGGTGGGAAAGGGCAGCCCTACCGGAGTTCAACATGCACCAGAACAGGTTTAACTTACTGCCGCAATGGGGTACCAGACTCCTACTTCCGTCATAAAGACACTGGACGGCCCTTAACAAGGGGCCCCAGACTCTTTACCCCAGGAGGGACATACTGGAATGCATTCTCCAAATCCACAAAACACATGCGGACTGGTTGGGTGAACTCCAACAAGCCCTCGAGCACCAGTGTTACTCGACCAGGACGAAATCGTATGTTCCCCCTGGATCCAAGTTTTGACTATCATTCGAATCCTCCAATTCAGTAGTCTGGAGCAGACTTTCCTAGGGAGGCTAAGGAGTGTGATCCCCCTATAATTGGAGCCCGCCCCCCAGTACCCCTTTTCAAAAAGGGGAACCACCACCCTTTTCTGCCAATCCAGAGGCACTATCCCCTATCATAACTCATTGTTACAGAGATGTGTCAACCAAGACAGGCGCTAAAAATCCAGAGACTTAAGGTAGTCAGGGCAAATCTCATGCACTCCCGGTGCCTTGCCACTGAGCAGCTTACCAACCACCTCAGAGACTTCAACTTGGGTGATGGACGAGTCCACCTCTGAGACCTCAGCCTCTACTTCCTCCATAGAAGACTTGGCGACAAGATTGAGGAGGTCCTTCCACCGTTCGATAATATCCTCCGTTGAGCTCAGCAGCAATCCACCTTGAATGTAATCAGTGTTGGTGGATATAGTGTTCGCTTTCCCCTCCTGAGACGCCGAATGGTTTGGCAGAATTTCTTCAAGGCCGACTGGATAGTCCTTCTCCATGGCCTCCTTGAACTCCTCCTTGACCAGAGTTTGTGCCTCCACAACCGCTCAAGCTGCAGTTCGCTTGGCCTGCCAGCCGCTTCGGGAATCCACCACCTGGTTCTAGAGTTGCCACCATGGCAGAAACCGGAGCCCTTACGACCACAGCTCCAAGCAGCTGCCGGTACCTCTCAGCCTCCCTCACAAGCTCAGTTTCCTTTCCCCTCAATGAGGTGACACTCCATGTCCCTAGAGCAAGTCTCTGTGGCCAAGAATTGGCTCCCTGGGCACCCTGCCATCGGCTGCCACCCAATTCACGAAGACTGGAGTGGCAGGGTTCATGTTAACTAAGGATTCACCGCATGACTTTTTTAGGGCCAATGCCGATTATTGCTACTTATGGAAACGGATAACCGATATGTCGAACCGATATTCATTTGCAGTAAAAATGAACATTTTGGCATCAAAATTTAGCTGTGGGTGGGACATTGTTACACAGCCCAGAGTAGTGACTTCAGGCAAAGAGAGATGTGATGTGCTCAGTGGAAAACACTTCTTCTACATTCATTATACTTCGGCCTTTTGTTTTTGTTCAGTTTGTAATGTTGTGATTACTTTATTATTATTATTGTTATTATTATTATTACTATCTGATATAT
This sequence comes from Salarias fasciatus, assembly GCF_902148845.1. NCBI lineage: Eukaryota > Metazoa > Chordata > Actinopteri > Blenniiformes > Blenniidae > Salarias > Salarias fasciatus. The sequence continues at coordinate 25,176,282 of NC_043757.1, forward strand.
TTAATTATATTTATCTCACACACACACACACACACACACACACTCACAATAATGCAGTCATATCTCATCTATAACTTTCCCAAAACTCCAATATTCAACTGTCTGTCGCTGCTGATAACACAACTCTGTCCTTCATTTCCTTGTATTTTGTCCCCTGTATGTCCATGTATTGTAGGAATAAAAAAAAGAAAAAAAGAATAAAATAAACAATGGAGAATCCTGGTTGAACTGAAGATGTAGGCTACTGTAATGCAAAAAAATATGTTAAAATCCAACTTTCCGGAAGTACAGTCAGTCACGTCTTGTCGATTAGTCGATTGACTGTTCCATTACAGATTTTGTAACTAATTAGATTAAAAATTATAATCGAGTCACACCCCTAATGTTTTTAATAGTGAATCACCTGATTTCCTGTCATGTGGTGGGTCATATGACCTTTTCTTTTAAAAGGTGATTGAGCACCTGGTGTGGTTTCACAAGCCTTGAGGAAGACTTTAGAGTACAAACGTGTTGCTGTCACACCCTGTGCCCCTGCGTCCTCGTGGAGGCGCTGCGGTCCTGTTCTGTTTGTCTGCCCTCATGTTCTCCTGCCTGGTCACCTGCCTGCTCCTCTTGTTCTCCTGTCAAGTCACCTGCCCTCATGTTCTCCCGCCTCGTTTACTCCCTAATGTGCCTCACCTGCCCTGCCATGTATTTAAGTCCTGTGCTCCAGGTGTGTCTTGTCGGCTCCTTGTGGGTCTGTCTGTGTGCCTCCATGTCCCTGCCTGCACCTCCGCTCCGTTTGCCTTTTTGTTCCTGAGTTCCCGATTTGCCTTGAGTTCTGGATTCCCTTGTTTTGGAAAATAAAGACTTTTTTTTTTACCCCGCCTGGCTGCCTGCGCCTGGGTCCTTCTCCCCCGCACCCGTGACAGTAGCCTCCTGTAGATAAGGTTGTTTCTCTATGACTGAACTACATTCGTTGTGTTTGTGTTTGTTCTATATTCTTAAAGATTGTAAAACTTTATTCCCAACCGAGAGGCTGAGGATAGAAGGGCAACTTCAGGTAGAAGAAGTACAGGAGTCAAACAGGCCACATTTAAAGTGGTAGTTTTCAAAAACTACTCCAACACCTTTCGATCTTCTTCACGTAAGTTTTCCTTCCTACAGCACTACATTTCTAAAAACTGACTTCACTGCTTTTGCACATTAACTCTTCATATGTTTTTCTGCCTTGTTTACAGAAGTGCACCCTTCAAGATTATGGTGCCTCTTCACCTTCACCTTCCCTCTTAAAGGTTTCCACCTCCGCGTTAGTGAAGGGGAATTTGTTCAGCCTCTTAAGAACTTGGTGCAAAATATGCCTGAGTCTTTTGAACTCTGCCGAGTGAATGGGCAACATCACGTCTTGCTATTAACGGTGAAAACCCCTGCAGAAATAAAGAGGTTGCGAAGTTTAAACTGATCTGCCCTGTATATCAGGTAATTAGTATATTATATTAGTATGTTTAGTTTATTGATTTATTTGACAGGGACCATGTACAAATCATAGATCGTTAATATAATGGATAGAGCTTTCGTGATGTCACCCATTGCGTTCCCAAATGCCGTTCTGCAGACTTCAGCGAGTCCAGCAGGACGTCTCCATATTGAAAATTTGAAACTGCATGTAAATGTGATTGGTCCAGCCCGTCACGTGACCACATCACGAGGACAGAGGAGGCGCTGTGATAGGGCGATTTATGCAAAAAAAATCAACAGATGATTTATCTGAAAATCAGAGTCTGGTGAGGGCAGCACGGTTATAGAAACTAGTGATAGAGACCAAAACATGTTCTGAAACCGGGTGCTTTATGTTTATTTTCACTCTGAAAATCGGCATTTTTGAATGGGTTCCAATGAGACCAAGGCTCTTTTTGAAACCAGCATCATCGCCCCCTGCTGGAATTTCCCAGGAATTACAGCTTTTTTGCACTTCCGCATTATCTTCATGTTTTATGAGCGGAGGTTGGCACTTGGTACAAATACATTAATCTTTCAATAGAAAAGATGCTTTGTACCAGATTTAGCAAATGCTAGTTTCCATCTGCAGTCCCTGGGCAGGTTCACAACAATCACAATGCAATTATCTTACTGTTTATGTTAAAAACTATTACAAAACACAATGCATTAGCTCGTTTAAAATTAATATACATCAGTGTCAAATCCTATATACAAAATCAACCGGACTGATGCTGACACAGTTGGTTATCAAGAATATATTTCTTTAGATTTCTAGAAAAAATATTTAAATCTACAGAACATTTCAGACTGTCTGGAAGCTGATTCCATTGTTTAATGGTTTTGAATGAAAAAGCTGTTTGAGCAAAGGCAGAGGATCTTTTTGAGACAGCACAGTTTCTGTGAACTGTGGATCGAGATGTTCGGGTTGTTTGCTCAGAGTCAAGTTGAACAAATTTTTTAAATTGAGGTGGAGGAATAATTATTGACAATTTTAAAGATATTTCTTAAAGCTCGTGTCCGGAGTTTTCGTTTGTTTCCAATGTATGTATCATTTTTTAACAGAACTTAAATGTGTCAGTCTGGTTCGATACTATAATATAATATTAGCATAAAGCAATAAAAAAAATTATTTATGAGCCCCGCCTTCATCTAATAGACCCCCGTGTTATCCAAAAAAGCGCCGGTCAGCTTTAGCCCATAGATTTCGAGCTTCCGCCTTGCCATGCTGTCAATCACCGTGTGCACGCAGCCAGAGAGCACGCGCACTCCCCCAGGCAGCGGCACGCAGCAGCCACCTGGCTTTACCTGTTTTGTTTGAGAGCATCATGGAGCAACTTCCAGAAAAGTTACCAGTCCCATGGCTTGTCAGGCCCAGCAGGACTACTAAACCCAAAAAAAGTCCGGGGACAAAGCTTCTCGACAAACGTCTCCGTGACTGCAATCGAGTATATCTTGGGGATGCCTTTCAACGATGGTGTGACTTTTGCATGTTGAAGAGGATCAAAACGGACGCTTCTTTGGTGACATTTCTTTTGGACAGGTAAAATGTACAAATTATCAATGAAATGTGTGAATGTAAGTTTGATAAACAGTGTCAATATTGACAGATCTAGCGTAAAAAAGGCCAGCCCACCAAACTCTAAAGAACCTCTTTTGCGAGTTTGATAATTTGCCTGCTGTGTACTTTGCTCGATTACTGAATACTTTGATTACGGAATTATTTTGTAGCTTATCAACATTTATACTTGACTGACTGGACTTGATGGCCTCTGTGGTCTAAAAATCCATGTAATTCTCAAATTGTGCTGCAGGATTTTTTTTTTCGAGCTTGGAAATATTCCACTTAAGATGCTGTAGTATGTCTAAATATATACTATATGTTTTATGCACTAAATATATGTACTAAATTCATTTTATGTATATAATTAGTAATCATAGTGTTGCTTTTATGCCATATTAGCTATGACGGAGAGTCTGGGGCTTCCACATCAACCCCTTTGAAAAGGAACCCAAAAAATTGAGACTGCCTACGCCAGCACTGTCAAGTATTCACAGAGAGTCATTGTCTGAGAGGTATGTGTCATAATTAGATTTACTAAAACTCACTTTATACTTGCAAAATAATCATTCGGGATACACTTTCTGCTAAACTTAAGTTTATTTGCACTGACAACCACTAACAAGTACAGAGATTTGGTTTCCAATCAATAGGCACAAAAAACCTCTCAAACCAGTTCTTGTACAACTGAGAAATAGGAGCATATAATTGGCAACCCCTCCCTCTAGAACTGCCACCTTATCGTGGTGGGGGAGTTTGAGAGCCCGCATGATCCCAGGAGCTATGTTGCCGGGGGGCTTTATGCCCCCCAGTAGGGTCTCCCATGGCAAACAGGTCCTGGGTGATGGGTCAGACTGAGAGCAGTTCGAAAGCCCTTATGAGAAGAGAGACAGCAAAGGTCGTTACGTCGCCCGGTATGGCACAGCCGGGGCCCCACCCTGGAGCCAGGCCTGGGGTTGGGGCTCGTAAGTGAGCGCCTGGTGGCCGGGCCTTTGCCCACGGGGCCCGGCCGGGCTCAGCCCAAAGGGACGACGTGGGCCTGACCTCCGGTGGGCTCACCACCCACCGAGGGAACCATAGGGGCCGGGTGCAGTGTGGACTGGGTGGCAGCTGACGGCAGGGTGCCCGGCGACTCAATCCTCAGACACAGAGACTAGCTCTGGGGACATGGAATGTCAGCTCGTTGGCAGGGAAGGAGCCCGAGCTTGTGAGGGAGGTTGAGAGGTACCGGCTAGATATAGTCGGGCTCACCTCCACACACAGCCTGGGCTCTGGAACCCAACCTCTCGAGAAGGGCTGGACTCTACACTTCTCTGGCGTTGCCCGCGGTGAGAGGCGGCGGGCTGGTGTGGGTTTGCTTATAGCCCCACAGCTCAGCCGCCATGTGTTGGAGTTCACCCCAGTGAACGAGAGGGTCGCATCCCTGCGCCTTCGGGTCGAGGTAGGTGCCTCACTGTTGTTTCGGCTTATGGGCCGAACAGCAGTGCAGAGTAGCCGGCCTTTTTGGAGTCCTTGGGAGGGGTGCTGGACAGTGCTCCGACTGGGGACTCCATTGTTCTACTGGGGGACTTCAACGCCCACGTGGGCAGCGACAGTGAGACCTGGAAGGGGGTGATTGGATCGCATGGCCTCTCTGATCTGAACCCAAGTGGTGCTCTGTTATTGGACTTCTGTGCTAGTCACAGTTTGTCCATAACGAACACCATGTTCGAGCACAGGGGTGTCCATAAGTGCACTTGGCACCAGGACACCCTAGGTCGGAGGTCGATGATCGACTTTGTGATCGTGTCATCTGACCTCCGGCCGTGTGTTTTGGACACTCGGGTGAAGAGAGGGGCAGAGCTGTCGACCGATCACCACCTGGTGGTGAGTTGGATTTGCTGGCGGAGGAGGAAACCGGACAGACTTGGCAGACCCAAATGCGTTGTGAGGGTCTTTGGGGAACATCAGGTGGAACCCTCTGTCAACGGTTCTCAACTTCCACCTCCAGGAGAGCTTCTCCAAGATCCCAAGGCAGGCTGGGGACATAAAGCCTGAGTGGACCATGTTCTCCACCTCCATTGTCGAAGCAGCTGCTCGGAGCTGTGGTCATAAGGTCTCCGGTGCCTGCCGTGGCGGCAACCCCCGAACCCGGTGGTGGACACCGGAAGTAAGGGCTGCCGTCAAGCTGAAGAAGAAGTCCTATCGAGCCTTGTTGGCTCGTGGGACTCCAGAAGCAGCTGGCGGGTACGGGCAGGCCGAGAGAACTGCAGCCCGAGCAGTTGTGGAGGCAAAAACTTGGGTCTGGGAGGAGTTCGGGGAGGCCATGGAGGAGGACTACCGGTCGGCCTCGAAGAAATTCTGGCAAACCATCCGGCGCCTCAGGAGGGGAAAGCAGGTCTCCGCCAACACTGTTTACAGTGGAGGTGGAGAGTTGCTGACCTCATCTGGGGATATCATAGGACGGTGGAAGGAACACTTCGAGGACCTCCTCAATCCCGTTGCCACGTCTTCCCTGGAGGAAGCAGAGGCTGAGGTCTCAGAGGTGGACTCTCCCATCACCCAAGTCGAAGTCACCGAGGTGGTTGGTAAGCCCCTCGGTGGCAAGGCACCGGGGGTGGATGAGATTCGCCCCGAGTACCTTAAGTCTCTGGATGTGCAGGGACTGTCTTGGTTGACAAGTCTCTGCAACATCGTGTGGCGGTCGGGGACAGTGCCTCTGGATTGGCAGACTGGGGTGGTGGTCTCCCTGTTTAAAAAGGGGGACCGGAGGGTGTGCTCCAACTATAGGGCGATCACACTCCTCAGCCTCCCTGGGAAAGTGTATTCCAGGGTACTGGAGAGGAGGATCCGACCGATAGTCGAACCTCGGATCCAGGAGGAACAATGCGGTTTTCATCCTGGTCGCGGAACAGTGGACCAGCTCTATATCCTCCATAGGGTGCTTGAGGGTTCGTGGGAGTTTGCCCAACCAGTTCACATGTGTTTTGTGGACTTGGAGAAGGCGTTCGACCGCATCCCTCGTGGTATCTTGTGGGGGGTGCTCCAGGAATACAGAGTCCGGGGCCCCTTGTAAAGGGCCGTCCGGTCTCTGTATGACCGGAGTAGGAGTCTGGTCAGCATTGCCGGCAGTAAGTCGGACCTGTTCCCGGTGAATGTAGGACTCCGGCAGGGCTGACCTTTGTTTCCGGTCCTGTTTATAATCTTTATTGACAGAATTTCTAGGTGCAGCCAGGGGCTGGAGGGGGTCCAGTTCGGGGACCACAGGATTTCATCTGTGCTTTTTGCAGATAATGTTGTCCTGTTGGCCTCATCGAACCCTGCCCCCAGACCTGCCCCCTCCAGGTCGGTGGAGAGACCCTGGCCCAAATGGAGGAGTTTAAGTATCTTGGGGTCTTGTTCACAAGTGGGGGATGGATGGAGCGTGAGATTGACAGGCAGATTGGTGCAGCGGCTGCAGTGATGCAGTCGTATCGGTCCGTTGTGGTGAAGAAGGAGCTGAGTCGAAACACAAAGCTCTTGATTTACAGGTCAATCTACGTTCCTACCCTCACCTATGGTCATGAACTTTGGGTCATGATCGAAAGGACAAGATCCCGGATACAAGCGGCTGAAATGAGCTTCCTCCGTAGAGTGGCTGGGCGCTCCCTTAGAGAAAGGGTGAGGAGCTCAGTCACCAGGGAGTAGCTTGGAGTAGAGCCGCTACTCCTCCGCATCGAGAGGGGCCAGCTGAGGTGGCTCGGGCACCTCTTTAGGATGCCTCCTGGACGTCTCCCTCGGGAGGTGTTCCGTGCACGTCCCACCGGGAGGAGACCCCGGGGAAGACCCAGGACGCGCTGGAGAGACTATGTCTCTCGGCTGGCCTGGGAACGCCTTGGGATCCTCCCAGAGGAGCTGGAGGAAGTGTCTGGGGACAGGGAAGTCTGGGCATCTCTGCTGAGACTGCTGCCCCCGCGACCCGGCCCCGGATAAGGGGCTGAAAATGGATGGATGGATGGAAGTTGCTGAAGTGTTTTGGTGAAATCCTCTGCTGCTGCATAACAATGTTTTTCATTTACTGTTTCAGACCAATTACTCTGTCTTATTTCATTATTAAAAACCTCAATTTTTTCTTGGAATATAGGAGACATGCTCATTAGAATCAATTTTATGTAAGTTTCTGTAACGTGTTTTGGATAATTTTCTTGCAACTAAACATTAAATTATGGTGAGAGAGACCAGTTATTAAATTCTAAATTTTAGTGATCTGATCTATGTTTGTGAAAAAAAAGGTCTATGAGTGTTTGAGATGTCTTAGTAATTCGAGTTGCTTTTTCTGTCAGTTGAGTAAGATTAAATTTCTGGGTAATTTCTTATAGCTTTTTTCTACCATTTCTGTCAAACCAGTTTATATTAAAATCCCCCATCAGGAGAATCTCTTTCGCATCACACTTCTTGAGCATGTCAGTAAAATGATTAAAAAATAGATAATTAGTTGATAGAGGCCTATACAATACTATCACAGCAAAAGACATTTCAGGAGACAATCTAATTTTTATCCCCATACATTCCAACACATCTCCCACTGCTTCAATTTGTGTGCACTGAAAACTGTCCTTAACATAGATCATGACTCCGCCCCCCTTGTCATGCCCACGGTCACGTCTATGAATATTATAAACTGGAATGTGGATAACAGTATTTGAGAGAGAAGGTTTCAGCCAAGTCTCGGAAAAAAAATTATCTAATGGCGTATCACTCGGTTGGTTGGGAAACTGGAAATGTACTGCGGACAAAATTGCGAACCTGTAGATACCTAAAGAAATGATTTTTAGGAAGTGAATAAGAGTTGGAGAGCTGCTGAAATGATGCAAATATCTTGTTAGTATACAAATCTTTAAAGTTTTTAATCCCCAAATTCGACCAAATCAGAAAGGCACTGTCTGCCAGTGATGGAGGAAAGATATGATTTGCAGCCAGTGGAGAATAAACTGATATTGACTGGAGGCCAAAGTGTTTCTTAGGCTGTTTTCACATATATTTGGGTCGAGCCAAAGGCAGCCGCACCAGTAAAAAAAATAAAATGTTTCAATTTTTAACTAATACGGTCCGTATTCACATATGCTTTTCATGACCGCACAGAGTGGCCGCTCTAAACTGCGGAAGTGTGGGGTTTCCATGACAACCAGGCAGAAGTTAGCATGACACCAAAACAGCAGCGTGGCTAATAGTAAACACGAACACGTGAACGATGGAGGGGGAGCAACAACGCCGTTTACTGCTATTGGCACTTGCGCTTCTGTTATATATTGTTTTTCTCTGTCAATGGCAGAGAATCTCAAGGTTTCAAAATGAGTTGTTGAGGGTCGAGAACAATGTTTTGATGCACTGGAGAAGGCGGATGCGGGCTTCCAGACAAACCAGAGCGAGGCGAAGACTGACTCTGTTGAACCGTGAAGTCCTCATCTTCTGCCGATATCGGCGAACAGCCAGGTAACATACCTAGTAAAGTTGAAAATTTGAGCATTTGTAACACTAAGTTATGCCCATTTTATAATTTGTCAAGACACTTTGACGCCCCACATAAATGCATATTTAACATTACAGTAGCCTATGTTGTAAACAATAAATAAACGCGAAACGAGCCTTGGGAGCCTTTTTGGGCTGGTGGGCTTGTAGAGAGACAGACCTGATAAGACAATAATGGAAGACTTTAGAAGGGATGGGAGCATCGGCATGCTAGCATTGTGGAGGTTTGTCTCAAACAGGGGACTGTTTATTCTTCAAGACAGGTGTGAAACACACTCATGACATGTCATGTTTACTAACAAATATTTCAAATATACAACCACTTTGCCATTTATTCAGTATCTCTCACCGGCATTTGTAAATTATAAGTATTTAAAGTGGTGTACTGAATGATGTATTACCACAAATGTTACCATAAAAAAATGTAAATATTAACCAAAGGTGACTCATTCTGCCTTTTCTGTTCACAGGAGAATATGGATCTTACCACGCGCTCAGGATTGGTGGCACCACATCCGCACTACTTGGAATGATGGAGAATGGCAGAAACACTTCAGAATGAAAAGAGACTCCTTCAGTCAGCTGTGTGAAACTCTCCGATCCTGGCTTACAAGGAAGAACACAAAATACAGAGCAGCAGTGCCTGTTGAGGCTCGTGTGGCTATTTGTCTTTAGAGAATAGTAACTAACCTTGAGTACAGATCCATTGCACAGCTGTTTGGTGTGGGGTTATCAACATGCTGCCAGATCACCCAGGAGGTTATAACAGCTATCAATGTTGTCGTACGGCCCAAGTACATCAAGCATCCATCTTCAGCTGAGTTCAGAGAGATTGTGCAAGGTTTTCGAGACAGGTGGAGGTTCCCCCAAGTCGGGGGGTGTATTGATGGGACTCACATCAAGATAAGGGCTCCAAGTAATAACTCAGCTGATTATTATAATCGAAAAGGAGATTATTCAATTATCTTACAGGGTGTGGTGGATCATAAGCTAAGGTTTTGGGACATAAATGTAGGATGTCCAGGAAAGGTGCATGATGCCCGTGTTTATGCTCTCTCCTCACTATGTAAACGCGGAAATGGTGGCACACTTTTCCCCAACTGGACTGAAAGATTTGAAGGGGTTGATGTGCCAGTTTTACTCCTGGGGGACTTGGCTTACCCTCTATCAACATGGCTGATCAAACCATACCAAGAAGGACCTGGAGTGACACCCGACCAACTGAACTTCAACAGCAAACTTTCATCATGTTGCATGGCAGTGGAACGAGCATATGGCCGACTCAAAGGCAGATTTTGTTGTCTTCTGAAATCAAATGAGACCCACATCACTTTTATTAGTCAGATCGTGTCTGCTTGCTGTGTTCTGCACAACTTCTGTGAAGTTCACAACAAGGAATACATGGATAGGGAAGTTGAGGAAGCTGAGGGGGGAGATGAAGAGGGACAGCAGCAGGGACCTCAGCAACAGCACATGATCAGGGATGCACTGCGCAGATACTTTTCTGCACTGTGAAAGTAAGGGGCAATTTCTTTTTGTTATGTTTGGTTTAGTGTTGTGTAATGTGTAAATCGATGCATACAAGTCTGTTCAAGAAAATACTGTTTATTTTGTAAATGTTTTGAACATTTCTTCATAAAATTTAAATTGTAACCATCACAAAATGTGCAATGTGCTGTAAGTGGCAATCATGAAGTGGTACAAAAGAAGAAATTCTAACATTTTCTGTAAAAAAGTAAACATCACTCATAACTTAAAAAAATATGAATAGTTGTAAACAGATATAAACGTGCAATGTCCCTTAACCTGCAATTGGGACAAGAGGTAGGCAATAAGAAACATTTTCTATAAATATAACAAAAAAAAAAAAAAAAATTCTTAAAAACTGTAACTTCGCACATTTTGAATGGTGGTAAACATCTCTACACGTGCAACTGGCAAGAGGTAGATGAAGGCAAAAATTAGTCTTTTCTATTTAAAGATTACTCTTTAAAACTGTACCTTAGAAAAATGAACAAGGTGTACAGTTCTCCATAAAAACACAAAAGTTACTGAAAGTTGTAAAAGTGTTGTGGATTGACAACATCAAAGGCCTCGCGTACAATGGTGCGACTGTTGTCATCTTCTGGGTCAGGCTGCTGTGAAGGGAGCTGCTGGGGAGGGAGCCCTTGTAGCTGGATAGGATGTGGTGGCTGATGCACAGCTGGATCAACAGGCATAGAAGGTATTGGCAGCTGGACAGAAGGTGGTGTGGAATGCAACTGATGCTGGAAAGTATGACGTGGTGGTGGAGTGTTCATCAGCATCAGCTGCTGATGAAGAGCGAACTTCTTGTTGGACAGTAGGATGTGGTGTGGGAGACATTTGCAGTTGTGCTGGAGAATTCACCAGCAGTGGAGGGTACTGACGTGCCATGGACCAGCCATAGGAGCTTGATGCTGGTGGTGGTGTTGTGGTCCAGGAGGGATGGGAAGGTGGAGCAGGATTCAACGCAGATGCAATTGTGCCCATTAGTTGCATGAGCATCTGGTTAGTGGACTGAAACTGGTCCTGCATAGCCTGGAATCATTTCTCTTCGCTGTCCCTTTAAGCCTGATGATAAAAGATAAAAAAAATGAATGGGGAGAAGTATTTTATCCACTATAGCAATGGTGAAGTCAAAAACACATACCTGAACCAACTCTTTTAAAGCAGCGGTCTCCTCAGCCAACTGCTTCTTCTCCGTTTAACAAATGTCTTTCATCATTTTTTTGGTGTCTTCCATGTATTCCTGAATTCCAACTTCTGTTACGTTTTTCAATTTCTTTTTTCGTTTGCGAGCTTCAGAACCAGGAATAGGAAGCCTTCTCCCGATGTTCGACCCTCCACTGTTTATTTCGCTTGTGTTTGGTGCTGAGGTACCACACTCTGCCTCACCAGGATTTTCGGCTGACTCTTCATCTGGACCTGTGAAGAAAAAATAATTGTTAATGTGTCATATTTATGCAAACAGTAATTATAGCCTAGATCCTGACTGGTCCCTTCACACTTGGTCTAGAGGGCAGGACAGAACAAAAGAGAGATGGAGAAAAGACATGAAGAATGGGAAAGAGAAGGGAAGGTGAAGTCAAAATCGACCTACATAGAAAATATATAAAAATTGTTTTAATGTAACAGCCATTTAACCCCCCTGATGACTTCTACAATAGGCAATTGTAAAGACATAACACAAAAACTTAGTATTGATTGTAGAAGCAGTGTTGTCATCAGTAGATGGAGTTGTAGGCTTGTGTGATGAGCTGGACTCCACCACATCAACAGGGTCGACAACGGGTTTACCCCCTAGTATTTCGTGGAGCTGGTCATACGAGGGGGGACCCAAAAGTTTCCGGACTGATTCTATTAATAAAAAAATACAATGAATTTCCGACTTTGGCCGCTAGATGTCGCTACAGGATAGCCTCATGCATAACTGTGCCAGGTTTGGTCTTCCCCCGTGATGCGGTCAGCTGACAGTCACTGTTTGTGTTGACAGAGTTACACCCCGCTCTTCGATTTTTCAAGATGGCGGATATCCACGGATATGCACTCTGTCAAAACATTTTGTTTTTTATTGGGAAAACAGCGGCAGAAACACTCACCATGTTGCAGACATTCATTAAGAAGGATTCTCAGGGTGTCTGAGTGGTTTGGGCCCTTTAAGAGTAATCAGATTACATCACGAAGACCAGGCACGCAGAGGACAACAATCCACTTCCAGAACAGAGGAAAACGTCACAAAAGCTGAAGAAGACGTCCTGGTAGATCCACGCAGGACTTTTGATGACATTGCAGATCTGATGGGAGTATTGTAGAGATCCAGACAGATCATCCTCAGGCGGTTATTAGAAGCAGGGAGACGAAGGCTCCCGGAAATGGCCTCATCATAGCAGACAGCAGACCACAGGACACCCCGTTACGCACAGAAATAGCACCAAATGTTGTGCGTAAAGCATATTTTTGGACTAAAACCGTGACCAGCCAGCCTCCCCACCGCCATATTCACCTGATCTGGCCCCAGGCGACGGCTTTTTGTTGTCAAAGATGAAACTGGAGCGGCAGCGGAAAGGTAAGACAGGCATACAGGCGGGGGAAGGAAAATCGAAGTTCTATCTTTCCGGCACAGTTACGCACGGTCATGGCGACTCTTCTGAACAGTGAAAATCTTGGGTGCAGCGTTGTATTCAAGCCAAAGGAGAGTATTTTGAAGGTGACAGTTTCAAATAATTGCGAAGATTAAAAAATAAAAAGTTATAACCACAGTCCGGGAACTTTTGGGTCCACCCTCGTACCAGGACAATTTGTCCTTCTGCGACCCATCACTCCCGGTTTTTTGCAGTTCGTCGCGGATTTTAATGTAGTCCGCCCTCAACTTTTTCACTTTCGTTTGGCATTGTTCTATCAGCAGCTTACTGAAAGTGTCGTACACGGCACTGTTCCTGAGTGTACTTGAGAGTTGAGCGTCCACAAACTCTTCTTTCCATATATTCACAAGGGTGTTAATTTCTTCACTGCTCCAGGTTTCCCCACGAGTCGTCTTTCTTCTTTCAGCCATTTTGATATGTGATCACTTTTCGGGGCTGACTACGGGTGCCTGTGTAGTTCATAAAGGCGGCAGCATTTGGCTGTGGAGCGAGCTAAAGCCGGTGCGCTTTCACACTTCTGCTGCGCCGCATCCCAGATCGACCCAAGCCGCTCCGAGACCACCCCTTTCAGCCGCTCTCGGAGCGGGGGTAGTTAGAGCGGCAACTAGAGCGAGTGGCGCTTTCACACCAACCCAGTCGCGCCGCGCTCGGTCCAAAAACTCTGTTAGGTCGAGCTAAAGTGGGTAGGTGTGAAAACATCCTCAAACTGAACCCAGATCCTAAAAGTATTTCTATCTGGTTATTTGTGTAAGGTGAGGTTGAGGAGTGAATGGGTGCATGTACTAGAGCTTTTAATGATACTGGGGATGCGGAATTGGTTTCTAGAACTAGCCATGCAGGAGGAGGATTAAGAGCCTCAGCTTGAAGCCAGTATTTTAAGATTCGAATATTTGCCGACCAATAGTAAAACCTGAAGTTAGGTAACGCCATTCCACCCATTTGCCTCGGTCTTTCCAAGTATAGTTTTCGCAGTCTGGCAACTTTTTTGTTCCAAATATACTCCAATATCAGACTATCTAACTTGTGTAAAAAAAATTTGAGGAAGAAAAATCAGTAGGCACTGAAAGAGATAGGAGAACCGGTGAAGGATATTCATTTTCACCGAATTGATTCGAGCAGGCAGAGATAAATTAAAGCTAGGGTTGGCGATTTGAATGAGATACATTTTTTTAAATACTGGTTAAAATGATCTTTATGACCCAATGGGAAGCAATTCATAGCGTGTTTTTAAAGTAGTTTGGAAAATATCCGTTCTCTACAGCAGGAGTAAAACAGGAAAAACAGCAACCAATAGTCTTGAGGGGACACCTTTTTTTAAACCAATCAAATCCCTTCGCCGTTCGACCTGCCCCCTGCACGTACATGTCAATGGTGTGCACTGACCCTGGCTCAGTGCGCGCGTAGAAGGATGGAGCGTTGTTGAAGAATGGCGGAGAAGAATGTTTGGGGGTTTACTTATCGTTGAGTGCGCCATAACTTGGCGTAGTGCAAATAAAGAAAAACGAAGAAACGAAGCGCTGAGGACAAGTTACGCCAGGAACGCACTGGACGCAGAAGTGCCGCGTGTGAACGTCTCTGCGTCTCCGCTCCCAACTGGAGCTCCTCCAATGGGGTGGGAGCTGGACGGAGCTAGCTAGGCAAAGCCTTGGAGAGATGCTACATGCAAATGCTAGTTTTCCAAGATCGCCAACCCTAGCTTTAAGCAAAGACCATCTTTCAAAGTCTTCGTGGACACGGGTCAAAAGTGAAGCCAAGTTGGCTTTATACAGATCTGAATATTTACATGTGACATGGACTCCAAGATATGTAAAGGTATCCTGGGTAATTTTGAAGGGCCAATTATGCAGTGGGTAGTTTGTTGCAGCAGCATTTTGTCGTGGATTTTTATTTAAAAAGTATCCTAGGCCAGTCATGGTGCAAAAAAACAAACATATATTCCAGAAAAAACGTAAAATCCTCAATCATATCCACTTGGTTCTTGAAGTCTTCAATCGTAGTTTTCCTCGGAATAATCAGGCAGAGTCGGAGTCAGAATGCAAAAAGAGGACTTTATTTCCAAAAACCCCCTGGCAGTCAGACAGACCAAAAAGAACTGACGCGCCGATTGCTCTCCGCTCCATCTATTTATACTATTTTTTGAGAGTTTGTTGCTTCTCAATTGATTCTTCGTCAAAACACAATTGCTTTAAACCATTTGTTGCTTCTCAATTGACTCTCTTCCCCCCTCCCTACAAAGGTCAATGTCCGTGACCCCTTGGGAGGCCCTATCAGCCTCCATCAAGTCTCCATCCATCCTTCCCAAATGCCAGGTGTTGTGCAACAAATCATAGTGTCACATTTCTTGTCCAATGAGCCTCATTTGCGCAAGAGGGAGACAGAGAGACAATTGACCTGTAGTCTTAGCTTTAGAAAAAAGCAAACTGTCCAGCTGCCAAGAGGCTGCCGTAAAAATGAAAAATGGCAGGCTGGCGAACAGAAAAAGGATACATGTCTTTTCCACGCCTGTGTCCACTAGCACACTATAACTAACAGAGACATGCATGATATCAATAATAGTAAATAACATAATATAATAAGCATGATGTAAAGAATATTATAAAATTATTCAACAATTTACAGGGATTATTTCACTTTTATTTAAATTAAGTTTATAACCTGATATTTCACCAAATGAAGTGAGAGTAGTTAAGGCAGCGGGAATAGAAATATTCGGATTAGAAATGTATTAAAGTAAATCATCGGCATAAAGGGAAATTTTTAGTTCTACAGTATATCTCTGAATACCAGTTATAAAAGGATGAGAGTGTAAAGCTATAGACAGAGAGGTTCAATTGCCAGGGCGAAGGGTAGCGGGATTAAAGGACAACCTTGTCTAGTAGACCGGTAAAGACGAAAGTAGCTTGAATTCGTATTATTTGTACAAATCGAAGCCATAGGTGATGAATATAGCAGCTTGATCCAAGAAATTAAAGTCTTTTTAAAAGCAAATTTCTCCAAAGTGTTAAACAGGTAGTCCCACTCTATTCTATCGAAGGCTTTTTCTGCATCTAAGGATATCAGAGCTTCGGGACAATTGGAGGTGGACGGGTTGTAAATAACATTAAAAAGACGCCTGAGGTTCGAAAAGGAGTGCGTATTTTGAATAAATCCAGTTTGATCTGGGGAGATAATTGATGGGAGAACAGATTCCAAATGTAAAGCTAGTAATTTAGAAAGTATTTTAAGGTCCACATTAAGCAAGCTAATAGGTCGATACGAGGAACAATTCAAAGGATCTTTGCCCTTTTTAAGAAGAACAGAAATGGATGCCTGAGAGAGAGTTTGGGGAAGATGTCCAGATTGAAAAGATTCATTGTACATATCAATTAATAAAGGAGTCAGTTTATCCCCAAATTTTTTATAAAACTCAGTCGGGTAACCATCTGGACCCGGACTCTTCCCACTTTGTAAAGAATCAATTGCTGCATTTAACTCTGAGATAGTAATTGGCTCCTCGCGCTTATCTGCAACAGCTTGCTCTATAGAAGGAATGTCCAAATCTTTAAAAAATCTGTCAACATTGAGAGGGGAAGTATCATGGTCTGAAGAGTAGAGAGAAATGTAAAATTCCTTAAATGTTTTGTTAATTTCAGAGAGGTTTGTTGTTGTGCCTGTACTTGTTTGAATCTGAGAAATTTGACGAGCCGATGAAGCCTGATGCAACGGGTGAGCTAATAGTTTACTGGCTTTATCCCCACGTTCGAAAAACTTAGACCTAGTCTGAAGAAGAAGCTCAGTGGACCGGTGTGTTGTGAGCTTATCATACTCTGCCTGTCGTAATAAGCGTTCTTTATATATCTCAGGTGATGGAGAGGTAGCGTATTGATTGTCAAGATGAGATATTTGTTGTGCCAAATTGTTAAGCTTTTCTTTTCTGAGCTTCTTCTCATAGCCAGTTTAGGAAATTATTTCTCCTCTAATATATGCCTTTAATGTCTCCCACAGAAGAGATGCTGACACATCCAGAGATCTGTTTAAGCTCACAAAAAAGTCAATTTGTTGAGAAACAAAACTCACAAAATCTTCCTTAGAAAGTAAGCATGAACGGAATCGCCATCATGATCGCTGCTTGATTACATTATCAAAATGAATCTTCAAGGAGACTGCAGCATGATCAGATAACACTATGGCATTATAACTACAGTGAGAGACAAAAGGGAGTAACCGATTGTCAAGGAGGAAGTAGTCAATACGAGTGTATGTATGATGAACGCTAGAGAAAAAAGAATACTCTCTTTTCATAGGGTTAAAGTGGCGTCAAACATCAGAGACAGCAAACTCCTGCATGAAAGTCTGGATTACTTTGGCAGACCGTGAAACTGAGGAAAGCTTGGTGGAAGACCGGTCAAGTTGTGGGTTCAGCCAGCAATTAAAGTCTCCTCCTAATAGTAAATAGTGAGACGACATGTATGGTAAAACTGAGAAAACATTTTTGAAGAATATATCATCATCCCAATTAGGGGCATAAACATTTGCTAAAACCAAGCAGGTATTGTAACAATAACGTATCTGCCCTTAGGGTCAGATATTGCATTAGAATGTATAAATGGGATAGATTTATGCAGTGGTGGGCCGTCAGGGCCTGCAAAGCCTTCTCTGCTGGCCTAAAAATTATCTGAATTACAGACTGATGTAAATTATATTTTGTCCATAAATAATTAATAAATGATTCCAAACGGTATGCTCCAGTTCCTTTCATAGTTTTCCCGTGGTTGCGCTGCTTCCAGACATGTTTTTTTCATATTAAATAATTTAACCAATCAGATTTCAGGCATCATCTGTTGCTAGGGTCAAAGAAATCTGCCCGAGGCCTTCGCTATCCGTTCCCGATGGCGCAGTGAAGTAAAGTGAAGCGTCAAACAGACAGCTGCTTCAACCAATCAGATTTCGAGTTGGTGACTCAGCGGCTTCTTGCTTCTAACAACCGCATATCCAGGCCCTCTGATTTACATTCACCAAGAGATACAGTAGGGGGCGGTATGCACCTAAGTTGTTGGTCGCCTACCCCAATTATTCCAAAGAAGAAGAAGAAGAAGCCCTGAAGAGAAATAAAACTTATGCCAGAAATACCACAGGGCAAGCTGGACTTTCAGCCCTGGCTTTATGGAACTGAAACGCACGGATAATCTATATGACAGAGCAGTTGAACTCTTTTTGAGGAAGGAAAGGAGGATGTATTTTGTTTTCAAATAATCGGGATTTTGGTGAGTAAAATGTTCCTCTTTTCCTAAATAATATTGCTGTTTTATTAAGTTGTTGATGCTCATTGTATGTGCACAGATGTAGTAGGGGAATTGTGCACTTCAGCAAAGGCATTTATTCTGGCTGCACAAGTATCTATCTGCTGTGCAACAACTCTTTATGTGCATATCTGCATAATAAGATTTTTTTTGTAGACAAAATAGTTATTGAGAGGTGGATTGGTTCAGGCGGATCTGTTCTGAAGGCCTTAGTGTGAAATGCACGGTCCGCCACTGGATTTATGTAATATGATCGCTACACCTCAAGATCTGCTATTGAATGAGGAGTGATAAATCTGTCCAACCCATCTGCTTTTCAGTTTAAGATGATCTGTAACTTTAAGATGACTTTCCTGTAAATAGATAATATGCGCCCCCAGGTGGTGAAGCACCTTGCTTCGTTTAATGGGATTACCAAGCCCTTTACAGTTGAGACTCGTGGACATGACATCGCTCCCTGTGAGTGTAGTTGATGTGCTACTCTGTGTCATAATAAATAAACAAAACAACTATATAAGAGAACAGATAGTATTCTGCAGGTTTGATCATGTCTATGACTGATACAAAAATACATTAAAGTAAAACTGAAAAAATACAACCCCCAAAACGTCAAAAAAAAAAAAAAAAAAAACCCATCCTCCCACCCCCCAACAGTAGCAGAAGCATCTCCCCAAATGAGATGCGCGCTTCCCTCCCCCATACTGTTAACAAACACCCTCGTCAGGAAAAACACCGAACTTAATTTACCAATAATTATTGGCAAAAATCAGACAAAATGTGACTTATTAGTAAATAATATAGCTGAAAAACACAGACTTAGGCAAATTTTAAGATGTTAGAGCAGCCATTAAGATACTTACAATTGTTTGAGTATTAACAAGGCACAAACTTAAATAACTAGATTGAAAAAGAGTGCAAATCTGGCAATGTAAATGTTTAACCTTTGTCCTAAATTTTATATGCTACAAGACCCACAGATTTAAGTATAAAGCACTCAAATCTCTTAGCATACATAGGGAACTGTAGCCGTGCGTTTTTTGTTTTTTTTTTAATGAAGAGTAGAGATATGATGCACAGTCAGATGGACACCATTTGCACACTCGAATTACAAAGTCAATCCCAAGTGAAATATTCTCAGTGATTGAACAATCTGAATGGTAACATCACCTGATTATATTAGTAGGGGCTCCCTGTTTGCTGGAGGTCCATTAGATGTTTTCAGGACTAACCACTTTCTTGATGTGCTTCTGAATGAAGTCTGATGCTGATGCCGGATCTTCAAACCAGTGAATCTGGCAGGGTGATGCGAAGAGTGGCTGGAAAAATGAGTCCAAACTTGGCAGGAATGAAGCTCTCTCTTCACAGGAGTAAAGGCAGCTCGTTTCTTGGCCACTGTCGGGGTGAAGTCAGGGAAGACTGAAATCCTGCTGCCATTATACTGAAGCGGCGACAGCTCACTGGCACAGCACAGGATGTGATTGCGGACCTGGAATAGGTTTACCCATATAACAAGAGGCCGCGGTGGCTCGCCCTCCCTGGGTCTTGCAAGTAAGGTGCGATGAGCTCGGTCCAAAACAGGTTTGCTGTTCAGTCGAAGTAAATCCACGAGGAACTGGGACATAAACTCGGTGAGATGGGAACCCTCTGTGCCCTCAGGTAAGCCCACCAGGCGCACATTGTTCGACCTCGAGCGTCCCTCCAGGTCCTCACATTTCTTCGCCAGCACCTCGACTTGAGTAGTTAGCATAGCAGCCTTCCCCTGAAACTCGGCTAACTGATTAGCCTGATCATGCTCAAGGTTTGCTACAGTCGCGCCATGAGCTTCGAGTTTAGCTTCCAGAGGTTCCAGAGCAGCGGATATTTCCCTCTTTACGGTCACTGAGACAATCGAGTTGAATTCAGAGACGATGTCAGTGTGCATCTCGTCCATCATCGTTTTAATATTTGCCAATAGGGCCTCATTAGCATCTGATGCAGGAAGGGGCTCCGGCTCAGGTGTGAGTCGTACCTTAGCATGCCTCGTCTTAGCCATCTCTGATTTCGGATGGGTAGACATTGTCCCAAGGATGAAAGTAAGCTTCTTTTAAAGCGCCTATAATCAGCAAATGGTGCAATTAATGCCAAAGGATACTATTGAAAGTTACAATTCAGGGGGCCAGCAATGCACGTCCTACATCCTCATGGCTCCTCAGATCATTGCTTTATATGGGTTCATATTCAGATTATCATGCACGTGATAAAATGACCTGTATGCCTTTATCTTACTATAGATCTATAATGTGCGAGTGACTTTAGACTTTACACTGACTACTTTTGGTAATTTTTTTTACTTCTTGATTTTGCAGAGAAGACCCAGAGGCTACAGAGAGGTGTGTACATATTGTAATCACTAGCTTGGTATTTGGTTTACATTTTTGGTCCATATAGAGACAGATTCTCTCAACTGTGCAACTGTTTCACTCACTGAAACAAATAATAATTTAAGGAATACTGATAAGTTTTCATTTTCAAATCAACAGGACCATGGAAATATCGGACAGTGATGCAGAAGACATAGAAATGGACTTGGGGGAACCTGTTGTCTCTCTATCTCATGTAAGCCTGACACATTTGCACTGCAGAATACACACCACTTACAATCGTTTCCATTAAAATGAATTCCTTCAGATATATAAAGTATTGTCAAGTTTATAATTTGTTTTAAAGTATCACAGTATCTGCTTCAGCATCTGCATCCCCTTCAGCATCTGCTCCATGCACAGCCCCCGAGGTTCACTCGGCATCTGCTCCACGCACTCCTCCTTTGGTCGGCTCGGCATCTGCTCCACACATCGATACAGAAGTTCCTTCTGCTTCATCTTCAGCACCTGCTTTTAGTCGGGGCTCCCAGTCTTCTCAGTAAGTACATGCAAACAAGATGTTAGTTCGTGGCTGTATGTTTTTGAAATAATGATATAATATTTTGTTCCCCTAAGCACATATGAAGATGAGGCCGACATTCTGAGGGACGTTCGGCAGGCTATTCGTTTGGAAGCCCCCTCAGCTAATCAGATAAACGTTGTCCGAGGGGAGGAATTAGACTGTGCAATGAGAGCCTTTAAAAGGCAGGCATTTGACCCCCCTCTCCAAAATTGACGTCATTTTCATCGACGATGACGGGAATGAGAGGGAGCAATTGATGCAGGAGGACCTACCCGGGACTTTTGCCATCTGCTACTCAGGTGACTGCAATATTACAGTATTTCTGAGGGACCGGAAGGGTCAAAAATCCTTGCCCTAGACGTGGTTGGTGAATAGATAATTTTAAGAAATATTCAGAAAAGAACAATTTCTGAAATGTCTCATTTTTACAGCACTTCACAAAAACATGTACCGGGAAATAGGCCAGATGCTGGCTGTCTGCCTTGTTCAAGGTGGGTTGTTGCCCCATTTTTTTTCAAGAAGATTATTTAATCAGGTGGGTGGGGTGCCTGCTGGGCCAGCCACAATTGATGAAGTGTGGGATCACACCCTGCAGGACAAACCGAAACCGGTATGTTCTTCAGAATTTTCAAGTGATTGCTTTCATTTATAATGTGAATATGGATGTGTAGGGTACACACTCTCCTCTCCTTTGTCTTGGCAATCATTGCAAAGGCAAATGTTTTGACTTTGTTCTCAGAAGAAGCTCTGAATTTATGGTCAGAACTGGTGAGGTAGGAGCACTGACTTCATCTACATTTATTCACTTTGCTGACGAAGCCTCTGAGATGGAAAGTGAAACGTCCTGGTTTTTCACAACAGAGTACGAACGAAGACTGAAAGACTTCTTAACCCCCATATTACCCTCAAATATTACTCACACATTTCGCCCTTGGGGTCAATTTGACCCCAAGGGATATTTGCCCCTAGAAAATGATTTACAGGAAATTCTTAATTTTTTTTTGTGTCAGGCATATTCTTTATTTGTTGACTACCTAAATAACAACCTAATAATGAAACTGGACCCCTCCTCCAGCGCCACCATCATGCCAAACTTTTGAATTGCAAATAATTTATCTTGAAAGTTTTTCATCCAAATCTTTTCTAATTTGGGGAGCACATTCAGGATTCTCACAGAATGAACCACAGTGATTCATTAGTTGTTGCCGCACCTTTAGACTTGTATACTCTTGCTAAAATTAGCAGGCCAACGTAGGCTTCCAAGTCTACCACATCAAGGTCTTCCCAGGTGTCCCCCATACACACACTTGCCTTGGTGCTATTCCTGACACCTCGCTGTCAGAGCCTGACTGAACAGAGAGGCGCGGAGGCCTCTGCACCCTCATTTCATTGGGAGGCTTCACCACCGCAGAGCCAGAGACTTCACCACCGCAGAGCCGGAGGCTTCACCACTGCTTCACCACCGCAGAGCCGGAGACTTTTAACCAGCGAGACTTGTTACACCATGGCCGCCTTCAAACAGCTCATTCAGCTAACAGCTGAGCAACAACTACTGACATGGCACATAAAGCAAAACAAGGTGGGGAATACTCAAAAGTAGAGGTGATGGAAATACAGAAATCACTGAGCTTTCTGACCCACGAAGTCGCCACCATATCAGCTCAACAGAGGCAAATACTGGAACTTATGAGCAACATAAAAGAGTTGCAAAGACAGAACAAGGAGAAAGATCAGAAGATTGCCTTACTGGAGAGCCGCCTGGAAGATCTCGAGCAATAATCCCGCATGAACGATGCGATCGTGAGCGGGTTGGAGATCAGGCCCCGTTCGTACGCCCGGGCCGTGACATCAGAAGCCGCGACGAACGGAGGCGAACCGATCGAGACAGAGTCGCTGGAGCAACAGGTGGTCGCCTTCTTCACCAACAAGGGCATCTCCATCAGCCGTTCTGAGATCGAGGCCTATCATCCTCTTTCCAGAAAAAGAGATGATGTAAAACCGGCGATCATAATCCGCTTTGTCAACAGGAAGTCTAAAAACGCGTTGCTCAAACAAGGAAAAATGCTCAAAGGAACCAATGTCTATGTGAACGAGCACCTCACAAAGAAAAACGCAGACATTGCCAGAAGAACACGAATCTTGACAAGACAAAGAAAAATTCAATTAACGTGGACTGCAAACTGCAAAGTCTTTATTAAACTAAATGGAGCTCCGGAAGATGCTAAAGTGCACGTCATCAAAAACATAGAGGAATTGGACAAATATCAGTAAGCACCAGCGCCACCCTCAGGTAACCACAGGTCATAATCCACTGAACACACATTAAAATGAACTCGCATGACGACATTGATCCTGATCTGAATTTTTTGGATCAGTTAAGCAACAAATGTTGCTACTATACAGACAATCAGTTTAAAAGTTCATTTGCTAACGAA
Source organism: Salarias fasciatus (assembly GCF_902148845.1). NCBI lineage: Eukaryota > Metazoa > Chordata > Actinopteri > Blenniiformes > Blenniidae > Salarias > Salarias fasciatus. The sequence goes on from NC_043757.1 coordinate 25,199,605, forward strand.
AATGGTCTGTCAATACTCCATTTTAATGCAAGAAGTTTGTATGCAAATTACCAACACATTAAGTTATTTAAATGAGCTAAAAGGACACTTCAGTGTAATAGCAGTTTCAGAAACTTGGATCACTGCAGAAAAAGGAACAGATTTTCCTCTTGATGGATATGAGCCTAATTTTCTAAACAGAACAAACAAAAAAGGAGGAGGTGTTGCACTGTACATTGATAAACATCTCAAATATAAGATACGAGAAGATATGACACTAACTATTTCGGATGTTATGGAATGTTTGACTGTGGAAATACATTTAGAAAAACAGAAAAATGTGATAATAAGCTGTGTGTACCGTGCACCCAATTCAGATATGGACATTTTCAGGAACAGTTTCGAGAGTTTGTGTCCTACAACAAGTAAGATCATGTTTGTGTGTGGTGATTTCAATGTTGACTTGTCCAAAGAAAGAAAAGACAAAATGACTGATGAATTTATAGAGACCATTTCTAGCAGTGGCGGACCGTGCATTTCACATTAAGGCCTTCAGAACAGATCCGCCTGAACCAATCCACCTCTCAATAACTATTTTGTCTACAAAAAAAAATCTTATTATGCAGTTATGCACATAAAGAGTTGTTGCACAGCAGATAGATACTTGTGCAGCCAGAATAAATGCCTTTGCTGAAGTGCACAATTCTCCTAATACATCTGTGCACGTACAGTGAGCATCAACAACTTAAAGGAATACTCCACCCAAAAAACGATGTGGCCTCATTTTCTACTCACCCTCATGCTGAGAAACACTCTGGAGCACTTTTTTGATTCTTCAAATGCAGTTGGAGATGTTTGGGGATTTTCGTTGTCAACAAACAGGGACCGACAGAGCCCGACAGAAAAAATGGTCCATAAAGTCCACAAAACGTTCCCATTTTCCTTCATACTGCTCGTCCGCTGTAATCCAAGTGTCCTGAGCGCGTAACGTCCATAATTACATTCTTAACGAGGTAATTTAGTACATTTTAAGAGCCCAAACAGTGCGCTCTCGCACAGCTTCATTGCATGTCTGCACGCGCACCCTGAACTACGGAAGCCGCGGCAGACCAAGCCAGACGCTTGCGCGCTTTCAGCGACTACTTTTCTAAATTGCAAGCGTAGAAGAAGAAGTTCTGCTGTTTATATTCTGCTGTGAGTGACCGAGCTGTGGACAATCACAAAAGTGATTGGCTACTGTTTTAAAGCTTTGAATTCGGTGTCCTGCTGAAAGGGCACAAGCGTGTTGCTTGGTCTGCCGCGGCTTCCGTAGTTCAGGGTGCGCGCGCAGACATGCAATGGAGCTGCATGAGAGCGCCCTGTTTGGGCTCTTAAAATGTACTAAATGACCTCGTTAAGAATTAATTATGGACGTTACGCTCTCAGGACACTTGGATTACAGCGGACGAGCAGTATGAAGGAAAATGGGAACGTTTTGTGGACTTTATGGACCATTTTTTCTGCCGGGCTCTGTCAGTCCCTGTTTGTTGACCACGAAAATCCCCAAACATCTCCAACTGCATTTGAAACGTCAAAAAAGTGCTCCAGAGTGTTTCTCAGCATGAGGGTGAGTAGAAAATGAGGCCAAATCGTTTTTTGGGTGGAGTATTCCTTTAATAAAACAGCAATATTATTTAGGAAAAGAGGACCATTTTACTCACCAAAATCCTGATTATTTGAAAACAAAATCCATCCTCCTTTCCTTCCTCAAAAAGAGTTCAATTGTTCTGTCATATAGATTATCCCTGCGTTTCAGTTCCATAAAGCCAGGGCTGAAAGTCCAGCTTGCCCTGTGTAAGTTTTATTTCTCTTCAGGTCTTCTTCTTCTTCTTTGGAATAATTGCGGTAGGCGACCAACAACTTATGTGCATACCGCCCCCTACTGTATCTCTTGGTGAATGTAAATCAGAGGGCCTGGATCTGCTGTTGTGACGCCTGGTTCACACAGGACGAGGCGCTTGGCTGTTCACACAGGATGCGACTTCTGCTGCGCTCCGCGTGCTGGTCAGACATCGACTGAGCCCGGCAGTGATCGGTTGTTTCCGCCTTCTTTCAGTTTTCCACATTTACGAGCGCTTTATCTCTGTCTACCTGATGTGACTGTGACTTCTGGTAACCTGTGGAGAGCTCTGGCCTCTCCCCCCCCCCCCTCCTATGTCTCATTTACATCACGTGAATCTCTGCCTCGCTCTCTCTCTCTCTCTCGCCCTCTCTCCCTGTGTGTGTGTGTGTGTGTGTGTCTTTATTTTAATTTGAAAATTGACCGGATTCTCTCGTATTTTCCGTTCCCGACGTCCTGTGTGGTGCGATCTGCTCTGTCCAACTTTACAACTGGCGCTCCACGGCGCGCGCGGCTCGCGGAGAAAATAGAGAGGAGCGGAGCCGCCGCGCGTCCTGTGTGACCCGTCAGATAGGTTAACAGGAGCGCCGATCTGAAACTCGGTGCGCGGCGTGTCCGCGCGCGCCGCCTCCGCATCCTGTGTGAACCAGGCGTTAGAAGCTAGAAGGCGCTGAGTCGCCAACTCGAAATCTGATTGGTTGAAGCAACTGTCTGATTGGTTGAAGGTTCACTTTATTTCACTGCGCCATCAGGAACGGATAGCGAAGGCCTCGGGCAGATTTCTTTGACCCTAGCAACAGATGATGCCTGAAATCTGATTGGTTAAATGATTTAATATGAAAAAAACATGTCTGGAAGCAGCACAACCACGGGAAAACTATGAAAGGAACTGGAACATACCGTTTGGAATCATTTATTAATTATTCATGTACAAAATGTAATTTACATCAGTCTGTAATTCAGATAATTTTTAGGCCAGCAGAGAAGGCCTTGCAGGCCCTGACGGCCCACCACTGATTTCTAGTATGGGGTTATATCCACTGATAATCAAACCTTCTAGAATAACTGTTCATAGTGCTGTTCATATCAGTGATTGGCAACGTCTTCACTAACCACATGGGAAGCAGTCTTAACTGTGGACTATTGATCAATGATATCTCAGATCACTTGCCGATCTTTGTTATCTATGACTGTGCAATACTAAAACAAAAAGGAAAACATATAATCAAATATTCAAGGAGGAGAACAGAAGAGACCATAAATTCCCTACAAAGTGAAACACAAGAATTTAATTGGGAATTGTTATACAGCAAGAGACATGTTGATGATGCTTATGAATACTTTTTAAAAGTATTTATATCATTATACAATAAAAACTGTCCAATAAGAAAAATAAGTGTAATTCGAAATATGATGATAAACCATGGATGACAAAGGGTCTAAAAAATGCTTGTAAGAAAAAGAATCTGTTATATAAACAATTTATAAAGCACCAAACAAAAGAATCAGAGATCAAGTACAAAAAGTACAAAGATCAAATTAAATAGTAAATTGCAATTATCCAAAAAAGAATATTATACAAAAGAGCTAGAAAAAAGAAAAGATAAAGGCAAGTGGAAATTAATTAATAATTTAATCAGGAACAGTAAAACTACTCAAGTTAACCAAACGTGTTTTTTTAGTGAGGACAGACACATTAGTAACACAAAAGACATAGTTGAGGGATTCAATGACTATTTTGGAAGTGTTGGGGAGAAGTTGGCTTCAAAAATTGGAGGAAATCAGATCATTGATCCAACTGTTTTTGAAAACATATCAAGGAATCCAAATTCAATCTTTTTAAGCAAGGTGAAAACCAAAGAGGTTATCAATACAGTAAAATCATTCAAAAACAAGACTTCAACTGATTGCAATGGGATTGACATGACGATAGTAAAAAATGAAATACATAGTATAGCAAATCCACTAACCTACATCTGTAACCTCTCTTTTACCACTGTAGTTTTTCCACAGAAAATGAAGATGGCCAAAGTCATCCCACTTTACAAATCAGGTGATAGCAAATTATATTCAAATTATCGGCCGGTGTCTTTATTGTGCCAGTTCTCAAAGGTACTGTAAAAACTGTTTGAAAAAAGACTCAAAGTTTTCTTGGAAAAATTCAACATTTTGTCGGATAGCCAGTATGGGTTCAGAGAACAAAGATCAACTGCACTTGCATTGCTTGACCTAACTGAAGAAATATCTAGTTGTATTGATAAAAGTAATCATGTGATCGGTGTTTTTGTGGATCTTAAAAAAAGCATTTGATACAATTAACCATGATATATTATTTATGAAAATGGAAAGATAATGGAAGATAAGGCATTGTTCTGGAATGGTTAAAAAGTTACATGGGAAATCGCAAACAGTATGTACAGATTAGTGATTATAGATCATCATCATTGGACATCACAGTGGGAGTACCACAAGGCTCTGTATTGGGTCCAACACTCTTTACATTGTTTAATGATCTATGTATGACACCCAAAAAATTGAAATTTATACTCTTTGCAGACGACACCAACATCCTATGCTCTGGAAAAAAAATGAAGGAATCTGATGCATGATGTAATGACAGAACTAACATATCTGAATCACTGGTTCAGGCGAAACAAATGATCAATAAATATGGAAAAAACTAAATATATTTTATTTGGAAACAAAAACACAAAAACTGAGGAACGGATGATTATAGATAATAACGAAATTGAACGAGTCTCTGAGACTAAATTTTTAGGTGTAATACTTGATGAACAGTTGAACTGAAAGCCACAAATAAAGAATATAAAATAAAACTGGCAAAGAGTGTTGGATTACTGAACAAAACTAAACCCTTTTTAAATTACAAAGCACAATATATTTTGTATTCTTCATTAGTAATGCCATACCTCAGTTATTGTGTGGAGATATGGGGCAATACATATCCCAGCAATTTACAGTCACTTGTGGTACTTCACAAAAAGGCAATACGAATAGTGCACAAAGCTGGATACCTTGAACATACCAACAGATTGTTCTTGGAATCCAAGTAATTAAAATTCCCAGATTTGGTCAAATTTAAAACGGCAATACTTATGTTTAAGGCATGAAAAAACACACTACCTGGTAATATACAAGTTTTGTTTTCAAATAGGCAAGGAGGGTATAATCTGGGAGGGGATTCAAACTTCAAAAAGCAGTTTCAGCGTACGACAAAAAAGAGCTTTTGTCTTTCAATTTGTGGTATGGATTTATGGAATAAACTGAGGATCTAAAGAAAAGCGCTAATTTGAGTGTGTTTAAAAGAAAATATAAAGATCTTGTGTTCAGTAACTATAGAAATGAATGAAAGTATTTATGTTGAGAAAATCTTGAGGGATGCCAACCATTATTCTCTAGTTATTGGGAATTGAGAGAATTGGTGAATAATTCTGAAATGTTGTTACTTTTTTTTTTTTTGTCCGATTCATGCTGATGATTTTGTAGTGGACAAAGGGGTAGGATTCATATAAGTTTTTTACTTCTTCCTACTCCTTTTCGAATCTTGTGGGGGTTTTTTTGTACTCTTGTATATCCATAATGGGATACATGTTTTCAAAATAAAGCCAATCAATCAATCAATCAATCAATCAATCAATCAATCAATCAATCAATCAATCAATCAACCCCTCTAAATCTATCATCACAAGAACAATATTTTCAATTGATGGCGTTATGAAGAGCTCAGATTATGACTTATGAAGCTGGTGCTTTGGAGGGGCGCAGGTAGGTGACGTGTGATGTGGTAAGTGACGCACTTCCTGTGAGACGGCAGATTCAAACTACGCGCGCTGACAGATTCATTTGTTTACTGAATTTCACTAACTCGGCTCTAAAAAGTCGTAGAAGTAGATAAATTAGTGTGTTTTAGGTTCACCCTGGAGCACAGTGAAGAAGATTCGACCAGCCTGACAGAGTACATAGATCGCTGCTTCGACCGGATCGTCATGGGGAAGCCGAATCAAACATCCACCCCCTCTACTTCCTCGTCTAAAGCCAAGAGACAGCGGGAGGAATCGTCTGGAGCTATTTCTCCACCTGCGAACGACTCGACGGACGTTCTTATCTCCATAGATAAGAAACTTTCCAGCCTCGATGCTCGCCTGAACCTGTTGGAAATCCTCCACAAGGAGTTCCAGGCTGTGCGCGAGTCGCTGGAATTCAGCCAGCAGCAGGTCGAGGCGCTCGCGGCGGAGAATGCCAGCCTCAGAGAATCGGTGAAGACCCTCACGGAGGGGATGACCCGACTGTCAGAGGAAAACAAGAAGATTAAAGAAACGGTGATCGATCTCCAGGCCAGGAGCATGAGGGACAACTTAGTGTTCTCTGGAATCCCAGAGCAGACAGAGGAGGACCCCGAGGCGACGGTGAAAAGTTTCATCAGAACGCAGCTGAAGCTCCCGGAGGAAGCGGTGAAAAACATCTCCTTCTACAGGATCCACCGCCTGGGAGGGAGAAGATCCGGCGAGTCCAGACCCAGACCCATCGTGGCCAAATTCGTTAACTTTAAACAGAAGGAGCAGGTGAAGAGCCAGGGCCGGCAGCTGAAGGGAACCCACTACGGCGTGAATGATCAATTCCCGAAGGAGATCCTGGATCGGTGCAGAGTTCTGTTCCCGATCAGGAAAAAATCCATCTCGGAGGGCTCCCGCGCCGTCATCGCCGTGGATAAATTATTCATCAACGGCCAGCTGTTCCGTGACCCAAACATCACTCCGTGGCTCTACTGATCTCAGGTGCTGTATTCTCACTATCCCATAATCACTCCGTAAATATTGAGACATAAATCAGCCATAAATTAATTAATAGTAAGTCACTGCCCGTCTCCACTGCACTGCTCACCGTGGATGTGTTTTTTTAAGCATTTGTTTCTTTTTTCACTCTCATTTTTTTCTCTCTTCACCCTTTTTCACTCTCACCCTCTCACGCTTCACTGTAGCTGCACCCGTTACCATAGTAACCCGACACGCGGGGCGCAGCGGGATATCGGCTTATTGACACACATCACTGTACAGGTTCACGCGCACTCTAAGCATGTTGATAGACAGATTCAGAACGCACACTCAGCTGACATGCAGGCGTGCACACCAGTAAACAACGGGCTCCATTCAGACACCAGGTTTAGTGAAATGCATGTAACACTCATAGCTGTCTAGTCATGAACACTCTCAATTTCGTTTCCTGGAATGTCCGTGGGGCTGGTACAAGGGAAAAGAGATTAAAAATTACCCATCGGCTTCAGGAGTTGCAGGCAGACATTGTCTTATTACAGGAAACTCATCTAACAAACTCATCAGTAGATCTTCTCCGATCAACACAGTTTCCACACTTGTACTCAGCCTGTTACAATTCCAGGCAAAGAGGAGTAGCAACTCTTATCAGTAGAAGGTTAAACTTCTCTACTGACAGTTCAATCATAGATCCAGAAGGCAGATTTGTTATTATCATATTATCTATCCAGAATGTTAAATTCTGCATTGCTAACGTGTATGGACCTAATGTTGACGACCCCTCCTTCTTTCACTCCCTCTTCTCCTCACTGGATGATCACTCAGGTCACACATTGATTATAGGAGGGGATTTCAACATGGTTTCTGACCTACAATTGGACAGACTGAGTACCACAGGAAGTCAACGACTCTGGCAATCCTCAGAAACTGTGAAACAGTACATGAAGGATTTTGGTCTTTGCGATGCCTGGCGCTCTCACCACCCCACTGCAAGAGAATACACATTCTTCTCTTCAGTTCACCATTCCTACTCTAGATTAGATTATTTCTTAACTAGCAGCACACTGATGAATGACATCTCAGAAATCAAAATTCATCCCATCGTCATAAGTGATCATGCACCAGTTTCATTTACTCTCAGAAATAAGACGAATAAACCACCAACTAGAAACTGGAGATTTAATACATCATTACTTAAAGATCCAGAGTTTATTAGCTATCTAACAAGAGAATGGTCTATATATTTAGAAAATAATGACTTGCCAGATACTTCAGCATGTGTTCTTTGGGAGGCAGGGAAAGCGGTGATGAGGGGAAAAATAATTTCCTTCTCCTCACACAAGAAAAAGAAAGAGGCTTCAAGAACTTTAGAATTGGAATTAAGAATGAAATCGCTGGAGGAGGCTTATCATGTCTCCCCACAAGAGAACATACTGAAGGATATAAGGAAAGCTAAACTTGAACTGAATGAAATTCTAGATAAAAAAACTCAATTCCTGATCCAACGACTCCGTTTAGAGAACTTTGAGCATAGTAATAAATCTGGAAGATTCCTGGCAAATCAGTTAAAAACAAACAAGGAGAAAAACACGATTTCAGCTGTTAAAGACTCAGAAGGAAACATCAGCCATGACCCAGACAAGATCAATAACATCTTTAGAGATTTCTATCAAGGATTATACCGATCACAAATAGACACAACAGATGAGGAAATTAATACTTTTTTTAATGATATTAACCTTCCAAAATTGAAAGATGAAAATAGAATAGTGTTGGATTCTCCTCTTTCAGTGGATGAACTCCATAAATCTCTGCAGGATATGCCCAACAATAAAGCTCCAGGTCCAGATGGCTATCCAGCAGAATTCTATAAAGAATTCTGGACCATGTTGGCTCCCACTTTTCATAAAATGGTAATGGAAATAAAAAATAAACGAACAGTACCCTCAAATATGAACTTAGCCAAAATAACTTTAATACTTAAACCAGGGAAAGACCCCACACTTCCGTCCAGTTATCGTCCTATTTCATTAATAAATGTAGATCTCAAAATAATCAGCAAAGCCCTATCCAGAAGAATAGAAAAGATAACCCCGCTCATAATACATCCTGACCAAACAGGGTTCATTAAAGGTAGACATTCATCCACTAACATGCGCAGATTAATTAATATAATAGATTACTCTACAATACATAATCTAGAATCCATAATTATCTCTTTAGATGCTGAAAAAGCTTTTGATCGAGTAAATTGGAAATTTCTATTTGGAATATTAACCAAATTTTGGTTTGGAACGTCTTTCATAGATTGGATTAAAATCTTATATAACAACCCAGCTGCATGTGTGAAGACTAACGAGCAGACTTCTCCAAGCTTCTGTTTGCAGCGAGGAACCAGACAGGGCTGTCCACTCTCTCCCTCACTGTTTGCCATCTTTATCGAACCTCTGGCAGCTGCTATAAGACAAAATAAAGACATCAGAGGGATCCTGGCTAACAATAAGATAGAAAATAAAATAAGTCTTTATGCAGATGATGTATTGCTTTTCCTGCAGAACTCTCCATCTTCTATCTCCCGGACAATCACACTTATTGACAAATTTTCACTAATATCTGACTATTCTATCAACTGGTCTAAGACTACAGCCATGCCTATAAACTGTGATTTACAAAGTATACCCAATGCTACAATCCAGTCTGGAAACATTAGATATTTAGGCATAAACATTTCTCCAAGGATATCAGAACTTTTAAAACTAAATTACGTTCCGTTACTGAAATCAACAGAGGATGACCTCTTACGGTGGAGACGCTTACCTATATCTCTTATGGGGAGGGTTGCCACCATTAAAATGATGACTTTACCTAAGGTTAACTATTTATTTTCAATGATACCAACCAAACCATCGTCTGGCTGGTTCAAATCACTGGACTCATACATATCTAAATTTCTCTGGAAAAATAAACCATCACGTATCAGTTTAAAGACGTTACAACAGACTAAAGACAGAGGTGGACTAGACTTGCCTAACTTCAGTAATTACTTCATAGCCAGCAAGCTGCAATATATCTCCAAATGGCTTAAACCGAACAATTTAGATGAGCCATGGCTGGATGTAGAGCAAGCATTATGTGAGGATCTAGTCATCTCTGACCTGCCATTCATCAGTCCCACCATCAAATCCCATCGGTGTTTTAAAAGTGTTAACATCAGTTCCTCTTTAATGGCTTGGTGGGACTTTCTAAAGCTAACCAAATCTTTTCTGATCCCGTGTAAACTCACACCCATCTGGAACAACCCGGACATCCTGCAAAACAAAAAGATGATCAACTTCACTCAGTGGAGAAATAAAGGAATTAGCCAGCTTGAACATATCATTGAAAATGGCAACTTTCTATCATTCAATACTCTCACCTCACAATATGGAATCAGCAGCACAGCATTTTTAGAATATCATCAACTTAAATCTATCATAGGTAAAAAGTATACCTTTAATCAACTGCAGGGACAGCTACCTCTCGGGGTCGAAGAATTCTTAAACCTCAGTTCCCCAAAGTTGCTATCAAAGATATATAAAATATTATCAAAGGTAGAAGATGAAATCTTCCTTCCGACCTTAAAATGGGAGGCTGACTTATCTAACAACTTTGACCAAAATGCGTGGTCACAAATATGTTTAAATACTTTCAAAATGACAAAGAATTCAAATATACAACTAATACAATTCAAAATTCTGCATAGAATTCATTACACAGGACGAAGGATGTTCCAGATGGGTCTATCACAATCTGATATCTGTTCACATTGCAATGTTAACATGACTGACAACTACCTCCATGCCTTGTGGTCCTGCACACCAGTGCAGAGGTTCTGGCTTCAGGTGTGTGAAGACCTGTCAACATGGTTCACATGCAATATCCCTGCAACTCCCACACTGTGCCTTTTAGGTGATCTGGGTGAAATTAACATGTCGATAAACTCTGTCTACATGGTTCTCACCATCTTGTGCATCGCAAAGAAAACTATCCTTGTAAATTGGAAATCCAGAAATAATCTGAGTAACAGGCAGTTCAAGAATCTTCTATTAGATCATATCAGCTTGGAGACGATGTCTGTCTGTTCAGAGGACCAATCAGCTGAATCTGGTTCCCTCTGGTCCCCTGTGATCAGCTCCATCACTTAATGTAAGGGGAAGATGAGGGCCTCTCCTCTTTGAGGGTCGGTGGTTGGTGGGGGGGGCCTGATGGCTGCAGGTGGTTGGCACTGTCTTGGGGTCGGGATCTGGGCTACTTCGCTGGGGGCTGTCTTCGTGTTTGGTTTGGATTGGGGGTGGGGGGGCCGCCGGTTGTTGGGGCTGTCTGGCGGCGGTGGGGCGGGGGCCCCGGGGGGCCGGGGTCGGCGGGTGCCGGTTCATGTCCGGGCGGCCGGGGTGTCCTGGGGCGGGTGTGGCTGGGAGCCCTGGGCCCTGGTGCCTGGGGGCTCTCTCCTTCCGTGAGGGTGGGGGGCTCGACCTGGCTGGGGGGGCCGGTCGGCTCGGGCGTGCTGCCGCGGCCTGGGTCGGTGCACGCCCTGGTGTCTGGTTGCTGCCCCGGAATCCAGGGCATCGGGGTGGGTGGTTGTGGTGGTGGGGGGCAGGGGGGTGGGGTGGATGGGTGGGGGGTGGCGGGGGAGGTGGGTGGGGGGTGGGGGACGGGGCTGGGTGGTTGAGGGGGTAGATAGGGGGGTGGTGGGCTGTGGGGGTTAGGGGGTTGAGGAAGGTGCGTGTACGTGTATGTGTATATGTGTGTGGGTGTGTATGTGTGAGTATGTATATATGTTTTTGTATGTGTGGGTATTTATGTAGGTGTATGTGAGTGTGTGGGTGTGTATCTGGATATGTATGTGCATGTGTGTGACTATGTATGTGTAAGTGTGTATGTGTGTGTGGGTATGTATCTGTGAACGGGGTATGTATGTGTGTGAGGGTGTGTATCTGTAAGTATGTATGTATGTCTGTACGTGTGGGTGTATATGTGTGGGCGATAGGAGCTATGTATGAGAGAGTGCGGTGTCCTGTGGGGGGGGGGCCCCGGTGGGCCTGGGGGCGGTGGGCCCTGGGTCTGGGTCCTTCTGCTGCCCCCTGTCTGTCCTCACCTTCACTCCTCCTGATGCATGATGGGTGTGTGCTTCTTGGGTCGGTGGCTCTCTGGCCATGGTCGCTGTCCGCCCTGGTCCTTGGGGGGGGGGGGGGGGGGGGTGGCGCTCCTGGCCCTGTCCTTCATCGGGGGGCTCCTGGGTGGCGGGGGTGCTGCGGCATCCCTGGACCCCCCTCTCCCCCCGCTCTCATGCACACACACGTAGGGCTTTGGGAGGCGGGCTTATCAAGTTGGGTGTGGTGGAGGGGGCCATCTAAGTGGCCCCAATCACTGCACGCTTCGGTGGCTCGCCTCTCAGTCTTAATTGCACTTAGTCATCTAACACAACCAAATACATACAAACACACACGTCGGGGGGTCTTGGCGCGCTGTGTCGGGGGTGGGGCTGTTCAGGTAGATGAGACTGCTCGTTTGGCCTCACTCGCGGCACGGTGTGGTTACTGACCCTCAAATTTTAATCGCAAACAACATATACTCCATCAACACTCACGAGACGGAGGGGGGGAGGGAGGGCAATGGGATCTTCTGCGCCCCCGTTTCCGGATTCCTTCTGGTGGGGGGGAGGGCGGGGGGGGGCTGTTGTTTTCCCCACAGGCCGGGGGTTTGGAGCGGCTGCTGGCTCTGGGGGGTGCATACCTGTCTGCGGCGGTGGGGTGGGGAGGTGGGGGCGGCAGTTGTGGGTGGTGGGGGGTCCTGGATGTGGGGTTCGGTGTTCCCTTGCCTTCCGGGGGTGTCTCCCACAGGATGTGACAGTTGGATGATGCGGGAATGTGAGTGTGTTTGGGGTAGGATGGACTCTGTGTGTGTGTGTGTGTGTGTGTGTGTGTGTGTGTGTGTGTGTGTGTGCGTTAGCGTGTGCGTGAGAGTGTGTGAGTGTGTTGGAATGTGAGTGTGTGTGTGTGCGTTTGGTTTAGGGATGAGTGGTTGTGTGTGTGCGTGTGTGCATGTGTGTGTGTCAGTATGAGTGTTGGGTTGGGGCGGGGGGGAGTGAGGCGGGAGAGGACAGGGGGTGGGAGGGGTGGGCCGGGCGGTGGACGGGGGGGGTGGGTTCCGGGTGGGGGTCGTGGGGTGGGGGTGGGGGGGGTGATGCCCTGGATCTCGGGGTGCGTGGCCGGAGCGCTGGGGGGTGTACTGGCCTGGGGCGGGTAGCCGCCCGTGTGGGCTGGTTCTCCCGGGTGGGTCATGGCCCTCCGCCTGGGTGGGGGGTCGGCTCCTGGGCTCTTGGGCCTTGGGCTCTCGGCCCTGCCCGCCCCGGGCGTCCGGCGCCCGGGGTGGACCGGCTCCTGCCGGTCGTGGCTCCGCGGGGCCCGGGCCCCGGGACTGCCGGGGTCCCCGGCCGGGGCTCTCCTCTGCCCCGTTTCTGGACCGGAGCGTGGGCGTCTGCCTGGGGGGGCGGCTTGGATCCGGGCTCTGTGATGTCCGCCGGCTGTCTGGGCTCTGAGGGCCTCTCTGGCCTGCTTCTGGCCTTCTCAGAGGTCAGAGGTCATATATGCATGATCACTATCACCATCACTGTCACCATCATATTCACATGATCACGTTGATCTTTAATTACTCTTCACATACTCGGTTACCTTGTCTTCTTGTGGTGGTTAGAATAATGGTGATCTGTAGCAGACCTCTCTTGATGCACGCCCCGAGTTTACTACTAGTTACGACTAGCTATATTCAAAAAAAAAAAAAAAAAAAAAAAAAAAAAAAAAAAAAAAAGGGTTTGTGGTGTCCTTGCATTTCCTTCCTCCCCTACACCTCCTTTTATTTTTGTGGTTGGTCTGTTCATTAATATGGTTCGGAAAAAAAAACAAAACAAAACAAAAAAAAAATGTATGTATGGTTCTGTAATTTTCTGTGTTGGTTGTCGGCTCTGTTTTGGTGTTGTCTAGATTGGGGTTTGGGATTGTTCTAGGTTGCGTGTGGTGCGTCGACAACACTGTTTTGTATTGTGACTTTGTACATAGGTTGTGCCCCCCCCCCCCCCGTTCTCCCTCTCTTTATCTTTCTCTCTTTCTGTCCCTGCTCTCTGAGCATTTCCGTCCCGGTCCTGTCCGACATGGCTGCCGGATGCCAGCTTTAAATAAAGGCAGCAGCAGGAGGAGACTCAGTCTCCTCCTGCTGCTAATATTAAAATCTGTTCGGATAGTAAAAGGCTACAATCATACAATATTGCACGCCCCAGCTGCCGAACAGGACAAGGGAAGAAGAAAAAAAAAAAAAAAAAAAAAAAAGATTATGACTTGATGTCATCAACAGAACTGACAGCATATCTAGTTGGGCCTGGAACCATCTTTATAACATTGGCTGCCCTGAGTCTACCCTTCCGTTCAGGTGGACAAAGGGACCAGAATATTTTCCCATTTTTAGAGGGGATAGTTTGTGCTAGTTGAGTGCCAACAGGAGGGTCAACATTCTCATTCTCATCAGATGAGAATGAGTGCCAATCAGGGTCTTTCTCCACACAATCCTCTGTCTCAGACACATTCTCCTCTATGTCACTCTCATTTTCAAAGAGCTGCACGAAAACGTCACTTACAGTAAAGCTTTTTCCAGAGGCCATTCTCAAATAAAGAGAGACAGATATCTTTCAGATTGCTGTATACACAGAGCACACTGAGGAAAGATCTGGATAGGGAGCAAGCTTTGATATGTTTGCTTTTTCTTTATTTTGCATGAACTACCAATGTCGTCCACATCGCGGGAAATATCAGTTCTGCTTTGGCAGGTGTGAGTGCTCACCTGCAGGTGTGGGAATATATACACAGACACACACACACACCCCATGTAATGTATCAGCTCAAAAGTATCAAGACTGCACCTGCAGGTGTGGGAATGTTGAATCATACAAGTGTCACATACAGGCACACCAGTTTTACACAGTTAAAAAAGCCTGGGGTCAAATTGACCCCAGAGGAACACAGATGCATGTAAAATGTCTCCAGGACATTGTAAAAATATAATCGTGAAAATTTTATGCTTAATCTATTGTACTTATCAAATTAGGAAAAGTCATGAAATATGAAGCCAAAATAAAAAAGCAAACTATGATTTTTTGAAAGATAAACATTGAATGGGGTCAAATTGACCCCAAGGTTTAGGTGTGCTGGTGAAGAAAACAATGTCACCATCCTGGTGATTATTTATTGATTATTTTAATGTACAACACTTTGGAAACCTTGGGTTTGTTTAAACTGTACTTTATAAATAAAGATGGATTGGATTGGATCCTGAAGCTTGCAGGGCAGCAGATGGCATGTTAAAATGGACTGGCAAAGTGAAAGCCCTCAGGCAAGTTATTTTTAAATTCAATTTAACGAAAACTATAGAATGTTTATTCAATATTTGATTTCATAGATGAGTTCTTGTGTACAAACAATACGATATGCATTCGCAATTAGGTGGAAAAATACTGCTTTGGAGGACACTGAAATCAATCAATCAATCAATCAATTTATTTTTGCATAGCCCAGTATCACAACAACAGTTGCCTCAGAGGGCTTCAAGATGTTACATTGGTTGGTAAAAATTTCAAAGATTGATAATGACTTTGATAATAACAATGAATCACAGTGTAGTGTCTATAAACAGTCACAGACAGAACAGAGTGAGAACGTTGACATCAGACCAATAAACATAGTGGCATGAACAGTCCACAATAGCTCGTCAATGACTGAACTAAGTAATGTTATAATGTTAAAACAATAAAAACAGTGAATAAGCATAATGTTAATATGTCAAATTCACAGTAACGAGACAAAACGAAGCAACCACCGCCTTAGACCCTCACATCCGGCAAGAAAAAACTCCAAAAACCCAGTGGGAAAAGAAGAAATCTTGGGGAGAACCACAGTATGGAGGGATCCCACTCCCAGGGATGGACAGCTTTGGCAACAGCTAGCATGAGACAACAAGAAGTAAAGCCTAGGACTATGTTGAGTACAGTCCGCTGGACGGTCCAGCACAAGAACCACGGATCTCAGGAGTAGAACCGAAGCCAGTCTGCGGGCACAGCACCAACAGGAGTGTCCTCCCGGTCCGGACGGAGCTTGTTCGTAGGCCCTCGTACTAATGGAGTCAGCAACTGAAACTCGAGAAGACTCCCCCTCGAAGGGGGGACAGCAGGTGAAAAGCAATGAACAGACTAAAGGGAATAACATTCAGACATTAGAGGATAGGGCTCAGTGCACCGTACTTCCCACAGCATTCTAGCTCCTAGGGTAGCTTTGTGGATAGTTTCGTATTTAAACTAGTATTTAGTTAGTATAGTTTAGATAGTTCAGTTTAATTTAGTTTAGTTTAGAGTCCCTAGCTGACCTGATTATAGGCTGCATCGAATAGAAACGTCTTGAGCCTAACCTTAAATGTGGAGACTCTTTGACACCACTTGGAAGCTGGTTCCATAAAAACGGTGCCTGATAGCTAAAGGCTCTTCCACCTAGTGTCCATTTAGAGCAGGGGTGGGGAACCCTGGTCCTGGAGGGCCGCAAACCTGCATGTTTTCCATGTCTCCCTGCTTCAACACAGCTGATTGCAATGAGGCTCGTTATCTGGCTTTCTGCTGGACTTGGCCATGAATCTTGATTCGATTCAGGTGTGTTGAAGCAGGGAGACATGGAAAACATGCAGGTTTGCGGCCCTCCAGGACCAGGATTCCCCACCCCTGATTTAGAGACTCTAGGAGTCACCAGTAACCCTGCATTTTGAGAGCGAAGTGCTCTGATTGGTTGAGAAGGCATCTTGGAGATAGGTCGGAGCCATCCCATTTAGGATTTTGTAAGTGAGGAGAAGGATTTTAAATCTAACTCTAAACTCGACAGGAAGCCAGCGAAGAGATTTTAGAACGGGAGTAATGTGTTCGCCTCTTCTACTTCTGGTTAATAATCTGGCGGCCGCATTTTGAACCAACTGAAAGTTTTTTAATGCACTTTTTGGGCAGGCTGCAAGAAGGGAGTTGCAGTAGTCCAGTCTAGTAGAAACAAATGCATGGATGAGTTTTTCTGTTTTACAAGCCAGGTTGATATGTGCTTTAAAGGAGATATCCTGGTCAAATAAGACTCCGAGGTTCCTGACAGTAGAAGAGGAGGATACACTGACGGTATCTAAGGTGATAAGATGATCAATGAAGGTTCACCCTTAATTGCAATTTAATGTCATTTTACAGAAAAATTTCTTTATTCCTAACGTATTATGACTTAGAAAACACTTGCTGAATTGTAAAAGTTTTTCATTCAACTTGCCAGGTTGTCAGCGTTCTTTTTCTTCCTTTTTTTGTGGACATCAGCAATGGCATTGCACTGATTAATCCAGGTGTGTCTGACCTCAGTAACTGGCCAGACACACCTGGATTAATGACTTCATCCTATCATGAAACACATGAAATAAAGATGCTGTCTCAACTTCAAAAAGTAATGGAGCTGTGCATATAGCCTATACTATAGGCTACTTTTATGATAGTAAATTAGCTCATTCTGCTTGATTAGCCAATGAATTAAATGAGGGATAATACCCTGATGCCCTCTATTTTCGAAAATCAATGGAAATTCACTTATGATAATCAGATTCCTCCTCCTGCAGCCAAGCTATTTCTAATGAACTGATAAACTTTTTAAAATTGGTATTTTATATTCCATTGTACAGCACGAATAATGTAGATTGAGTATGTGAAAAAGCAAATGCAGTATTTCCACTTATTATTTTTGGACAGAATAGTTCAGGAGGTTACCATCTGAACTATGATACAGAAGGACATCCACATCAAGATCCCTTTATTACCAATATAGTATTTAAATCATTATGTTGGACATGCAGCCTGTGTTATGTGTGTTATGTTTTAATACAAAGCCCGCATCTTGCATTTACAGAGAGAGTCCTTTCAGGAGGCTGCAAGGCATTTTATGCATCTACTGAGCAGCCATCTGCAAGATGACCACCAAACCGCAACACAGCCACAGACAGCACAACCACAGACACCACAACAGACAATGCAACAACAGACAGCACATATCCAGACAACACAACACCACCGCACGGAGTCACAACCACACTCAGCAGGAAATGACCAGGTTAGAAATATCATCTTAATTGGTTCATTGTTTCTTCTTTGTTCTTTTTTTTTTTTGCTTGTAAAAAGCTGAATAAGTTTCACACTGTACCTTGTAATTAATATGGCTTGATGTGAATCCACAGATCATTTCCTGGCTTTTTTGTACAACCAATGTAAGGGGGAGAAAAAGATTTAGATCTCCCTCTAGGGTGGTCACCACTCTTGGAAAGAGTGACCCTACAGTT
Organism: Salarias fasciatus; assembly: GCF_902148845.1. Taxonomy (NCBI): domain Eukaryota; kingdom Metazoa; phylum Chordata; class Actinopteri; order Blenniiformes; family Blenniidae; genus Salarias; species Salarias fasciatus. The sequence continues at coordinate 25,217,671 of NC_043757.1, forward strand.
CTATCTCCTCAAAAAAAACAAAAAAAACAAAAAAAAAAACAACACACAGACACAGACAGGACTCCCACATCCAGCAATGATTTAGCACTCCTCCTGGCTGGAATGGGGAGAAGAACAATAACATTGCCAGAGTCTGCTGACCACATGGAGGTAAATTAAGCAAACTTATTACAAGTTTGTTTTCATTCCATACCAACTCTGGATTTAGTTTTACCTCAATAATACAATGTGGTGCATTGTTTTTTTTTTTTTATACAGATTTCAAGACTCTTATTAATCTCCAATTTTCCAAAACTTGGATCTGTTTTAGGAGGATGGCTTCTTTATAAAGCCCGAGGTATTGTGGACTAGAAAAAAAGGGTTAAGTATTCAATCATTTAACCATGTTTTTAGTCTTCATTTATTTCTTTATTGCATTTTTCAGGTGGATCAGGACAACGGGCGTTATCAGTAATCCCCCCAGAAGCAGAGGGGTACAATGGATTGTACTTAACAAACATGACTGGAGGAGGAAAGAACATAATATATATTTTAAGTATTTCCCCTCTGTGCACATGATTTAGGGTGCACACGGGTGTTGTATGTTTTGGATCCTTCCCCTCTTTTGTTACCGCTGTTGTGGTAAGCCCCAGCCCTGTCCAGTTCAGTTCTCTTTGGCAGGCCTCAACCCCTAGTTATTTTGAGTTAGTCTGCTAATTTTAACTTCTCGGATTTAATAAAGTTTGTTTTAAATTTGAAATCATGTCTTTGGTCTGGTGAATTGTTTGAACCTGTGGGTCTTTTTTTTTTTTTTCATTTTATTTATCAGTCAGATCCTGGGGTGCAAGTGCCCAGGTGGCGTTTTACTGGATTTCTTTGTTTTTTTTATTCACACCACCACTCGTTCCGCCACAACAATAAATTCGGCTCTAAAATCAGGTGGTACTTTTTTTTAAACTCTCAATAGAAATGAATATGCAGTTTCATATGAGCTGCTGGACAAAAACATTTTACTGCTCGCTTCATACAAACAGGTAAAACACTACACAACTTGAAAGAATGTCCAAACTAATTGCAATTCAATTCTCTGACAGCTGTGGAGTAGCACACATTTTTTTCTACTTGAAAGGAAAAAAGGAAATGAAAATGCACATTGTGAATAAACACTATCAAATGATCTGTTTTGACTTTATGATTATTTATGTTCAAACATTTATGCAATCACTATAACTATGGAACATTCTGGTGTTGCCAGTGTTTTCATTGTGAGCGTTTTTTAACCTCAGTGATTGTGGGAGTAACAACAGCACAAAAAAATAAAAAAATAAAAACATTGGTGTCACTCCCTCATAACTGGAGCCTGTGAGGCCGCTCAGATGTTGTAGAAGCTGCATTTAAAGTTACAAGCCCCATAGTTGTTCTTTCACACCAGATGCTGTATGTTGACCTCACAATCATGTATAAAACTTCAATAAAATCTTTACTTTAAAACACTAAGGAGGTGGACAGCCAAGAGTGCTACTGTGCTAAACATTAACCATACTGCTGTCAAACGATTTTGTTTGAGTCAGTTTAATTCCAGTATGGTTATTTAAAAGATGAACACAAAAATCTGACAATCAGTTCAACCGACTTTTTTTTCAACATAATGCTGTGCTGTAGACAACTTGAACATTTCTGCAATATTATTGCATATTAATAAGGTGCAAATAAAAAAAAAAACATTCGCAAAAACAATACTTTCTTCTGCACTAACAAACATTTGAGCACACTGCATGTAACATGTAAAACTTGTCACGCCCTATGCCCCTGCGACCATGTGGGGATGCTCAGGGCCGGTTTTGGTTTTGTTTGTCCCTTGTGCTGGCCCTTCCCCACCTGTTTCTTTCTGCTTCTGCCTCGTTACCGTCTTAATGTGTTGCACCTGTCTTGCCCTGTATTTAAGTCCTGCTCCACTGGTGTGTCTTGTCGGCTCCTTGTGGGTCTGTCTGCGTGCTTCTGTGTCCTTGCCTGCATGTCGGCTCAGCTCAGGGTCCTGTGTTCCTGTATTCCTGCATTCCTGTTTCCGGAGAATAAATGAGTTTTGAACTCCACCTGGCTGCCTGCGCCTGGGTCCTTCCACCTGCCCCTGTGACAAAACTGGTGCTAAGGCTCTCCAAAGTGCTCTGCTGCACAAATACCAAAATCCACATTTCTGCAAAAGTCCTCAGATGAAAGTCTCACCGGTATATGCATTGTGAGGCTGCAAGTGTTGGCCTTGGGGAAACTGCTCATTGCCTCCTCTGCGTCACAATGCAAAAAGTGCAGCTCTGGTTTGGGGTGAAAACCTATGGCTGGCACTTTATCCAAGCCAGTTGAAAATATCAAGATTGTTTCCAAAGTAACATCTGCTTCACCACCTGTAGATAAACAGCTGAATCGGTAACGGCATTGTTAGCCATAGAATTAGGTGAAACTGACTGCTGCTGTCCAATATCTTCAAAAGCCAAGAACCAATCCTTCCAAAAACCCATGGTCCAATTTTCAGCCCGTTGGCAGTTGGACCCTCGTGGGCTCAACTATGGTACAAAAAGGTCCGACAAAGTTTTAGCAGAAAGTGGGGTCTTGTCCTGGAGGAACATTCCTTCAAAGGCCCTTGGATTCGCAGTCATCTCCTCCAGCACACCAAAGGTGAAGAGACCTTCCTTGAGTCTGTAAAATGAAAACAAACAAAAAAAAGAAATAAGAAAAATAATGTTCCAACAAAAGTGTCTACCCATTGTCATAGCTTAACAGATTTTGTCAATTAAATCTTTTGACATAAATTCTTCAAATGTGCAGCACTGCAAAAAAAAAAAAAAAAAAAAAAAAACAGTTCTACCCTCACCCAGCATTGTTTGGAAAGACAAGTAACATTTTAACTCATAAATTGGAACAGTTATTGGATTGTAGGGCTAAAGCCCTGGACAACATGATCTTTCCAGCACTATAAGAAACCCTCAACCCTCGCCCCATACCAGCACCAAGGTTTCATTATTTAAAACAATAGGAAAATACTACTCACTGCTGCAGAGCCGCCTGTACACACCCCTCACAGTAAAAGTCCACCACAGCCCGCAATACAACCTGCTTCTGCTCCATGACTATTATGTGCAGGAGCCCATTGGGGCCAGCTCATTGGTGGCATTGCTCAGAGCCGCTCTCACACTTTCCAAACTGTCAGCTTGAAAAATCTGCAACATGCATGTAAAGATGCAGAGTCAAGAAAACATCATGCAGTAAAGGGTATTACTACGTTAAGAAGCCTTTCAGTCTTCGTTTGTACTCTTTTGTGAAAAACCAGGATGTTTCGCTTTCCATCTAAGAGGCTTCGTCAGCAAAGTGAATAAATGTACATGAAGTCAGTGCTCTGACCTCAGCAGGTCTGACCATAAATTCAGAGCTGCTTCTGAGAAGAAAGTCTAAACATTTGCCTTTGCAATGATTGCCAAGACAAAGGAGAGGAGAGTGTGGGCCCTACACATCCGTATTTACATTATAAATGAAAGCAATCACTTGAAAATTCTGAAGAACATACCGCTTTCAGTTTGTCTTGCAGGGTGTGATCCCACACTTTATCAATTGTGGCTGGCCCAGCAGGCACTCCACCCACCTGATTAAATAATCTTCTTGAAAAAAAAAAAATGGGGCGACACCCCACCTTGAACAAGGCAGACAGCCAGCATCTGGCCTGCTTCCCGGTACATGTTTTTGTGAAGTGCTGTACAAATGGGACATTTCAGAAATTGTTCTTTTCTGAATATTTCTTAAAATTATCTATTCACCAACCACGTCTAGGGCAAGGATTTTTTACCCTTCCGGTCCCTCAAAAATCCTGGAATCCTGCAGTCGCCTGACTGGCAGACGGCAAAAGTCCCGGGTAGGTCCTCCTGCATCAATTGCTCCCTCTTATTCCCGTCATCGTCGATGAAAAATGACGTCAATTTTGGAGAGGGGGGTCAAATGTCTGCCTTTTAAAGGTTCTCATGGCGCAGTCTAATTCCTCCCCTCGGACAACGTTTATCTGATTAGCTGAGGGGGCTTCCAAACAGAAAGCCTGCCGAACGTCCCTCAGAATGTCGGCCTCATCTTCATTTGTGCTTAGGGGAAAACATTTTTATATCATTATTTTTAAAACATACAGCCATGAACTAACATCTTGTTTGCATGTACTTACTGAGAAGATTGGGAGCCCCGACTAAAAGCAGGTGCTGAAGATAAAGCAGAAGGAACCTCTGTACCGAAGTGTGTAAAAAAAAAAAAAAAGAAACTACCAAAAGTAGTTAGTGTAAAGTTTAAAGACACTGGCACATTGTAGATCTATAGTGCAGCTATTAAGAAAAAGGCATACAAGTAATTTATTGGATGAGGTTTTTTTGTCTGAAAAAAAAAACAGTTATTTGTGTAATGAAGTATTTATTTCATGTCATTTTTTTCATATATGTGCAAAGATCATGTGCATGATAATCTGAATCTGAACCTATATAAAGCAATGACCTGCGAGGTGTACAACTCAATACTGAAGACAGGGAATTTTTTTTTGTCAACAAAGCTACAGTTTTATGGCCTTCAAAAAAGGTTTATGTTATGACCTTGTCTCTTCTTCCATCACATCAGCAGTCGTTGAAGTCTGCAACAGAAAAAGCATTAATTATTATTTGTTCAAAAGGAGCAATTACTTCAACATGTAGATATACCAATGGCCTGATATACAGGGCAGATCGGTTTATTTCTGCTGGGGTTTTCACTGTTAATGGCAAGACATGACGCTGCCCATTCACTGGGCAGAGTTCAAAAGACTTATTTTGCACCAAGTTATTAAAAGCATGAACAAATTCCCCTTTACTAAGGTGAAGAGGCACCATAATTTTGCTTGAAGGGTGCACTTCTGTAAACAAGGCAGAAAGACATATGAAGAGTTAATTTGCAAAAGCAGTGAAGTCAGTTTTGAGAAATGTAGTGCTGTACAAAGAAAACTTACGTGAAGAAGATCAAAAGGTATTGGAGTAGTTTTTAAAACTACCACTTTAAATGTGGCCTGTTTGACTCCTGTACTTCTTCTACCTGAAGTTGCCCTTCTATCCTCAGCCTCTCAGTTGTGAATAAAGTGTTGCAATCTTTAAAAATACAGAAGAAACACACACACAACAACGAATGTAGTTCAGTCATAGAGAAACAACCTTATCTAGAGGAGGCAATATGTTTCTACTCTAAAGTCTTCCTCAAGGCTTGTAAAAACCACACCAGGTGCTCAATCACCTTTTAAAAAAAGAAAAGGTCATATGACCTACCACATGATAGAAAATCAGGGTGATTCATAAATATAGGGGTGGGATTCTATTATAATATTTAATCTAATCAATTACAAAATCTTTAATGGGATAATCTAAATTAATTGCACTTTACATGCTTTTGTTGGCAAACAAGTTTGATTCTTTTTTTTTTAAATTTATTTCGAACATCTTAAAGAAAGGAAAGAAGATAAATAAGAGAAACAGAAATAAAAGAAAACTCTGATATATATATGCATACACACGCACACATATCGTCCATATACATATACACATGCATATAATCATACACATACATATATACACATGCACATACATACAATATATACACATACATATACACATACAAACACTCATGTATATATATATACACATATATACATACACGCACATATACGCACATAAACATACACATGTAAACACATAGACATGCATGTAAACATACATTGGAGGACAAAACGTAAAAATATAGCATCAAGATCAGTACAAGATTTTTTTTTTCCCTCCATGAGTCGTCTTTTTTTTTTTTTTTTTTTTTTGGTTCGAGTAGGGTGTAGGAAGAAGCAAATAGCTTATCTAGTCCTACCCCTTATTCCAAAACCTTATAAGAACATTTCAGGTTTCAGGCATTCAAAGAGACATCAAATAATACAACTTGATGCAGCTAACTGAAAACTATAACAATCAAAAAATATTTCACAAAATACAAGAATATATTTTTTTTGCACCAAGTCTTTTTATTAGGAATTTATATATAGAAATAAGAAATACAAAAACACAGAATACAGAACACAACCCCCCCCCCCCCACCCCCCACCCCCCCAAAATATTACTGTACCACTCAGTATTATATGTTGCACATATACATTTGAAATTGCAATCAAAAGAGAAAGAAAAAAAAACTGAATAAAGCAACTTAAGTTCCTGAATATGTGCTATACAGGGTCAATCCTGAAACTTGTCAGCAATAGTGACATCTAATTTCTTCACATAACTTAAAAAGGGGTTCCAAGTAGTATAGAATTCTTGTGTACAGCCTCGAGTAGAAAAGCGAATTTTCTCTAGCACCAAGTACTGCAAAAGGTCATTAATCCAAATCTTAAAGGTTGGAGGGAATTCATCCTTCCATTTAAGAAGAATCCGTCGCCTGGCAATCAAAGTTCCAAAAGCTACTATATTTTTTGCCCTGCTATTAAGATTAATACCCTGCGGGGTTACACCAAATATTGCACAGATCCCAGAGGGTTTTATCGGTGTTTGTAGGACATCTGATAATGCTCTGAATATTGATGACCAGAAATTATCCAGTTTTAAACAGGACCAAAACATATGCGAGAGGGTGGCGGTTGATTGTTTGCATCGATCACAAATGGGATTGATATTGGAAAATAATTTTGCAAGTCTCACTTTCGACCAGTGGAGGCGATGCACAATCTTAAACTGAATAACCATGTGCCGCAAACAAATGGAAGAGGAATGTATCCTATCTAAAATATTCCCCCAAATCTCCTCAGACATTTCTAAACCTAAATCTTCCTCCCATTGTTTTTTTAGAAATATTAAGGATCTCAAGTTATGTGTATTTATCAGAGAGTAGAGTTTCCCAATTGTTCCCTTACAATTTATCTTAAGCTTCAAGATGGAGTCCAACAGCGTTTCAGGCGGACAGGACGGAAAATAAGTAAATGATGTGGAAATAAAGCTTCGGAGCTGTAGAAATCTAAAGAAGTGGGAGCGAGGAATATTGAATTTCACCACAAGCTGATCAAAGGATGCGAAGGTGCCATCAATAAAAAGATCTTCTACCGCAGCAATTCCTTTTCTGCTCCATTCACAAAAAGCTTTATCCGTGGTCGAAGGTAAAAATTGGTGATTTCTTTTAACAGGTGCATATTTTGAGAGGTCCTTAAGGGAAAAATTTCGCCTAAACTGTTTCCAAATTTTAAGAGAGTGCTTTACAATTGGGTTTGTGGTATATTTTGATGTGGATTCAAAAAAAGGGAATTTTGAACAAAGCAATGAATGTAGAGAGGTATGAAAACAAGAAGAGATTTCCATTTGTAACCATTTTGAGGTAGCGTTATGAGATTGTAATTCCTTCCAGAATAGCATGGCTCTTATGTTGGCAGCCCAATAATAATATTGGAAATTGGGAAGAGATAATCCACCATGTTGACGATGTTGCTGTAAGATATTTTTCCTTATTCTAGGATTTTTATTATTCCATAAAAATCTTGATATCAGTTTATCCACATCTGTAAAGAAGGATTTAGATAAGTATAAAGGGATACACTGAAACACATACAGAAATTTTGGCAATACATTCATTTTGATTGTATTGATTCTCCCTCCCAATGAAAGAGGTAGAAGACCCCAACGCTCCAGATCTTGTTTAAGTTGTGTTAATAATGGTGAGTAATTAGCTTTAAAAATGTCTTTAAATGAGTGTGTTACCCAAATTCCCAAGTATTTAAATTTTTGTGGACTGACTCTGAAAGGAAATGAATTAAGATCAATTAGCTTGGCTTCTGAATTTATTGGCATGATTTCACATTTATGTAGATTAACTTTGTATCCTGATACCTTCCCAAATTCTTCCAGTAAATTCAGGACAATTGGTAGGCTATTTAAAGGATCAGACACGTACAAGAGCATGTCATCAGCATACAGAGACACCTTATTCACTAAATCATATCTTTGTATTCCTCTGAAATTGACTTCACCACGTAATGCCAATGCTAGTGGTTCAATTGCAATCGCAAAAAGAAGGGGTGATAGGGGACAGCCCTGTCGGGTGCCACGATGGAGAGAAAAATAAGGAGAAAGGTTATTGTTTGTACGAACAGCTGCTAAGGGCGATGAATACAAAATGTTTATCCAGGAGATAAATCTTTCACCAAAACCAAATTGTTTGAGGGTAAAAAAGAGATAGTCCCACTCCACCCGATCAAAAGCTTTCTCTGCATCAAGTGACAGTAGTACTTCTGGAACATCAGGTGGAGTGGGATCATAAAGAATATTGAATAAACGCCTGAGATTAGAAAATGAATGACGGCCTTTAATGAAGCCAGTCTGGTCCTCAGCTATAACTGAGGGTAGGACCATCTCCAGACGACCCGCCAACATTTTTGAGAGAATTTTACTGTCTACATTTAACAGCGAAATGGGACGATATGAACTACATTCTAGAGGGTTTTTATCTTGTTTAGGAATGAGAGAGATGACTGCTTGTCGCATAGTCAGAGGGAGAGAGCCAAAAGCAAGCGACTCCTCAAAAACGGCTAGTAGAATAGGAGAAATTTGATCTGCAAATTTTTTGAAGAATTCACAAGGAAATCCATCAGGTCCTGGCGACTTTCCAGTTTGCATGGATTTAATTGCATTTGTGAGTTCTTGTAAAGTAAAAGGTCTGTCCAGTTCCGAAGATTTTCTATGATCAATTACAGGGACATTTATTTTCTGAAAGAATGATTCAAATAAAGCTTGATTGCCAAGAGACTCTGTGTTATACAGATTTGAGTAGAATTGGTGAAAGCATGAGTTAATTTTTGAATGGTCTGTGTGTTTAGTGCCCAGATGATCATTTATTTCTGTAATAGTTCTGTTCGCAGTTTTTTGGTGAAGTTGATGGGCTAAAATTTTTCCTGCTTTTTCACCATATTCATATGCTTTACTTTGTGTCTTATTCAAAAGGTTTTCAACATATCTGGTTGACAAAAGGTTAAATTCTGTTTGAAGGTTTAATCTTAGCTTAAACATATCGTCAGATGGGGTAACTGCAAGTGCTGCGTCTAGTTGGAGGATGTCGTTGGTTAATTGTTCTAATTTCATATTGCAGTGTCTCCTTTGTTGCGTGCGATATGATATGATTTGTCCTCTGAGATATGCTTTCATTGATTCCCACACTGTTGAGGAGGACATTCCTGGGGTCTGATTGTGCTTAAGAAAGAATGATATTTCAGAAGAGATAAATTTAGTAAAACTGTCATCAGAAAGTAGTGAAGTATTAAAGCGCCAGGGACGATAATTATTGTGAGAAACTGGTATGTGTAGAGTCATCAACAAGGGGGCATGGTCTGAAATAACTATGGCTTGATAATCGCATTTTCTCACTAATGAGAGAAGTCGCTTGTCCAAAAAGAGATAATCTATGCGAGAGTATGTCCCATGGACCGGAGAAAAGAAGGAATAACTTCTGGATGTGGGATTTAGAAAACGCCATATGTCAACGACACCATTTGAGCTGAGAAAGAGCTGCAATTGAAGAGCTGAATTGGATGTGGATGCAGCTCGAGAAGAACTGCGATCTAGAGTAGGTGACAGAACACAATTCATATCGCCTCCAAAGATCAAGTGATGCGTGTTCATATTTGGAATCTTGGCAAAAAAATTTAAGAAAAAAGAGCTATCATCCCAATGTGGTGCATATACATTAACCAAAATTATTGGTGTGTTGTACAGTCTGCCTACAACTATTACATAGCGTCCAGAGGAATCTGTTTCTACTGTTGATACTACAAATGGAGTGTTTTTGTTAATAAGAATAGCCACACCCCTAGATTTAGTGTGGAAATTGGAGTGAAATGATTGTCCAATCCAACCTGCTTTAAGTCGAAAATGATCAACAGTTCGAAGGTGTGTTTCCTGGAGAAAAACAATTCCTGCATTTAGTGTTCTTAAATGATTCATTACCTTCTTTCGTTTGATGGGAGTATTTAAGGATTTTACGTTCCAGCTGATAAAATTTACATCCCAACCAGCTGGTTTGTTTGAAAAAACTGCATTAACCGCACTCATATTCAACATGGGGAAATGTTATTGGTGTGTCACTTACGTTTAATTTGAATAGAAATTTGGGAGGACCCTCATAAAGAAAAGTAAAATGTAAATATAAACCAACAAGAAATAAGCAACTTTGAAAATGTGGTACAGTAAAACCCAAACCCTCACCTATCAAAACAAGGTGACTCCCCAACCCTTTACAGAAAAAACTACACATTTAAGTGCTTAAGAGGGGACACTATTACTCCAACAGACAAAACTCTGCTCTACAATATGAACATATTTGTATAAGGCACATTATGTCACAACATGAATTAAAACAATTCCAGCATTAAACATTCAACTTTTTTTTTCCCTCCAAGGGACAGGGAAAAACCTCTCTGGTAATTGAACACGTTGTAAAAGGCAAATATTAACAGTGTTGTTATACCCAAAATCAAGATCAATTGACAATTTCTGTAATAAAGAAAGATAGTAATAACAGCACCGTGTTAGAAAGTCAGTGCAGCATAGGGAACCAGTATTAAATTATTATAAAAAATAACATTTTAAAGTCTGCAATAACATGTCATCACCATACGATTAATTCGCGGAAGCAGTGTGTATTTGTTTGTGTAAATTGACAGTATGAATAACAATGAGTTTATTCAGATACAATATCTGATTTTTTTTTTTTTTTTTTTTTTTTTTTTTTAACTTACTTCAGGTTAAAGTCAGTCGTTAGATGTATCTGGCAGGACCTTTGTTTTCACGTACGCCATGGCTTCCTCCGGGTTTTGGAACCATTTCTCAGTCCCGTTGTGCGTGATTCGGAGCCGCGCCGGGTAAAGCAGCCCGTATTTCACACCATTTCGGCCGCGGAGGAGACGTCTCACCTCTCCGAAAGCGGATCTAGCCTGCACAACGCTCGGGGGGTAATCTGGGAATATGGAGATCTCCGTTCCCTTCCAGCGGAGCGGTCCGGACTCCCTGGCACGTCGGAGGATGTCGGCACAGTCCTGATGATAATGAACCTTCGCGATGATGACGCGGGGTTTGCCGTCCCAACTCCTCGCCTGGAGACCCCGGTGAGATCTGTCAATCAGGATGTCTTTATCCAATTTCAACGCTTCCCTCAGAAGTTTGGTTACTTCTGTGGGTGCGCTGGAGCCGGCGGTCTCGGGGACATTAAGTATGCGGATGTTGGAACGCCTCATCCGTCCCTCCATGTCGAGGCATTTCTCTCTCAGCTTGTTAACTTCCGACTCCATTTTCCCCACTTTGGTCTGCAGAGCCGAAACATCATCTGACTGTGATGAAAGTGCTTGTTCCATGTGCGCCATAGTTGTTTTCATCGCTTCCACCTCCGAGTGCATTGTAGCGGTGTTGCTAGCTAACTCGGTCTTCACTGCCTTCAGCTCGGCTTTGATGGCTTCAAAATCTTCAGTTAGTGCGGCCTTTAATTCTGACCTGAACATCGCAGCAATATCCGTCTTCAGCGATGAGAGGATTTCAGCTTTCAGGTCCGCTGTGTCCATTTGGTCGGCAGATTGTGGTGTGGAGGCTTTGGGAGGCGAGCTCGGTGCTTTGGGGCCTGTTGTCGGAGCGCCTCCAGTGAACTTGTATTTTCGAAGGTTATTGGCCATTAACTCGACTCTGTCTCCTCCTAAAGCGAGATAATGTCTAAAACGTTATAATTATAAACGACTTAGTAAATTTCGCTGGATTAAAGTGCCTTAAAAATATACTTTTGCTTGGTTTTTAGCAGAGCTTGTCTTCCATGCTTCCTACACCATCACCTGCTCACTAGCGCCCCCTAAATACAAGAATATATTTAATGAATAAACTATTTCAAAGCACAACTTTCTTTTTTTTCATACCATCCTCGTCTGGAATTTTTGAAAATACTTTTTAGCCTTTGTATTGTTGTGCATGTTTTTATTTCTTTATTGCAATTGTTCCACAGATTAACTCCTTTTGTGGATATGCAGTGTAGTCTCATATTAGTCCTGACTGGTTGTTTTTTAAAAATGTGTAAACCTCTGAGATTATGTTTACTCTCTCTTAAATGGAAGAACCTTTGAATACTTGGCAACTGATTATTTTTAACCTTGTACATGATTTGGATCGTCTTAAAGTCAACCAGGTCCTGAAATTTTAGGGCTTTTAGTTTGATGAAGAGTGGGTTTGTTGGTTCTCTGTAACTTGATTTAGTGATGATTCTTACTGCTCTTTTCTGTAGAATGAATATTGGTTCAGTATTTGTCTTATATGTGTTTCCCCACACTTCTACACAGTAACTCATATATGGCAGTACAAAGGAACAGTACAAGGTAAAAAGAGATAGTTGATTTAGGTGATATTTAATTTTGTGCAAAATTGCAACAGACTTTGAAATTTTTGACTTAACGTAATCAATATGAGATTTCCAATTTAGTTTTTCATCTATCATCACTCCAAGAAATTTTATTTCTGACACTTGCTCAATTTCTACATCATTGATCATAATTTTAGCATTATTTTGAGTTGGTCGGTTCCCCAAAATCATTTATTTAGTTTTACCAAGGTTCAGTGTGAGTTTGTTTGAATCAAACCAGCACTTTAGTTTTTCAAGTTCACCTTGGACTGTATTCAAAATTTCTTCCAAATTGTCCCCACAGCATAGTAAAGTTGTATCATCAGCAAACAAGATTGTCCTAAGATTGCAAGGGACTTCACAGATATTATTAATATACAGAATAAACAATAGAGGGCCTAACACTGATCCCTGTGGAACTCCACAAGTTATCTTTTTCATTTCAGATTTAAACTCCTGGTTGATTTGCACATACTGATACCTGTTATTTAGATAACTTGTGAGCCAAGTGAGTGGTAGTCCTCTTATTCCATACTTCTGTAATTTTGGTAATCAGTATTTCATGGTTGACTGTGTCAAATGCTTTTTTTAAGTCCAGAAAAACAGCAAGAGAATATTCTTTATTTTCGACAGCAGTAGTTACCTGTTCCACTAAATCAGTGAGAGCCATTGAAGTTGTCCTGTTCTTTCGAAATCCATATTGTTGGTCATAAAGTATGTTGTGTTTCATAATGAAATCATACAGTCTAGAATAAAATATCTTCTCCAGTATTTTAGAGAATTGTGGCAACAGTGATATTGGCCTGTAATTGGATAGTATGTGTTTCTCACCTGATTTGTATATTGGTATAACTTTAGCAATTTTCATTTTGTTTGGAAAGACACCTGTAGCAAGGGACTGATTACAAATGTGAGTAAAGGCTTTAACCACACAGTCTATGATGCTTTTGAGCAGTGACATGTCGATATTGTTACAGTCTGTTGATTTTTTCTCTCAATTCCCTTGGCAATATCAATGATTTCTTTTTCATCAGTGGCTCTTAAAAACATTGCCTCCTTCACATGTATATTGTTACTGGTGATTTCACTTACATTGCTGGGGGTTGATATTTTGTTTGCAAGACTTTGACCAACATCGACGAAAAAGTTGTTAAATTCGTTAGCTATTTCTGTTGTTTTGGTCACACTGTTGTTACTCCCCCTTAAACATGGGACGTCGTATGGACGTCCAGATCATGTCCATATTGCGTCCGTCCGTCCAAGACCAATTATAGACCTATTTTGGACGTCCAAAATAGGTGCGGTATTTGGACGTCTTATTATTACCCAATTTCGACGTCTAGATGACATTGAAGATCTGGACGTCGAAATTAGGACCCAATATCGACGTCTACATGCGGTTGAACATTTGAAAGTCGGGGAAACTTTATGTTCCTTGATTAAAAATGTTTACCATCTGAACGAGATGAGCAATAACGTATTATGTATGAAATGGGTTTTGATGTATTTTATTTTTGTTTTATTTTGAAGGGCGACAGACAGGAAGTTCTGTGTCTGTGTTCACTTATTGGCTGCCATAGTGTATATTAGCTTGACTGAGTGAACCCGGAAGTGGAGGTTTGTCAGATGTGTACGCTTTACTGCGAAAGCCACGGAGCTGGAGACGCTGCTGTCGGGCTAATTAAGTGTTTTTCCCTTGATCGCTGGTCCAGCGGTTGTCGGGGAACCCTGATTCCTGTTTTGTGGACCGACGGTAGTCTGGAGCCACCTTGGACCGGCCGGTCACAGTCCCTTTTGAGGGCCATCAGCACCATAGCATGCTGGCACAGCGGATGGAGGAAGAGTTAGCTGCAGATTCGTCACTGGTCCGGTATTTTGAGTACTGTGAAGTTTTTGCAATAAAATCTGTTTAAAAAGAATTGAATTGTGATCGTTCCTGTACCTGTGAATTTTGGCTTGTCAGGAGGTTGGATGCCGTCTTTATGCATTTGGAGTTAGCATCTGCTGGTGATTGATTCAAATGAAGTAACAGGAAAATAACCTTGGCAAGCATGTCACCTTCTGCAGTGGGACTTTATGCATAGTAAGCAGTATAAATAATAATAATTTACCATTGGAAAAGTGTTTATGTGAATGTTAACCACGCCTTGTATTTCTTTTTCTTTGAGTCTGTTTGTTTCCATTGTCTCTTAAAGATAGAATTATGTCTAATAAAAGAGCCGCCCAAGCGGTTAAATTTAGTTCGTATTTTCATCAAACTGTGAACTTTGGAGAAACACAAAACAAACATTTTTAAAACCACCACTTTATTTCGTGTGTATTGCACTGTATTTCAGGAGAAGTAGTTTTCCGTAAAATAGTGGTCACCCTCCCGTTTACTGTTGAGATACTCAGTAAACTAACAGCTCAACAGGTAAGGCTGAGGATCGCTGAACACTAAGTCGTGAGTTTGAATCTCGTGTGTCACCCATCTGCAATGAAATGCTAAAGTGATTGAAGGAATATGCCTGAAACTCGGAGCGCAAACCTGGTGATTAGATTTTGGTCAGTTTAAATTATATTTTCCCCGCTTTTTTTGGCCCTTGTCTGAAGGTCCTGGTGACGTCGATACCCGACGTCGAAATTACGTAAAAAAAAAAGACGTCATCTGGCGTTACATTCTGCACCTTGTGGGTACCTCCCTGGGACGTCCAACAATGACCTTAAATAGACGTTGATTCAACGTCTTTTTGCTCAGTGGGTCCTGTTGAGGATAAGGTTAGGGTAATTTGGTCCGCCAAAACTTTTTCTTAATATTTTATTCAGAATTTTCCATGTACTTTTTATATTACTTTTATTTTCCTCCAGTAGACTACTATAATAGTTCTGTTTGCCGTTTCTAATAATTCTTGTTCACTTGTTCTTATATATCTTGTATTTTTTGTTCTGCCTCTTGCGTTCTCCTCTTTAAAAAATCTTTATATAGTACATTTTTCATCCTACATGCATTCAGTATTCCTTTAGTTAGCCAAGGCTTTTTACTTGCTTTTTGGTTAATTTTTTTCCTTACCAGAGGACAGTGTTTTTCATAAAGATGAGTTACTGTCAGCACAAACATATTATATGCATTATCAGTGTCATCCACATAAACTTTCCCCCAATCTTGGTTCCTGAGGTCTTTCCTTAAAGAATCAATAGCTTGGTCAGTCTGGTATCTGGTTACTTTGTAGGTAGCAGTGCCTTTTGTTGTTCCTGTGTTGCTTGGGATGATTGCAAACACTGGCAGATGATCACTTGTGTCATTTATCACAAGCCCACTCGTAACCTTTTTATCAATAACATTTGTAAAAATGTTATCAATAAGTGTGGCACTATGTGTTGTTATTCTTGTTGGCCTTGTGATAGTAGGATACAAGCAAATGCTGTACATTGAATTTATGAAATCATTGGTATTTTTTTGTTCCTGTGAGTTTAACAGATCGAAATTAAAGTCCCCACAAACAAATAGCATTTTATTTCTTACTGTTCCATACAGTTCTACCATTTGCTCCTTAAATACATCAACACACGACCCAGGAGTTCTGTAGACACGCTTAATATTATATTTGCAGAATTCTTAGTTTGTATTTCTACTGTGACACATTCCATTACATTATCCACTGTCAGGGACATTTTGTCAACAATTTTACTTGAGTGTTGTTTATCGATATATAAAGCCACACCTCCACCCTTTTTTTGTTTCCTGTTCACATAGTACATCACATATCCTTCAATTTCCACAGGAGCAAGTTGCTCATGATTCAACCATGTCTCTGATACCGCAATTGCAGTAAATTGTTTGTTTAATTGTCTTAAGCAGTTTTTGATTTTTGATAAATTTGAATTTAGACTTCTGCTATTAAAGTGTATATAATTGATATTGCGCCAGATGTTTGTATACTTTTTTCAGATATTTCTTCAGTGTAATACTCACACTGATTCTGTGTGTTGATGTAGAAATTGTTTTCAGGGTCAATATCTATTTCAGCATCATAGTCTTTGTGCTCTGTGAATTTGTAAGTACATAGATTCAGTGATTTAAGTTCAGTCATGTCATGTCCAGGCACTTCAGTTGATAGAATATCACAACTGTGGTAGTTTATCAGAAGTTAAGTGTATCATGTTTTCCCAATGTTTTATTGTTAAATACTTTAATTTGATTATTCCTCTAGTATCTCTCCAACTCTGTGATGTCATTGATGACAAGGACTCTAGCTACTTCTGGTGCACCATTTAGCTTTATGAATACTCTACAGTTGTTTGTCCATGTTGATTGAATTTTGCCTTGTTTTTTCATGACCCTGGTAATGTCAGCATTTTTCTTCGTCAGGTTCTCATTTAGATACACATTAGTTCCTCTCAGTTTTTTTCCTTGTTTTAACAGTGCTGTTTTCTGTTTTCTACTTACAAAACGAATTATAATGGCAGGTGTCATATTTTGTTTCTTTGAGGTAGAGGGTGACAAGCTTCAATATTTTGACTGTCCACTTCTATTCCCTTAGTGTTAAAAAAGTTGATCACCTGCTGTTCAATGGACTCCAGGTCTGGCCCTGTGGGTTCTCCATCAGCTTGAACTGCCCGAGCATATGATTGGGGCTTGGTTTCCAATCCACTGACAATGACGTCATTTATCCGTGTGTACTGTTCAAGATCTGCCACACGGGCCTCCAGAGAGGATATTTTCTTGTCTTTTTCAGCATTTTGCTTCTTTAGTTCTTTTATTTCATTCATAAGGTCCATAATGAGCTTTTGTTGTTTTGATATGTTAGATATCTCCTCGGACATAAAATTGAGAGATTTTTTTTAATATCTTCCACCTCCTCCTCTGTGATTTCATATGCTTTCTTCGGCCCCATCGTGAAGAATTGGTCGAGAAAGTGTGTTCTTATGGGAGCTCACCTTTATTTATTGTGTAACCAGGTCAGTGTGGCTGCTTAGCTCCTCCTGAGAGAAGTGTCTTTAAAAGAAAGACACAACAAGCACGAATTACTACTGTGCATTGTCCATCAGGGACTTTTTTCATAGCAAATAACATCAACCAAATTTCATCGTCATCATAAGAAAGGACATATAAAAAGATTACAGAAATATCAAAAAATCGACAAGACTTGGGAAGTTTGTAGCATTGACAGTACAGGTACCCAACAGAAACGAGAATTATTATTATATCCAGTAAGTCTGTCTGTCACTCTTAGATTTATATTATTGTACTATCTAATTAAGTTACAGTAATATTTTTTATAATTACAAAAAAGGGAAATCATTAATATAATAAAAATATATCAAAATTTACATTCTACTTTCTAGAGGTTTACAGAGAGTAAAATAAAAAAAAACATTTCAGTTAAAACTTCTTACCTCGGAATTATTTGGGGATCTTGTGATTCCGCCAAGCTAATAATGTTATTTATTTGCTCCGTCATCCTGTCTCTTATATCAGTTAATCGTCAGTGAAAAGACCCGGCCATTTCAGCAATACAGCGAAAGAGGCAAAGTGTAAAGTGCACTCTTTCCCAGTATTGGTGCGCAGAAGTGGCTGTGGTTTAATTTCAAATTAAATAGCAATTGGAGCTATTTTTATATAGACATACATATCAAACAAATTAAAAGATATTGAGAACTTGGACCACAGATTATTTGGATTACTGTATTTTCTGAAAGTTTTATTCGCGTTTTTGGAATGCCCAAATTCCGTCAACAACAGTCAATCGACCAATCGACAAGAAGTGACTGACTGTATTTCCGGAAAGTTGGCGCTGAGCGGCTAGTATCATTGTCATCGCTGAACCATTGAAGTCGCTCCAGGACAAGAGAAGTTGTTGCTTTTTAAACATTTTCCATCATCTGACTCTTTCTCTCAGTCTCTGTTGATTTATTTCATCTTCATACTGAACTATTTCTATAAGGAGAAATAGGTAAACAAGGTTGAATTAGAATTACTACTTGTGCCTGTGGTGTTAGCTTAGCTGCTAACTTTTTTGGGTAAAGTGTTTTCTAATATACTTTTACTCGTTATTCCTTGGTTTAGATTTACAACCTTTCCAAGTAACATAAATGGGGAGAAAATAAATGTGATATACAATAGACAAAATTGGACAACATCTCAATAACAACAATCTGTTTCACAATGCATGTTCACACTTGACCATGATCACTAACCCCCTGCAACTCCCTTCACTCTAAAAAGTAACTCAGAGAAGCTTCTAACACCACTTGATTTAATACATGGATCCAAGTGAAAAATTGTAATTAGTTGATTTTGATAAATTTTCTAAGTCTCAAACTTATTTTTTTTTCAAGTTATGAATAAATAAAAATGTTCCTATTTACATCAGCTTAATTTTGCTTGCAATTTGAGCTCAAAATTCATTGTTGATGGGTTTAGAACAAAATTCAAGTTATAACTTAACAAACTTGGCTGGATAATTTAATTTTGTCAAGGTTGACTTCACAATTTTAAGTTCCCTCTCACCACACAACATGCCTGGATGAGTTCGACAGTGGGTTAGCAGGATGAAAAACCTTGATACAAGCAACATTTCATGGCGAGTAAAATTTATTTCTAATAGTTGGAGTAAGGACACCACATCGGCATGGTCAGTGTTGGTCACAGCATAAAGGGAGTGGGCTCTTTGAAGAATTTAACAATGATGATGGTAGTGTCGCAATGAATCATGGGAGTTTGGGATGAGATATTCAAGATTTAAACACTGATTTCCTGATTTATTTCGATGTTCTGATGTTAATAGTGTTATTGATAGTTGTGTTTGGTTGTGTTCTTGTTGTTCAGTTAATATAAATAGTTCAGTTTCGTGTCAAACATGCAATGAGATGTACTGAGCATTTAATCTGCCCCTGCTACTACACTAAAACTTGTAGAGTTTTGTAACCGGAAGTACATCTACCCAGAGATACAGTAGGTGGCGGTATGCACCTAAGTTGTTGGTCGCCACCCGCCATTGTCCCAAGGAAGAAGAATAAGAAAACTTGTAGTGTTCAACAGAACACTTCCCATGCCTCTGGGATTATTAAAGGCCCGTGTCTGCCTGTACAGAATCAGTCCACATTGGCTATGACAGTATTGTATTCCCAAATAATCACAATATTAAGGCTAATCAAAAACTGTCCATTTTAACTACTTAAAATTGGGCAATTTAAGTTATCAACATAAAAATCTTGCATTTATTAGGTAAGCAGTACTTAAAATTATCTTTGACTGAAGACAAAAAAATGAATTCACCCAAAGTAATATAGATTTTTAAGTTGAGTTATCAACTTAAAAAATCTTGCATTTATTAAGTAAGCAGTACTAAAAATGATCTTTGACTGATGACAAAAAATGAATTCGACCAAAGTAATATAGTTTGTTGGATCTATGTAATTTCTAACGAGGTTGCCATAACTTAAAAAGACTAATACAAACTGTTGCGTTGATTTTTTTTGTTGAGTCTAGACATTTCTTTTTAGAGTGTACTTGGAGTACAGTCTTGCGAGTAAACGAGAACATATCGAGGTTTAATGTCCAATTGGAACACTTGCGTACTGGATGACTTCATAATGCAATTATGTTTACATATACATAAATGCGCTGGCACACACGTTGATAAAAATATCTATTTATACATACATATAAAAAGTATTTACAACCAGGGGTGCACATAATATTTTTGTCTTGTTCTCAGGGCAGAACCTTGGGTTGTTGCTTGGTCCTCACATTTTTAAATACATTTTTCCCACGCCTACCTACAGGAACAACAAAATAGAGGGATGCGTGGACAATGTTACATAGCCTGCTTTAATTTCAACTGAAAATAAAGAGAAGCAGTGCAAGAGAATGTCTTGAACCTTGTAACTTTCACAAAATATAATGGTGTTTAAAGTTGTGAAAAATAAAAGTGCTCGTACAGTATCTGCTTTTTATCACTTAAACCAGTCGTTTTCAAAGTGTGAGGCGCGCCTCCCCTGGGGGGCGCCAGAGGGCTTCAGGGGAGGCACAGCAAGCTTTTTGTCCATGTGGGGCTGCCGTACTTCCTTGTGCAGGACGAAACAGAGCAGTCTGAAGTATTGTGCACGACATTTACTCACAACAGCAGAACATTACACCTGAAAAGAAGCTCCGAGTGAGCACCCCCCCCCCCCCCCCCCCCCCCCCCCCCGGTCCGACAGTACGGGTGAGCACTGGCCTATCCGACACACAGATGCGCACCTTGCTATCCCCAAATCTTGGTATGCAAATGAGCGTTACAATGTTTCATCAGGTACGCATTTTTTAATTTGGTAGCGCATGCGCACCAGCGCACCGCTTATGTGCACCCCTGCTTATAACACAATTACTCATTTCTCTTCATGTCATCCATGTAGTAAAATATTAATAAAAATAAATAAATAATATGTTTATAGTGGGGCCAGTGGCGGGAAATATTTGTGGAAGAGAGTCGCTGGCGTGGATTTTGCGAGTAGATACCAGAGAACTAATTAAAAATGCATCAGGCGAGATAAGATATAAGTGATACAAAGAGATAAGTGTAAATATTGTGGCGTTCGACGAGCGGCGGAGACCGCGAAGGAGGACAGTCTGCTCTTTAGTTTCACACAAGCACAGGAGTATATTCACCTTATTCAGGAAGTGCTGCTGGGCGGCGCCATTATGTGTTGCAACTTCCAGTTTGTCGGCTCAGCGCTGTGTTGACAACGAGTTGCCTGCTATGTTGCTCACTTTTATTAAGTCTAAAAGTGACCAGCCTCATCTGCTCCGTCCATGGATGCCACAACGACTTTAAGAAGATGAAGTTTTCGCTTTCTCAAAATTGTTTAGAGCATGGGAAGCCCATATATGAATGCTGCGGGCCAGCATTCAGTCGAGGCGAGTGATAAAGAGACACACAGGCAAGTGGTTTTTGTACTATCTACTACTAGACATTGGACAATATCATTCCTAATCACAGTGAAATAAGCAATAATCAATTGATTGTATCATGTTTTTATATAATCTTAGTTGTGTGAATTAATAAAATCAGCAACATAACAGACTTCAGACTCACATTCTCATGGCTATGTTCTGTACACTGCGTGGTGCATGGCAGTGCTGCTACAGCTACTCTGGCAATTCCTGCTTCCTCAACAAATCTAACTGTCTTCTAGGAGGTAAAACAAAATATATGTCTCCGTTGTGTTTAAAACTCAGGGTTTTAGGTCAATAGTAGCTTGCAACCACCACAGGCTAACATGCTAAGCTATTGAACAGCTGCAGTGCAAGGACTTCATTCATAAATAAAAACCTTACCTCATTCTGAATTTTACAAATTAGTCATTTTCAGAAAATACAGTAGTTACAGTCTCAACTTGTAGCTTTAGCCATAGCTCCCATAGTAATTTAATTGTTCTAAAAATATTGTCAATCGCAAATATTTTCTCATAATCGTAGTTTGTCCTCAGATGCATCAACCAGTGACGTGGCCGGAAGTCCTGTGCCACCTCTCAACCTGCCAGCTGAACCTCCTGCCTGAACCTGGCTGCCTCTGTCTGATCAGGACTATGCTGAAAGCCCTGTCCTGTATCAACCCCTCCAGTGTCATAAAGCCACACAGTGTTCAGGGCCATCAGTGCTGCACATCACTCTCCTACGCCCCAACCGTCTCAGCCTCCTGTACATTGGTCTCCCTCTGGAGTCTTTTAATTTTTTGGCTGATCAGCTGACAAAATATTACATTAACACCTAAAAAAAGATACATCAATTCAGATCACGGTTCCGAAGGGAGTCGTGATTAGAAGTGAGAGACCAAAAAAAGCCAACCTGCGCACATACATAGCAGATGAAAGACACCAGATAAGTTGCTATCAAACTAACGGATCGGTTGTTGCTGCCCTCAATCGGCGCTACACGCCATCACCATTAGTCATCAGCAGAGGAAAAGGGGGGGGAGGAGACGTTGAGAGATGGGGGGGGGGGGGTCATGTGTGCGAGTGTGTGCTCTATCAGTTCATCAGTCTGTGTTTTTATGTGTGTGGTTGGCCCGTCCTCTCTGCGCTCCAGCTGGTGACCTCCGTTGCCATGGGGATGTCCTCCAAAGAAGCAGTCCAGAAAAGGGAGGGTGTGTTGTCGGGTCAGAGTCAGACAGTGGTGGGAGATAGAGAGCGACCTCGTGTCTTTATCTTCTTCCGGGAGATTGTTTGAAATTCCAAGGGGCGCCAGATTCAGTCCGAAGGTTTCTTGGTATCTTGTTTTGGTCGGAAGGAGCCGTTGTGACCTTCCCGTTATCGTTATCGCTGGTTCTCAACTGTTTCAGACAGAAGCTGAGTTGTACCTTCCCGTGGTAGAATCCATCTTGCGCCTCAAATCGTCCATAGTCCCAGCAAAATTGTCCATCCTTCGAAAGAGTTCGCAAACTCGGTCAGCCTCAGCTTTTGCCCGTTGATTTGAAAAGACCGTCCACCCTTGGACGTCTTTTGTGGTGGCGGTCTTCTTAATCCTCCAGAAGATCAGACCACTGACCAGGCCAATCAGCAGCAGACCGATCATCATAAATCCGAAAATGTAGACATCTTCTGCATCCTCGACGCTCAGGTTAGCCAGACAGATGATACTGTAATACTGTAATACTGTAAACTTTAATACTGTAATCAAAATCCTGTCTACTATGTTGTAACTTACCTTTTATATTTGAAGTGTGACACCTAGTAGACTTCAGAGGAGTAAAACATTTTCTGACAGAGTATTTTGTGATGTTTTGTCTCACTGTCTCATTAATGTAGTTACCACAGTGCCAGATCAAGATAGCAGAGGAAATTGTCAGTCAAAAAAAAAAAAAATCAACTGGACACATATCTGAATCATTTATTTCATTGAATTTCAGAAGAAAGGAACAACATCGACAAAAAGATCACTTCAAGCATTCACATTTCATTAACAAATTAAGCACAAACTTACACTAGACTACTGCGAGTAGTGCAGTTGGCATCCAGGAAAGACTGGTGGGCTGCCAGGGAAGTCTGTCTGGCAGCAGGAGACTGCACCAGGGGTGGAGGGGCTAGTTACCCTATCCACATGTTTGTCAAGCACGAAGTTTTGCAGACTCCCTACCTAACTACAAGCAAGACAAAGAAAAGACAGCCCGACGGTCCACCGAGAGGCGGGATGGAAGATGGACCGAACAGGATGGATAACATGGAAACCACCAGAACGTACACCACGAATAAGGAAAGGATCCTAAGACAATGCAGCTGCGGGTGGTCCAAAGTAACAACCTTTCAGGGCTTGCGAATCCATCAAGGGAAAGCAAAATGCTCTAAAAACATCAACTGAGTAGCCAAGCCGAAAGAACAAGGTCAAGTGGCCAAAAGCCACTGAGAAGGCAGAGTGGAGAAGCTTTGACCTTAGTCTCCATACTATCCTCCAGAACTCTCTAAAGGGCAACTCAATCACAAAGTTGAACATCTTTGGAGAGATCATCTACAATGAAGGCAAGGGAAGATTTGGAGAGCTGCAGCAAAGGAAAGTCATTCCAAAACAAAAAGGAAGGCAGGAGAAGGAGATTGTACAGCTTGTTAAGGAATGCCGCCTCCTCCGGAAGGCTTGGAGGCAAGCAGAGGAGGAAGAGAAGGAGGGCCTGGAATGCTTGTGGAACCAGCTGAGGGGAAGACTATCCCAACTAAGGAGAGCTGAGAGGATCAGAAAGCGCAGAAGTCGGAAGGAGAAAGCCAGATCAAGTTTTCTTCGGGACCCATTCAGACACGCCCGCAGTCTGCTAAAGGAAAAGAAGTCCGGGACCTTGCATGCATCCGAGCAGGAATTAGAAAACCACATAAAAGCAGTGATCGGAGATGACCTCCGAGAAAGCCCCCTAGGTCCACCAGGCTATGTCCCTCATCCTCCAGAGCTGTCGTTACCATTCAACACCACATCTCCAAAATGGTCCGAAGTCAACCAGGTGGTAAAGCAAGCAAGAACGGCATCAGCAGCTGGCCCAAATGGTGTTCCTTATAAAGTTTATAGGAACTGTCCCCTTGTCCTCAAGCTACTATGGAAGATGATGTGTGTTACCTGGAAAACAAAGTCCATCCCGCAGGCATGGTGCAGAGCAATCACCATCTTCATCCCAAAGGAGAAAGACTCCTAGAAGATCAATCAATTCATAGGCATTTCTCTTCTGAATGTAGAGGGGAAGATCTTTTTCACAGTGTTGGCAAGGCAGATGACCAGCTATTTCCTCTCTAACAAGTACATCGATACCAGTTGTCAAAAGGCAGGAGTGCCAGGGTTCCGGGGCTGCGTGGAGCACTCAATGATGATTTGGGATCAGATCCAGACAGCGAAGCGCAACAAGTCAGACCTTCATATTCTGTGGTTAGATCTCGAAAATGCATATGGATCTGTTCCCCATCAACTCATCTGGTTTGCCCTCAAGTTCTTCCACATTCCACCATGCATCGAGAGCCTGTTTACCAACTACTTTAACAGCCTCACTGTGTCCTTCACAACCCCACAAGTCACATCTGGATGGCACAAAGTGGAAAAGGGAATAGCAATGGGCTGCGCCATTTCTCCCGTACTATTCACAGCAGCCTTTGAGATCATCCTGATTGGATGGAGACAGTCAGTAAAAGGAGTCAGATCCCCATGGGGGCAGAAGCTTCCAGTCCTCAGGTGCTACATGGATGATGTCACCACACTCCTACAGACAGCAGCATGCACCCACAGACTCCTTAAAAGGCTCGAAGAACTGCTGACATGGGCCTCGATGCAAGTTTCTGGCTCTGGTTATGCAGGAAAGATAAGTTATGGGGAAAAGATGGATCCTAGGTCAGCTGCAGGGGGCAGTAGGGAGACGTCCCTACTGCTGCTCCACCACCCTGAGATGTTCCAGGATTAAAGGAGCGAAACATCGAAGAAGGGTGGCTCCGGCTGACGACCCTGCAGCTGTCCAAATGGCACTGGCGAAAGTGCGTCAAGCAGCAATGCTATGCAGGTTTTTACCTGTCCTCAATTCAGTTCACATCCAAGTGCTTCATATTTGTAATCAGGGCTGACAACAATAAAAGTACATAAGTAAAACTAAAGTTAAATGATTCAGTTACTTATAAAGCAAAAGCATCCACTTTTAAAAGTAGTTTATGAGTAAGAGGTAAATGGTATTTCACAAATTCTCAAATGACAGGACTAAATGAAGATGAGATGAAGTCTAAATTGAGACTTAACTAAATCCATGTAAGCAGACTTGGATGGATCACTCTGGCTAAAGGTGGTCATAACAAAGTAATTTTACTTTAACTCAACTGTTTTTGAGCTAGATTATACTTCAGTAGATTTTCAGGATTGTCCCAACGCCGCATACAAGAGCATCATGGTCTCCACGGCTCTCTGTCACTATCAGCTGTCACCACATCCGTGCTAAATGTGAAGAGGTACTGGCCTGACTTGGGCTAACACTAGCTTAAAAAAACATATAGCCCTGTTGCTGATAAAAAAAAAAAAAAAAGCCGACTTTCCCACCCTGAAGATATTTGTAAGCTTCGGTGCTCTTGTAGTTCCTCAAGGCTGAACCATCCACACCCAGCGTTAGCACAAAATAATTAAAAATATCAACATACATGACTGGAGACCACTTCCACATGTCATCCTCCCACTCTGTTTTAAAAGCCTCGGATGAGGTAGAATTGTTCCATTGGAGCTTTTAAGAGAGATTTTTGTTTTTCCCCACACTATTTTCCTGTTTGTTTACACCACAGTTGTCACTAACTGGAAGTGCAAACACAAAGCGGAAGTCCCGCCTCTAGAGAAATGGGCTGGCCTTAATAAGGTGAATAGTGACAACAACTAACCCACAGTGCGCACTAGCGCCCTCCCCAGTGGCGCGTAGGCTGGGTCCCTCCCCGAAAGATCCCCCTAAGCCACGGTGCACACAAAAATGAAAATAAAGGAACATAAAACGGTGGCAACAGCACACAAACAATAAACAAAACACACCTGTAATAAAAGGAAACGCAAATAAACCACACAGAACACATAAACTGGCCCGAAACAGCCCCAAACTCAGTCCCGCTACCCATGATGCCTTGCGGCGCAACATTGTCCACAGGCAGCTTCTCTCTAGCGGCCCCCATGGCCGCTACACAGCCCCCACCTTAGGAGATAAATGTCCCTGAAACCCTGGAGCCATGTGCAAAAGGGGTCCAGATGCCCTGGACGCCGGCGGCGGCTTGATGAGCAACGTAGACCCTCCGGCGCCAGTCTTGGCCGGAGGTCTGCGTCAACAGTCCTGGGTCTCTTGGTGCCGGCTCCCCCCCAGGGTGGCTCCAAGGGCCGGTACGGAGAGAGCCGACCCCGGTGTAGCACCACCGGGTGCCTGTGGTCAGGCATCCTGACCCGGTACACCACGACGGACAGCCTCTTCACCACCATCGCTGGTCTGCGCCAGTGGTTGGAGAGTGTTGGTGACAAACCCTTTTTTCGAGTGTTGCATTACACCCGCACCTGTTGTCCTTGGGTGAGGGGCTGCCCCCGACACTAGGTGTCGTACGCCCTTTTTTGTTTGAGCCCGGCCTTGTCCTGGGCTCTCCAGGCGAACTCATGCACCGTCCGCAGGCGCTCTCTCGCAAATGCTGGATGTAATCCAGTTCGAGTCCGGCGACTTCAGGGATTTCAGGTTCTGTTGGGGGGCCAAACACAAGGTCCGCAGCTCCCGACCGAACAGCAGGGCGGCCGGCGTGCACTGACTGGAGTCCTGTACCATGGAGCGGTAAGACCACAGGACCAGGGGCAGATGGCAGTCCCAGTCTCACTGGTGGCGGCTCGTAAGGATGGCGAGCTGGGTGGCTAGTGTCCGATTGAAGCGCTCCACTAACCCGTCGCTCTAGGAGTGAAGCGGTGTGGTACAAGTCTTAGTTACCCCCAGCTGCCTCCAGACCTCCGCCATCACCTGGCTCTCGAAGTTCCGCCCCTGGTCGCTGTGGAGCTCCTCCAGCACGCTGAATCTGCAAAACATTTCCTCCACTAACTGCTCGGCGGTTTTGGAGGCACTTTGATCAGGATCCGCGTACGCCTCGGGCCACTTTGTGAAATAGTCCATGGCCACGAGGATGTACCAGTTACCAGTGTCGGTGATGGGGAATGGACCAAGCATGTCCACCCTGACGCGCTCCATGGGGGCCCCCACCAGAACCTGATGTAGTGGCGCTCGAGAGCGTTGGGCTGTGCAGGTGTCGCAGCAGTGGACGTGGAGCTTGACGTCCCGCCGGCAGCCCGGCCAGTAGAATTGAGCCCGGAGCCGGTGCAGTGTTTTGGCAATGCCAGAGTGCCCGGTCCCCACCGCACCATGGAAGATACCCAGGACTGTGGAGCCAGCAGTTGGAGAAGGTCATGTCCTTGACCCGGCGCCTGCCAGCGGCAGTACAGCAGCCCGTCATGGCTCTCGAAGCAGCCCCATGGTTAGTAGTACGCCTTCACCTCGAGCGCACAACCTGCCACTCAGGCCCGCTCAGGCCGCTGACCCGCATCCAGCCAGCTCCGCAGCAGGTTCAGCGTTTCATCTGCCGCCTGGGACGCCTTTAACTCAGCAGCAGAGAGTGAGAGACCGTGGGTGATACTCACCACGTCTGCACTCTGAACTTTGGTTCCCCACTCCCCCAGCCGCTAACAGTAACGGCACTCAGCTGCTGCACAGGGCCACCGGGATAGCGTGTCAGCATTGCTGTGCTGATGCCCCACCCGGTGCTGGATCTCAAAGTCAAACTCCTGGAGGATCTCAATCCAGCGAGCCACCTGGCCCTCCAGGTTCTTGAAGCTCAGCAGCCATGTCAGCGAAGCGTGGTCTGTGCGGAGGAGAAACCGCTGGCCCAGGAGATACGGCCAGAACTGCCACAGAGCCAACACCACCAGCAGCAGCTCTCGTCGGGTTACACAGTAGTTCCGCTCGGTCTGGCTCAGTGCTTTGCTGAAGTAGGCCACGACTTTCTCGGCTTCCCCTTCTCCCTGGGACAGCACCACTCCTACACCGACATTGCTGGAGTCAGTGTCCACGATGAACGGCTCATTTGGAGATGGATACGCCAGGACGGGAGCCTCAGTCAGCGCAGCTTGGAGGGAGTGGAAGGTGGCGGTGCAGCTGTCGTCCCACTGAAATGGCCGGCCCTTGTCAGTCAGACGGTGGAGTGGGCTGGTGATGGTGGCATAGTTTTTCACGAAGCGGCGGTAGGCTTCGGCCTACCTGGTCAACCTACATTGGTTGGCTGTGGCCAGTCCCGGACTGCCCCCACCTTGCTGGGGTTAGTGGCTACACCCCGAGTGCTGATGACGTGCCCCAGGAATTCTGTTTCTCGGCTCAGCAGGCAGCACTTCCTCGGGTGCAATTTCAGCCCGGCTCGGCGGATGCGCTCAAAGACTTCTTTTAAGTTGGCGAGGGCCCTCTCGAAGCTGTCGGCGTGCACCAGCAGGTTGTCGAGATACACCACACAGAACTCACGTGGGACGGCAGCCAGCACTCTCTCCATCAGCCACTCGAAGGTTGCTTGAGCGTTGCAGAGCCTGAATGGCATGACCCGGAACTGCCACATCCCCTGGCCGAAGGTGAACGCGGTTTTTGGTCTTGCTTCGGGGGCAAGCTCCACCTGCCAGTAGCCGCTGTGAAGGTCGAGGGAGCTGAACCAGCTGGAACCGGAGATGTAGTCGAGGGCGTCATCGATATGCAGCAGCGGGTATGAGTCTTTCTTGGTTACGCTGTTGAGACGCTGTTAATCCACACAAAACCACCACCCACCTCCTTTCTTCTTCACCGACATGACCGGCGCAGCCCTAGGGGCTGTCGAAGGGCTCAGCTACTCCAGTGCCGATCATTTCCTGGAGCACTTCCTCTGCAGCCTGCCACTTAGTGAACACGAGCCAGTGGGGGCGTAGTCGGATAGGCGGGGCATCTCCCGTCTCGATGTGGTGTTGGACGAGGGAGGTTCGCCAGCAGTCTTTGGTGTTGGCCGTGAAGATGTCTCGAAACTGCCCCAGAAGCTCTTTCAGCTGCTGCTGTTGGTGCAGAGTTAGCTCGGTGCTGCTACACTGCCACAGTTTGTTGAAACCGCCGAGGCGGTTTCAATGAACTGTGACATCGTAGCAGCGTAACGTAATTGACGACTGCTTCTCAGAGTGGGCGGAGTCGGCGGTTTGCCCCACTCGGCAGTGTTTCTCCCGGTCAGGCTGGAGCGGGAGGAAGTGGGACCCCAGGATAATGCTGCCTCTGGTGACGTCGATCTTGGCTCTCCAGTGGCTCAGCAGGTCCAGACCGATGATGCAGGGGGCCTGGATATTGGTGAGCCAGAATTCGTGTTTAATCTCTCGGTCACCAGCGCGGACGGTCAGCTGCTTCTTCCTCGCCATGTCGATCGTCTCCTCAGAGACGGTCATTACCTTGACATCGGTGGGGGCCCAGTCGGCGGAGGGTCGGTCCACCGTGTCAGGAAGGAAGCCGGGCCGCACTATGGAGATGGTGGACCCAGTGTCGACGAGGGCGTGGCAGTGTTGATCGTTTACGTGACAGGACAGATACAACCCTTTTGTGTGGCTGCACTGTCCCACCAGCGGGCACTGATCTTGGCGAGGGGTTGGAGTGGAGAGCGGCCACCCCCTCATGGCGCCGCTCCTCTCCTGTTTCCCGGAGTGTGACTATTTGGGGCAGGCGCGGGACAGTTTCTTGCGATGTCGCCTGTTTCACCACACCAGTAGCAGCGGTCATTTTCACGGCATCCCCGATGAGTGGTTTGCGGTGAATTCGAAGGCTGTGCTTGGAGGACTGCTTTGGCATCTTCTTCGGTGGTGTCAGCCAGTCGAACACGGGGCAGTGATTTGGTGCCGACCCGCGGTGTGGAGAGGATCGTCTCAGCTCGTTCTGCTTCCCGTAGGGCCTCCACCAGGGTCTGTGGGGTGGCGAGTTGCACATGTTGACACAGCCGCTCGGGTGTGAGTCCTTGCAGGAATGCATGGAGGGCCAATTCCTGCAGCACATTTCCGGAGAAGGTAGGGAAGCCCTGCCGCACATATAGCTGGACGTTGGTGGCAAAGGAGCCCAGGTTTTTCTCCCTCACGGCGGTGGCAGTTATTCAGCTTCTCTCTCTCAGGGGCCTCTGTGCGCCGCGGTCAGGACCCGCTCTTCTCCGGGCGTCAAGTCGAGGAGAACTTGCTGGGCCTTGCCCTCCAAGGCCAGGGCTAGATGCGCGGCGGTGTCTTGGTCACTCCAGTTGTTGTGTGTTGCGGCGACTTGTATCTGCTTGATGAAGAGCTCCAGTGAGCCAGCGCCGTCATACTTCGGCAGCCTTCGCTGCAGCGGTTGGTGGACGAGCTCCCGCATCCACGTGATCGGCACCGTCTTCGGCCATCCTCGCCGCTTCTGGACGGTGCTTTCGCCGACCGCTGGATCCGTCGGGCAGGCTCGGAGTCCTGGACTGCGCGACGATCATTGCTGCTTTCTCTGGGCGTCTTCTCTCTAGAGTTTTCCATGGCTCCATCCCACTTCTGACACCAATGTGGTGTTTTACGAGCGGCGGAGACAGCAAAGGAGGACAGTCTGCTCTTTAGTTTCACACAAGCACAGGAGTTTATTGTGACAACTAATCCACAGTGCACTCATCAAGGCCATGGAAGGAGCTAGTGGTGACGTCAGCCTCGAGTCCATTCAGGGATTCATGCGCCACTCAAGGCGGTTCTTCCAGAGATGTCTCGATAGGGAGAACATGGCCTGTGATTTGGATGAGGCCCTCTGGCCTGACAGAAACTGAAGGCATGATGATGCTTGATCATAATGATTCCTCAACTATGTCCAAAAATAAAACATTTTTGGGTGCATATTGGTGTGCTGTTTTAAGTTTTAATGTTTTTATGAAAAAAATAGGCCACATTGAGTCATTTTTACGAAAGGAGAAATATCTTATTCTCCAGAGTCACTGTCATTCATATGGTGTGTTCCATTTTACAGTAGTGTTTTCAGTTTTTCACTACAATGTGCTGTAAATGCTTGGAAGTGTGTAGCAAAAGCTTACTTGTGTGTGCGCTCAATGAATGGTATGTAAAATACGACTGTGTGTAGCAAATGAAAACGTGAGTTCCATTTTGTGAACACAATGTAGAGATTTGATGGCAAGAGTGTTCTTGCAAAGGGAGTGTCAGGTTTAGCATTTTGTGTGTGCAGTTTTCAGTTTTGTGTGTGCAGTGTTGAGAAATCCGTTATTGTATTGAGAAATGTGTGTTAACAATCGTGAAAAACTGTAACATGATTCAAAGTGTGTTTGTCTTCAGTGTGAGTTTAGTCAGGGTTACATGAGGGACCAACTTCCCTCAGCTCTCATTATTCCAGCACACATCTGCAAACATTCATTGTGTGTTGTTGTGTTTCTGTGGAGGTCAAACTCAGGAGGAATCCAGATGATCCAAACGAGTATTTATTTATCAACTGCAGCCCATGTTTACAACATTTGACACTTTTTTACAGGGAGAATCATCACAAATAACAGCAGGATTATCACATAGTTTACACAGTTTTCTCAGTTTGGATCCTCACAGACGGCTGTTATACTTCGTCCAACAGGTTGTGTTAAACTGGATTATAAAATGTCAACATTAAATTTCCCCTTGAAGAAACCTTGAAGCTGGAGAGGAAAACTAATGTGTTCATGTTGTGACTCTGCAGCTTGAAGACACACAGACTGAAAGATTCCTGCTCATGAAGACATAAAAACACCTGAAAACTCTCCTGATGGAGTCTTGAACCATGAAGGAGCTCTGCCATGAATCAGACTCAGAGGAAACAGGTTGATACTGACTCTGACTGCTCAGTGTTTCCTCTTCTCATCACGGCTTTACTTGTGTTGTTCAAACTGTCAGATGAACGTTTCTTTAGGTACAAACTGCTGCTCAATGAAATCAGAGAATCGTTCACCATGAATCACAGTTAATCTGTCACTTTCGCACCACTTTATTCATTGTTGGTGATGTTTAATGATAAAAACAGATCAGACAGTTTGATTGACAGGACAGATGATCAGAGGAGCAGAGTTTTTACCACCATCATGAAGACCGGGACTGAAGATTGGGAGGAGTTTGTCAGTAAAGCAGCAGCCAGTGAAGGAGTAGATCGGAGCTGCAGCAGCTACATCATAAAAAGAGACCAGACCCTCCTCATAATCCACAAACACCCCCACCTTCTCAGGAACACACTTCAGAGAGAGATCAACATCAGTATCGTTCTCACAACTAAAGTACGCATTTTGATTCTCCAAACCTATTATCCAGAAACCTTCATCAGGTCTCACTGTGATCTTTCCCTTCCTGCTGATGGACTTTTTGCTCACTCCTAAATTCCAGTGAGTCTTTCCTTTAACCTGAACCTCAAAGTAAAATTTACCTGAACAGAAACTCTGTTTTCCTAAAACAAAACTATAATAATTAAATCTCTCTGGGTTGTCTGGCAGCTTCTTCCTCACATCATCAGGACTCACTTGTTTTCCATCATCAGACAGGATGAGTCTAGGATGAGCTGCATCAGGATCAAGAGTCACATCCACTGCAAACTGCTGCTTCCTCTTCAGATCAGCCTCAAACAGCTTCTTCATCTCGTTGCTGAGAGTCTCCTCCAGCTGAGCCACAGCTCTCACCACAGTCCCCTCATATGATGATGGACGGACGCTGACCTCTGTCCAGTCCTTGGTGGGTGGAGCAGCTTTCAGGGAGGAGAAGCCTTGGAGGAGGTGGAGGTGGTCTTCAGAGAGGAAGAGCTGCTTCACCTCTGAGCTCCTCTTCATCAGCTCACTGATCTCCTCTTCCAGATCTCTGATGAGACCTTCAGCCTGTTTCTCTCTGGCTTCCTCTTCCTCCTCCATCCTCTCCATCAGCTGCTTCAGGCCTCTCTCAACACACTCCTTCAGAGCAGTGAACACCTCAACACGTTGTGCTTTCTCTCTGTCTGCAGCAGCTTTACTCATCTTCACACACTCTCTGATCTCCTTGATCTTCACTCGTCTCTCCTGGATCATCTGCTGCATCTCAGCCTCTGTCTTCCTCAGCTCCTTCTTCTTTCCTTCACATTCTTCACTCAGAGGAACAAACTCGTGAGTCTTGTGCTCTAAAACAGTGCACATCATGCAGACACATGTCTGCTCTCTCTGACAGAACAGCTCCAGAGGTTTATGGTGCTTCAGACACATCCTGCCTTCCAGGTTCTCCACAGGCTCCATCAGCTGATGTTTCTTCAGGACTGACACTGTCAGATGAGGCTCCAGATGAGTCTGACAGTAGGAGACCAGGCACACCAGGCAGGACTTGAGGGCCTTCACTTTGGTTCCAGTGCAGACGTCACAGGGAACTTCTCCTGGTTTGGCAGCTTGTTGCTCTGAGCTGTTGCTGGCTTTGAGTTCAGCTTCATGTCTGAACTGAGAAACAATGTCAGAGAGCAATTTGTTGACTTTCAGCTGAGGTTCATTTGAGAAAACCTCTTTACACAGGGGACAGTCACAGATGGCCTTGCTGTTCCAGTGCTGAGTGATGCACTCGTTGCAGAAGTTGTGTCCACATGGTGTGGAGACTGGATCAGTGAACACTTCCAGACAGATGGAGCACAGAAACTGGTCTTCAGAGAGCAGATTGCTGGCAGCAGACATCTTCACACACTGAGGACAACATTGATTGAAGAAACTGTTAAATATTTCAAAAGGTGAACAATTCCACTGTTTTCTGTCACTTTATCTGACTGGTGTCAATCACTGATCTCTACACATACTGGATGGTACATTAATGCCAGATTGGGGACTGAAGCTGTACTCATTGTTCACTTTGTTGAAGATCAATTCAGTTTTAAGTGTATTGTGCCAAATACAATGCCCTGTTCCCTGTCAAGATCGCTTGTCTGTTAAAGAACCTTTTGGTCGAGTTGTAAACAAGTAAATGAGTGCAAGGTTTTGCTATGAAAATGAGTAAACCGTCATTACATGCATTTTATAACATATTTATAACGGGTTTGATTTTGCAGCTGTAACGATCTGGATGACCTTTGTCCTCGATGACTGCAGCAATCATGTGGTATCTAGTGCGTCCTGGACTGTAGAAACCAGATCTAATAAAATTTGTGAGAAAGGAATCTGAAGGGTTTTCTTCAATTCTAAGGTAATTTCTTCAAATAATCATTAGAAAAATTATTCTCTCTGCTCATTTACTATATTTTGCACATCATTGTCATGTGATATTCTCAGCTGAAACACTTCTTGTCACACATAGTTGTAAAAAAAACAACCCTGAAACGTGGGCCTGTTTGGACAAAAGAGGATGTTTCTTCACCTTCTTCATCAGTTTCCTGAGAGTCAGTATCAGTGTGATCAGCTGTACTCACCAGGATTAGAGTCAGTGTCTGAGAACGTCCAGAACGTCAGGTTAGATTTCTTCACAGAGAAACACAGAGACGTGTCTGAACTGCAGCTCTGACTTGAACTTTGACTTTCACTTCCGCAGTGTGACGTTAGATTTCCAGTGTCTCCTCCCTCACCTGCAGCTCGATTAGTCAGCATTTGTTTACTCTTAGTGTCTCTCATTTTGCAGCTCAGAGAACCCTTTCAAAAACGTGAACTCTCCCAATAGTTATGTCATGTCATGGCATATGTTATGTGTTTTTGGACATGCAGAAGAACTACAGTAAGGCCCAATCCCATTTCTCTTTCTAGCCCTCCCCCTTGGTCCTATCCCTTGCCCCAACCCCTTTGAAACGGAGTGCTAAGGGGTAGGGCGAAAGTAAACCCCTCCAAATTGGGACACCCCTTTGACAATCGCATATGTCATCAGTAGTCGCCGCTGCCGATTTTGTAAGCAGATGCTACAATTGTTTGCCGAAGAAGAATGTTTTTCTTACATTTTAAAACTTTGCTCATTGAGAAAATACTTACATTTATGAACTTCTTTCGTTGCGGATGCCGCCATCTTGCCGATCTTGCAAGGCTTTCCAGTTGCGGCCGCTGGCAAGGGGCGGTGGCGGGAGCGTTTGTTTTGTCCACCTACACCGCGAGTGGCGGGCGGGGTTAGTTCACTTCTGCATTGGTGGAAGCGCTCGTTTCCACACCCACACTCACACCGCCACTCGCGGTGTAGGCGGACAAAACAAGTACTCCCGCAGCCGCCCCAAGCCGCCGGCCGCCACTGGCTCATACCCCTCCGTTTGAACATTTTATTTAGAAGGATTTCCAATTTAAATTTAAAGCACTAACAAAGACACAAACAGCACTAGGAAAACATAAAATAGAATGCATGAAAAACAAACGCATATCATTGACAAACAAGTGAAATAAGAAAACAAACAAAAAATAATAATAAAAATAAGAAGGGGGGGGGGGCAAAAATCGCCAAAGTATTTACTTCTCCACTGTACAGTTGTCCATCTTACCGAGAGGGTATATAAGTGAGGTAGGTGGGCAAAGAGTGTCATTAATCGTTCATGTGCTCAAACACAGGACTCCATATTCTGGAGAACTTCAAGATGTTACCGGAGAGTTCGTATCTCAGTCTTTCCAAATGTAAAATACTCATGAGTTCCCTCAACCAGGTCTTAAACTTAGGAGCGACATCA
The DNA here is from genome assembly GCF_902148845.1 of Salarias fasciatus. Taxonomy (NCBI): domain Eukaryota; kingdom Metazoa; phylum Chordata; class Actinopteri; order Blenniiformes; family Blenniidae; genus Salarias; species Salarias fasciatus. The sequence goes on from NC_043757.1 coordinate 25,253,670, forward strand.
GACTTCCATAGTTTTAGGATACATCTCTTAGCAATTGTCATGCAAAGGGTCAGAGCAGTACATACATTACAATCAAGGTTTTTCAACATGTTAGAATATACTAACCAAGCACTTTCGTGGTCGGGTGTTAAAGCAATATTAAAAACAGTTGAAAACCATTGAAAGATGAGACACCAAAAGTTCTGTATTTTCAAACAAGACCAGAAGAGATGTGTCAGAGTACCTTCTCATGCATTACACCTATTACATAATGGGGAAAAATTAGGGAAGATTTTATGTAATTTGGTCTTAGAATAATGTAACCGATGAACTACCTTATATTGGATCAACTGGAGTCGAGCATTTATAGAGCAAGACTTGATGTTTTTTAGTACTTCGTTCCATGTTTTGTCTTCGATCTCAATGTCCAGTTCACCTTCCCAGGCTTGTTTCATTTTAATAGCAGATGAGTCTAGCGTAGTTGAGAAATAGGAGACCAGCTCTGAGATCAGGCGTCTTGCTTTGGGGGGTCCCAGAAGGGATCTGAACAGTGGACTGTTTTCAGATGGTAATTTAAATGACTTAGTAACCTGTCGGACATAGTGTCTTAATTGTAAATATCTAAAGAACTGAGTTTTTGAAAGGGAGAATTTGGATTGTAGTTGTTCAAAAGAGCCTAACTGCTCATCAACATAAAGGTCTTTTAAGACAATACCCATACAGCTCCATTCTATAAGGGCAGTGTCTGTGAGAGAAGGCAAAAAAAGCATGATTCTGCCAGATTGGAGCCTGTACTGAAGTGTTTGGAAACACAAAACGTTTTCTAATTTGACTCCAAATCCTCAGTATTCAATATGATGAAATGATCCCTCCTGTAGAACCTGGGGGGCCTAGGGGGTGAGAAAAGAAGAGCGGGAAGAGACGTTTTGTGGGTTAAGCCTTTTTCAATGGCGAGCCAAGGGCGCAGAATGACTCCATCCCCTCTCTCGTAGTAGTAGTGCAGAAAACATGGAAGACCCAAGCCCCCACAGTCTCTTGGTTTCTGAAGATGACTTTTAGCAGTTCTATGTGGTTTGTATCCCCATATGAAAGGCAAGATAAGGGAATCCAGAAGCTTAAAAAATGACTTAGGAATGAAAACAGGAATGTTCTGAAATAAGTATGAAAATCTTGGCAGCATGACCATCTTGACAGTATTTACACGTCCGATCAAGGACAAAGGCAGTGTTCTCCATTTTTCTATGTTTTCCTTAAGTTTGTTCAATTTTTCTGTGAAATTCAGTTTAAAAAGGGCACCTGGATTTTTTTAAAATTTTAATTCCCAGATATTTCACATCAGAGGTTATTTTAAAGGGTGTAGTTGTCAGGAATAGTTGGTCCAGGTCATTACCTATAGATACAAGCTCACTCTTCTGCCAATTAATAGTGTAACCGGAAACCTCTCCAAAGGAGTTGATAAGTTGGAGTAAATATGAGATTGATTGTTCAGGGTCTGACACAAAAAGGGCAATATTGTCTGCATATAAAGAGATTTTATGATCAACTCCACCTAGCGTGACAGGTTTAATGAAGGCGTGCTACCTGATGCTAATTGCCAAAGGTTCAAAGGCTCGTGCGAAGAGAAGCGGCGAGAGGGGGCACCCCTGCCGCGTCCCCCTCTGCAAAGTGAAGGCAGGTGACCTATCTGCGTTAGTCAGAACAGATGCTGTGGGATGGGCATATAGCATGTGTATCCAAGAAATAAAAGACAGACCCAAACCAAATTTCTCCAGAACCCTAAAAAGATACCGCCATTCTACCTGGTCGAAAGCCTTCTCCGCGTCCAGAAACAGGATGGCTTGCTTAGAGCTTTTGTCAAAAGAATAATACAAATGTCAATTGCACGTCTAACATTAAAGGGGCAAAGCGAAGTTTTAAATATAAAATTATCAATTATTCACACCCACACACGTTTTCACCTTTGCCTGATGGGCAGCAAGAGCTATTTCTGCAAGATCGCAGTCACTCCTATTGTCCTGTGCAGGGCACTGAAGGCAATATGAATGATTCGGGTACGACTCGCTCTGAGCTTGACGTAATGCATGCTCCCACTGGCCTGATTGAGTTAAGTTTCGTTTTGTCTGCCATTACTCCACCAGATGCTTAGCAGCAACAACTGAGCAGTACTGAGGATGGAGCTTCCATAAAGTAAGAAAAGACCGGCTTTTAGCACTGCCGCAACTCCAGCACAGACCCCACCAGGCAAAAGAAACTTAAATTTTACTCGAGCGCTACTAAAAGAGCGAGGAAGGAGTTCCCCTCTTCTGTGCACGTACATGGGCTGCAGTTAAGCCCAAGGCCTGCAGGGGTCGGTGTTTCGCATAAAACGAGCAAACTGCATAATGCACCTTTAAAGAAAGAAAATCGATTAGGGGTGAAGCCTGTCTGGTGAATAATGGGTTCTATGCACTCATTTAGCCTTTTTGCGAGTATTTTAGTATGTATCTTAAAATCTAGGTTGAGCATAGAAATTGGACGGAATGATGAGTGAAATATTCGCATCATATAAGGTTGGAGGGAGTTTCTCATATTCTATCGAGTGGGAAAACATTCTGTGTGGAATTGGAGTTATATGATTTGCAAATTTCTTATAAAATTCTATTCCGAAACCATCTGGTCCCGGGCTTTTCCCATTTTGCATCGATCTGATAGAGTTCAGTATTTCTGTTGGGGATATTTCCGCATTAAGGGCTTCACGTGAGGTGTCATCCAGTCTTGGTAAATTTAGGTTTCTCAACCAGTTATCTACATCACCTGTGGCTTTGGATCTGTAAAGCTCTTCATAATAATCTTTAAAGCGACAGTTTATCAATTTAGGGTCTGTTAAGATTGTTCCAGTGTGAGATTTTATTTTGTGGATTGCTCTGTTAGCCTGTTGACCCCTGAGCTGGCAAGTTAAAATTGTATGAGGTTTGTCACCAAGTTCCAATTATTGCTTCCTAAGTCGCAGAAGCTGGTCACAAACCTGTCGTGATAAGATTGTATTATATTCTTATTTTAAATTAAGAATATTCTGCAGTGTCTGGGAATTGCCGGTGCTTCTGTATGATAATTCTAATTGTGAGATCTCAGAGTCAATTTCATTTAAACGAATCTTGTTTGACTTTTTCAAAGCTGCCTCATAGGCGATAATATCACCTCTCATCACAGCTTTAAACGTTTCCCACAAGGTTGAATCCGAGATGTCCGAGGTGTCATTATTCTCAAGATATTGTGTCATTTTTATGGACATCTGTTTGCAAACATTTTCTTCTACTAATTGTAATGTATTGTGACTAGTTCGCTTTTGCTCATAGGCTTCCGTAGCCACAGCGTATTATGTCTGAGTGAGGCCGCCGTACGCAGCGCGCGCGAGTCGTCAATAAAGCCAGCGCTCCCAAGTTTCATACAAGCCGACCTCTGTCGTTTTTATTTACTACATCAGAACATTACACTAATAGAGATGGGCGGAAATGTCACGAGGAGCCCGGTCTAGATTCATTGAAATTAAGGGTTATGGAAGTTGGGCATGGTCAGAGATCAAAATGTTATAGTATTTGGTACTTGTAACATTTGTTATAAGTTTAGCATCCAGAAGAAAAAAATCTATGCCGGAATATGATTTATGTTTATTTGAAAAAAAAAAGAATATTCTCTCTGTCGGATGGTGGAACCGCCATATGTCAACTAGATTAGTGGAAGCAATAAGAGTATTCAAGACTGTTGAAGCATTAGAGGGGTTACATATTTTACTAGCTGACCTGTCCAGATGCATATCAAGTATTACATTATGGTCCCCAGCGACTATTAAATTTGTGTTTGAAAGATTAGGTAGCTTCTCAAATATTTTTCAGAAAAATCCTGGGTCATCAGTGTTTGGCCCGTAAATGTTCAGCAGTGATACATGAAGAGAATAAAGGTGGCTGGTTACAATGATGTATCGGCCATTCGGGTAACATATTGTTGAAAGGTGTTTAAAAGGTATATTTCTCCTGATAATGATAGCAACACCTCGGGCTTTGCTAGAAAATGTGGATTGATATATTTTGTCTGCCCAGCTACAACGCAGGCGCTTCTGCTCAGATGGTCTAATATGAGTCTCTTGAAGGAACATCATGTCTGCGGCTGAAGACTTAAGATGTGCAAAAACCTTAGCACGTTTAATTGAATGACCTAGACCGCGAACATTCCAGCTGACCAGGTCGATACCCTCACCTTTACCTCTAGACGTCATAAGGAGACGAAAAGTGTGTTACATGGACAGCAGCATTGAGATGCCCCAAGGGAGAAAAGAAAAACAGAAAAAAAAAAAATAAATAAAAAAACACATAAAGTGAACTTACATTTAACCACCCCAAACTCCTACTTTCTCAAACAAAGCAGGGTAAAGTCTCCTAACATGCAGTCCTCGGAGGTCCTATACTAGTTAATACCTAACCAGTAATCTTGCTAGATAGCAAACAAGGAAATAACAAAAGTATGGCCTTCCCTCCAATAAGTGGGCATAAACATTCTAACATTTCAGCAACAAAAATTAAAGAGACCCCAGGTGTTGATATAAGAAGATGTGAGGCAGATTGGGTACATTGATTTAAAAAAAAAAAAAAAAAAAAAAAAAAAACATATTTGGATCAAATGTTACTCAATAGTGAGGGATCAGGCCCTAAATTAAAATGGTCTGGGAAAGGAAGAGCACATTGTTAAGAAACAAACAACTTTTAACAGTGTTCCTGTAATTAACGTTACCTCACAGCAGTCTGTCCATGCCTCAGCGGGTCACAGGTAATGTTAGTCAATATGTTTTGCTGCCAACTTTATCCAGCACAAGTCACACAGTCCCGTGCAAAGCCATTAGCTCTCCTCAGCAGCCCTGTAGCTGAGCAGAAAGCGATCGGCATCTTCTGGGGTGTTGAAGGTCTTATTAATGTCGGTGCCTTTGGAGACTCGCAGGCGCGCCGGGTAGAGGAATCCCGTGCACATCCCGGTGTCATTAAATTTTTTCCTCACCTCCTCAAATGGCTGGCGCTGTTTCATTATCTCCGCAGGAAAATCGGGGTACAGGTGTATCTTTCTGCCGTCATAGGTCAGAGGAGCGTTCTCCCGTGCCAGTCGCAGAATTTTTTCCTTCACCCGAAAGTTGTGAATCATGACACGGGAACGCGCTCCGGCGTCAGGTGGCTGTCCCAGTCTGTGTGCTCTGTCGACTTCTGTCGGGGTGGGGAAGTGAGCCGAGCCCAGCAAATCACGTAGAAAGTTGGCAATAAAGTCAGCAGGGTTGTTACCCTCCAATCTTTCTGGCAAACCCACCACTTTTATATTCTGACGCCAAGAACGCGTCTCGAGATCGATGATCTTGTGTTGGAGTAACTTATGTTGGCCTAATATACTTTAGAGGCTGCAATGTTATTTTGGGTGCTCTTACACTGAAGGATACAAACCGGAAGTTCTGCATTAAACGGCCTGGTGCTCAGTGTGAGCTTTAGCCGGTCAACGTTACCGATGTGTGGTGTGTTTTTCCTCCGTGAAATGTGCGTGTTTTCACGGTATTCCTGCCCTAAAGATGAGTCGACCAACAACTTATGATTCTCCTCCAGCTGCAGACAGCGTTGTTGTAGCTGCGTCAGTCTAGCATCATGGCCACTACTCGCCGCCTCCGTAGCGGTAATCCGAGCCTCACGTTCGGTCAAGGTGGCCTGCACAGTTTGTAGGGATGCCTCCAAGTTGTTGAATCGATCCTCCATCTTTTTACTTATATCATTTATAGCCGCAAGGATAGTAGCTGTATCCGCATTTACCTCGGCCACTGGTAGAGTTAGCTCTGAGGCATCCTCCTTGATGTTAGCGGGAGCATTGGCCTCTCGCACCAGGTTTGCTGTGGGTGTTTTCTTGGCGTTAGCCTGCTGTCTCAGTTCCCTCCTGGTCGCCATGAGTGCACAGAAGGAAAATGGGTATGATACCCGGGTACACGTAGCTGAGAAATGTTGTATTGCTTGAGTATTAATATATTGGACGGGAGCTCAAAAAAGTGCGTCTACACCATAGTATGCGCTCTAGCGCCCCCCATACCCCTCCGTTTGGAGTGTGCCTCGGGAGAATCATTTGGAGGGGTGAATAGCCCTTCCTTAAATCCACACAGATATTTTTCACTTGATGCAAACTTGTTTTGAATGTGGGATTCTTGCTCCTCAGACTGGGTGAAACACTTAATGTTGTGATGCTGCATGCAGCTGAATAAATGTAAACAAGAATTTTGGTCTGCTGTTCTTTGTTCACTCTCCTATCAAAGGATGCACAGTAAGAATTTAGGTTTCAGCAACCAAATGCAACACCGTGTTTAAGATATTGAGTGGCCACGGAGCTTTTTGTGATGAAACACATTCCATTCCTCATTATTTGCCATATTGAACTCGGCCGAATTATCAGAAAAATCAGGACTAAAAGGCTGGTATAAGGCACAAACTGAAATAAGGAGCGCTAATATGACAAAAATGAAAGTGAAACTTAAATCACGTGTTTTTGACGGCGCAAAGTGTCGGCCCGCTGGGCATTATTCAGGAGCTGAAATGTCCGAGTTGCATATGTCAGCTGATTGGTCTCAGTGATGGTGCTGGTATGGATAGTTAGCAGTGCTGTGTTTACATCTTCCAGTAGAGATTCCGGTGGTACTTTTTTCTTAGCCTTGGCAAGCAGGAGGTTGTTGAGTTCCATCAGGATGTCATGATCTTCTCTCTCAGGTCAGCAGCTCTCGTGTTAAACTCTGTTATTGGCCACCCAATCTCGTATGACCTGTCGCCTGTCCCCTTGATGTAGCATCTTGTACCGTGGGTGAGGTGTTGGGGCTTGGTGCCCATTCCTGTTGCACCTCTTCAATCTCCAACTGTGAGAGCAAGTTCCTCCTGCAGATTTTCGAGCACTGACTTAGTAGCTGTTTCAGACTTAGCTTTGGAAGAAACAGTGCCCTGCTTTGACTTTAGGATGATGTTCAGTCTCCCTCACAGAGCTCACTTGGGATTCAGAGTTCATCCTGAAACCAACCTGTTCCTTCAGCTTCATCATCACAGGGGGGCAAAATCTTAGCTCACATCTCCATCTCCAGCTCTCCTTCAGCCCTGAGCCTTCAGATGTGTTTGGCGATGAGATGAATGAGGAGCAACAAAGGGACGAAAAGGTAAGATTCTCTTTATTTCATTCATGTTTGGATGTGTTTTGACTGTGTTGGCACTGTCGTGGAGTTTTATTTAAAAAGTAGCCTAGGCCAGTCACGGTGCAAAAAACCCCACAAACATATATTCCAGAAAAAACGTAAAATCTTCAAGTATATCCATTCTTGGTTCTTGAAGTCTTCCATCGTAGTTCTCCTCAGAAAAATCAGGCAGAGTCAGAGTCAGAATGCAAAAGGACTTTATTCCCAAAAACACCTCCTGGCAGTCAGGTTGACCAAAGAACTGACGCCCCGATCGCTCTCCGCTCCATCTATTTATACTATTTCTTGGGAGTTTGTCAACTCTCAATGGACTCTTCGTCAAGACACAATTGCCCCCCCCCCCCCCCCCCCCCCCCCCTACAAAGGTCAAGGTCCGTGACCCCTTGGGAGGCCCTCTCAGCCTCCATCAAGTCTCCATCAAGTCTCCATCAAGTCTTCCCAAATGCCAGGTGTTGTGCAACAAATCATAGTGTCACATTTCTTGTCCAATGAGCCTCATTTGCACCAGAGGCAGACAGAGAGACAATTGACCTAAAGTCTTAACTTAAAAAAAACAAACTGTCCAGCTGCCAAGAGGCTGCCGTAAAAATGAAATATGGCAGGCTGGCGAACAGAAAAAGGATACATGTCTTTTCTACACCTGTGTCTACTAGCACACTATAACTAACAGAGACATGCATTACATGAACAATAGTAAATAACATAATATAATAAGCATGATGTAAAGAATATTATAAAATTATTCTACAGCACCTGGAAAAATGTATTTTGGAAGGTGGAGCTAGTTTGACATGTCACATGGTCAGCATCACTTTTTAAAATGTTTGTTTCTTTCACAGTTTGGGGGACTTTATTGTTGTTTTATTTTTCTGTGGTATGACTTGAACAAAGCCAAATCAGCAGATAGATAGATAGATAGATAGATAGATAGATAGATAGATAGATAGATAGATCTTCATTTATACACACACTTCAATCCTGTGACAGATCACTTCTGCTTTTCTTCATAATCATTATAATCCAAAATGCAGAATCTCAAAGCATGTGAATATTTCTTAAGATCAGGTGTTTTGAACTGGAAGTCATATCTGTCACACTGGTGATCTTAATGATGCTTTGAATCTTTAGTGTGTGAACATAAATGACTAAACTTCTGACTCCTCAATGTTGTTTTAATATTTATAGAATATAGGGCTGTTTTAATCCAGATAGCAGATAAATTATGATTTTTACACACTCAATAATGAATGAATGAATGAACAGGAAGCGAACTCTGTCCGGAAACGAGCCATATAAGGCTGTGTTGTCATGTTGCCAGGCAACGGTGGAACGCTCAGACTCACTTCACCTCCCTGTACTTTCTCCTCAGAAAATGGCTTTCAACAAGATTAAACCTTCACTGTACGACCAAATAACAGAGCTTCAGAGAAAAATCCAGCTCCTCGGTAAGTCAGACTCGCTGATGATTAATTTATAATCACTCAGTGGAACAAATTTAAATAGTATTCAGACCGACGAGTCCTCGGATTGTTGGTGCAATGTTTGATTGTGTCCACCAGAGGGCGGCAGAAACGCGCATTATGAGAGCTCCCGGTCCATCATAGAGAAGAACAGCGAGGCCCTCCGCCAGCTGCGGCAGGAGAACAAGAGGCTGTACAGGGAACTGGCCGATGTCAATGCAGTGAGTGAAGCCACACACAGCTTCATCTTCTCTCTTCTGCCTCGCTTTGTCCTCACTCACTCATCTCCAGCAGAGGCCTCCTGCTCGGCTGCTTGCAGGCTGAAAGCAGTTTGTTTTGTCCTCAGGGTGACGAGCATGTCATCAGAGCAGCTTTTCACAACCGAGGCCTGGAGAAACACGCCTTCCGCAACATGTCAGAAGAGGTGAGAGGAGCAACGACTCAGTGTTTATTTCAATGGAAAGTGTGACGGTCAGCCTGGATTGCAGTGTGGACTGACCTGATGACCTCCAGGTGGCCTGACAGGGTCAGGATGACTAAAGAATAATTAGATTCACATAGACATGTTTGATTCCAGCTGGAATAAGTACAGTACTCTGCAAAGGTTTGGGATATTTCGCTTTCAGGGGAATTTAAGGAAAATGTAAAAAGTTCATGCTGTTGACAAGAGGACTTAAACTTAACTTCTAAACGGCCACCTATTCTGAGCTGATGTGTCCCAGAGGTCAGAGTTCACAGTTCAAATACACAATCTATTTTTATTGAGCAGACAGAAGAGCCCGTTTCCCTTCCTCCTGGTCTGTCTGATATGTTCAGGAAGCCCTCACAACACTGGAGCAGAGGAGGCTGTCGGAGACGAAGCAGCTCAACGCTCTGAAGCACAAAACCAAGACTTACCAGCGCCGCCTGGAGGAGCTGAAGGAGGAGTACGAGAGGCTGAAACCAGAGGCTGGAGCAGTGTGTCCTGATGCTCGGAGGAACGAGGAGGATGCCATGGTGCATGTTTTACCAATCTTTCCATTGAAATTACTCATATATATATATATTTTACTTTTACTGAAAGTTGTAACATTTCTGTCACTGCTGCTTTTCCTCAGAACCGGTGGACTCTTGAAAACAGGCTGGAGAAAACTCAGCTAAAGTGCAAAGAGGGTGAGAACATCATGGCCAACTACCTGAAACTGAAAAGCCACCTGCAGGTTTGTCCAGCACACATTATGATTGATTCTTTCTGTCCAGTTTGTCTTCACACTGAAACCCTGGATGTCCAGTGCGCTGATGGACTGTGTTACTGTAACCAGTGGTAGCGCTGCACAACCACATCTAGGACTATATTACTGGACTATGGTCAACTAAGATCAAACTACATAAGAAGGGAAACAGAATATGCCTGAAATCAATCTCACACTTTAATTCAGTGAATCCAAGTAATCTAACTTTTTTCATCGTCTCCCTCCTCCTTCAGGATGAGAGCCTGACTTTCCAGGGCCAGTTAGACAGCCTGAAAGAAGAAATCCTGAAGCACAGAGAGGAACTTCAGGGCATGCAGCTCATTTACAAGGAGGCAAAGGTCGCGAAAGAAGAGTTCAAGGTGACCTGCGACCCGGTCTGCACAGCAGCCGACAGCACGCATGTCCCCAGTGGAGTCACATGGAGAAGCATCACTGTTCAGCGGCGTGTTTCTAAAGCCTCTTTCCTCGCTGTCTTTGTGTTCCTTCTCATTGTTCCTCCTCCAGGCAGAGATGCAGCGACTGGAGGAGCGGCTCCACAGGGAGCGCAAGGAACGAGAGCGAGTCGTCGCAAGTTACAGAAGAAACTTTGAGGAGTGCAAAGCCGAGGCTGAAAAGAATGAGCGGAGGGTGAGACGCTGGCTGACCCAAGATGTGTCTTTCTACTGGATTCTCATGCACTGGTTGAGGAGTTTCACATCCAAATGAAGTGTTTGCTGTGAAGAGTCAGCCGTCTGAATTATCAATAGCTTGTTGAATTTCACTGCACCACAGAGCGTCAGATCACATCTATCCATGGCTTCATTTTCAAAGCCCTTCCACCTCCACCATGATATCTTGAACTGCTTTTGCACAGCGCCGTGCATGCGGAGAAGTGTCAGTCTCTGTGATCTGCAGGCTCAGAGAACTGCGATGCAGCCGGATGAAGTGAGCAGCGAGGCCCAGCGCAGCGCCACCAGGATGGAGGCTGAAGAGGAGAAAGCCATTTCCACCTTTGAAGAGGTCTACAGGAATGTGAAGGAGGCCACTGGAGCCACAAATGTACAGGTGAGCGCTTGAAGAAGAAACAGACACTTCAGCTGAGTGTGAGAGAAACACACTGCATCAGTTCATATGCAGACAACCTGAAGATGGAGGGATTTCTGTGGGTTTGTTCTCATGTTTTAGGAGATAGTGGAGCGATTCACTTCTCAAAGGGACACATATCAACACCTGGAGGAAGTGAAAGTGGAAAACGAGGCAGTCCTGCTGCAGCTGAAGGAGCAGAAAAAGCTCCTGAGCCAACAGCTTGACAATCTGAAGTACTGTGGGGAGGCCAGACTGTCCAGGTGAGACCCTGGTCCAGTGGACGTTCATCAATGCAGATGATCAGTCCAGACTTTTCCCATGATGCATGCAGCTGCCGAGCTCGATGACAAACCGCCAGCCGTTCTCTGTGGTTTGATCAGCGAGCGACGGACGCTGGAGGAGAGCGAGCAGCAGCTGCAGGCTCAGCAGCAGAAGAGCAAACCGGCCAAAGAGAATCTGGACCGGCTGATTAAAACTCTGGGCGCCGCCCGGGCTGGAGTCGAGCACCTGGCAGAAAAACTCCAACACATCTCAGCGGTAAAAGAATCAACATTTAATGATTATAAACTATGTCCTTTACCTCAAGTCCTTTTTCTTTGATCGATATTCAAAAATGTCCACGTCCAACTGGATTGGTCCTGGTCCAGAGTGAAGACCCAGATGCTGACGTTCAGCCACACTCGGAGGAGATGGTGGTGGAGCTTCTGAAGCAGTGTCAGCTGAAGCTCCAGGCCATGAGCACGGAGCTGGAAGAGACCGACCTGGCTGCCGTCATGAAGGAGATGGAGGAAGAGGCGGTGAGAGGAACGCTTCGCATCCTGTCCACCAGCTGCCTCCACATCAGTCAAATTTCAGTTCACATTCCACAGTTCAACAGATGAACTCAGACTCTGTTTATTTGATTCTCAAAAGATTAAAAGAAATAAACTTTGTACGAAACATAATGATTTTAGGGATTAACATAAGAAACAGTCAGTGAGTGTTTCCACTGTGCTGCTTCATGTTGCAGTTCCTGGTCAGGATGGAGGGGAAACTCCCAGAGTACAACACCCGGATCAAACTGCCCGGGGATCAAACACAGGAACTCTTTGATGACGGTGAGTCCAGCAGCCGTCCCTCGGCTGGCTGCAGAGCCTCCGTGTTCTCTCAATCCCTCTTTGTCTCACTGCGTCACAGAGGATGAACGTGAAGAGGACGAGGCCGACGTCGTCTCTCGGGAGGCCCTGAAGCGTCAGTCTCAGCTGATAATCGACTCCAACCCCAAGAAGAAGCCCTGGAAGAAGAAGAAGGGCAAGTTTTGAGCCCACAGACCTGAACATGAATGTGAAATGAATCCTGTGAACCAAAAAGCTCCGTCAGCCTTTAATGGACTGATGACCAAGAACATGGAACGAGCCTTCATTTTCCTTCACTTTTAGCTTTTATCTCCATTTTAAATTTTTAATTGTCTGAACAACCTGAGCCTCTAATGACATGATTTGTCACTAGATGTGAAAATGTTCAGATTTATGGCTTGGATGATGCGTTGTTGTGTTTCTTCTGGGGTCACTTGTCACATTTAATGGCACAAAAACTGATCAATAAAGCTGATGTCAGTAATCACTTGATCTTTTTTACCTGACGGATGAACCAGTCGGTGAAGAGAGGACTGTGCTGCACAGGAATAATCACAATCAAGGGACCAAACAGACAACACTTAGAAACAATTGCAATTCCCCCAACTGAGCAAGCATAACATAAATACATTTTAAAAATTATCACCATCCTTATTTGGTTACATCCACCACCAGGCACGTGCACGACAGTCTTGTTCAGTACGAGCCGTAAAGCATGTGGAAAAGACCTGATTAATTATAGATGGAATTTATACTTCATCGAGCAGGAACTAGAACAGAATGCCTGACTGGTGCGACTGACATGACAAACTTCAATAAATAAAACCACAAAAGTAGTAATATGAAAATGATGTTTTCAGGTTGCCACGAGGTTATGGAGCATGCAATGTGCCAGAATGAAATAAATTAATTAATGTACCAATAAATCATTTAAATTCATCATCAATTAATTTAAATTAGAATGAAATTCTTAAATATTTAATTACATCTGTTATTAATTAAGGAAATACCAAATAATTTATTGTAAAGGAACATTATCATTCCATTATTTAATTACTTCATCATGGTCCGGTGTTGCACTGGTTCAGGAATTGATTTCCTCTGTAACTCAGTGGGCGGAGCTTTACTCCTCTACATCAAGTCAAGACAGATCTCATCCTGGTTAAAAAAAAGATAAAGCACAAAGTAAAGACGTAAACACACTCTGGCCTTCATTTGTCAAACGATCATACGGCGGCTTTCCGTGTTTGACCTCAGTGGGCGGGGCCAAGTTCGTGTTTGTCCTGATGAGTAAAAGCACGGGTTGGACATCCATCTGCTGTCATTCTTGACAAAACCTGCACAGTCTCCTGATATGATGGCAGAGCATCAGTTCCAGAAACTCCTGGAAGCTCGTCATGTGAGAGCTCCCGGGCCGGCTGAACCTCAGGGACTGACGCAGCGCCTCCATGAAGACTCGGGTCTGTTCCAGTCCATCCATCGTCGTCTTTAACCTGAATAGAGGATGCTGTCCTCCATCGAGTGATTCCTTTCAGTTCTGAGACCATGAAAGTTCCAAGCAGAGCAAGAGTCTTTCAGAGATTTCACAGACTTCACTGAATTAATGGGAGGAAGATCCGGTGCAGTGCCAGCAGATGGATTTCATGGTGTGGTTCAGCTCCCTGATGGTCCAGTGAAGTGAAGATCTGATAGAAGAGGTCCAGGATAAGTTTGTTTGGTTTTGACAGCAGAGTTTCAGTTTCACATAGATGTGAATGGTTTATATGCCAGTGTTTTGTCTTATTTGCTTGTGTGACGAGTTTTGACACAAACAGCAAAGTTTTGCAAAATATGTTGAAGCAAAAGGCAGGATAGCAGTCAGGAAACTGGTTGAAGTGTGTTGTGGTTCCTCTCTGTGGCCAGCAGAGGTCAGCATAACATGAAACATCAGGAGTGTTGAAGAAGAGAACCTCCTGTTTTCCTTCATGGTAAATCTCCATTTGAAGAAGATCCCACAAGTTCTGGATGGTTTGAAGTCAGATGAGGAAGAACTGAGTCATTTTCTGTCATCTTTACAATCTGAACGAGTAGCAATGTGGTGGAGGACTTTGATATTTTGATAGAGCATCGTCCTGTGTAAAAATCATGGCGTTCTTCAGAGATGAAGGCTTTTTTTCTGGACCACTGCTTGAAGAAAGTGTCCTCTAAAAACAGAAAATAGTTCTGGGAGATGATTTTAAATTCATCTCCAACCAGCTCATGTAGAATGATACCTGCTCATACCAGGAGCCCAGCTCCACCTTGCTGGAGCTTTGTGTCCATTATTGATCAGCCATTGGCCCACCATCTGGTTAATCAAGAGTCTCTCTCATTTCATCACTCCATAAAACCTTTGAAAAGTCTGTCTTTGAATATTTCTAGGCTCAGTCTTGATGTTTCAACTCACGTCTCCATTTATTTATTGATACAACTTTTGACTTTTCAGTCAATCAAATCTCATGTGTGGCCCGTGTTGCCTGAAGAATAGAGTCTGGCTGATAATCATGCACACCTTGATAAATGGTGTTAATCTGCTTCAGACACACTCCTTCGTTTCACAAATTCACATCACCCGATGAGCTCAAATGCAACAGTCACTCATGCTATGAGTGTGTTTTTTCACCACTTTATTAAATATTACGTGAGGCACAAACATTGTATCGATATAGAAACAATTACAGATCAAACCAACTCGTTGATCCATTGTTATTAGACTTCTAGAGTTGTTCACTGTCTACACTGACTCCTTCAATACAGAGTTGTCATTTCTGAAACCTTTGAATGCCTCACTGATCTGATTTGCTTCAGATTGGATTTTTTACAAAAATCTTCATGTTTCAGAAAATCTCCACAGGAGTCAAAATATGAGAGTCCTTCATTTGGAATAAACACAAATATGACAAACGTCTGATTGGAGGTCTGCTTTGAGGTCCAGCTCCCGATGCAGCTGAGCCACCTCCGTGGCGAGCTCCTGCTCGGACTTCGGTCTCTTACCCGGCGGTCGGGTCCCCGTCGAGGTTTCCCTGCGACGTTTAGACCGCCGTGGTTGAGGGGCAGGGAGCTGCCCCGGCGAGGAGGACTCCTGGCTTCCTCCAGCCGCTGCAGACACCTATGCCAGACGAGCAGCTCGCTGGGCATAAGGCATGAAGCTTGAGGTGAACATGGCCAAGGCACCGTGGACAGAGGTCGTGGCCATCATCCGCCTGCAAGGGGACCCCACAGTAAGTAAGTAAGTAAAGTTTGTTTATATAGCACCTTTCACAGACAAAAAGCCACAAAGTGCTTCACAGTATACACAGGCCACACAATGGTGGCAGCCGTCCATCACCAGGCACCCGGCTTGCCACCTGAAGTCAAACCAGAATATGATGGGTTGTGGGAAGAGGGCGTACGCCGCCTGCACAACCCACCGTGAACACCAGGCACGAAGCGCACAAACTCCCAGCCAGAGGAGGGAACAGCCACCAGGCGGCCCCACTCGGTTTTGCCGCGGCACAGCTCGAGTGCTCCCACTGCTGACAGCGGCGCTACCCGTCAGAAACAGCCGGGCTGAGAGCCGTCGTCCCGACCAGCAGGCAACACACGCCACAACTGGCAACGCAGTCACGGCGTGGCGCACAGCGCCGCTTCCCCAAGCCCGCAGCACAGCCCCAGCGCTCACGGAGCGGCAGCGGTGTGCATGCGGCAGAGGAGAGCTCTCCGGCTGGTCCTCCAACTCATCTATGTCCACAAAGACAGAAACAGCAACCTTACCGTGACGGCGATTGCACAGATCCTCCTCACCGAGGAGACAAGGCGCCTGCTGGTCGCCGAGGCGTAGATGGAAGAGGTTAACCCAATTGCAGCCTTTGGAGGGCGTCCGCAGCTCCGATCAACAGGGTCACAAGGCTCCCAGCAACCGAGCAAAAGTATGCTGAAAAAAGGCACGTCCCAACTCTTCAAGCCTCGAACTAACGCAAGAAGAAAACAGGAGCCGATTCCGGGTCAGGGAACCGGTATTTATACGGTTCCGGGGTTACCCGGGGAGTCACGAGTGACGTGTGTTGGTATACATACTCGAACTACGCATGCGCGAAGGCAACATTCCAGTGCTTTCAGCACCGCCTCTGGCGGTCAAAAAGCAGAGCAACTCTGTGGTCTTTGGTGATCTTTCATGTTCAACGTGATTAAATTTTTTCTGGAGCTTCTGCTGGTGAGAACTGATTTATTTGAATGAGGAAATACAGAATGTCCAGCACTGAAGAAAAGTGTGGGACTTGACATTATTCAAAGTGTGTTTGTCTTCAGTGTCAGTGTAGTCAGGGTTACATCCACGAGAGGGAACAACTTCCCTCAGCTCTCATGATTCCAGCACACAGCTGCAAACATTCAGTGTGTGTTGTTGTGTTTCTGTGGAGGTCAAACTCAGGAGGAGTCCAGGTGATCCAAAGGAGTTTTTATTCATCAACTGAAGCCCATGTTTACAACATTCAGCACTTTTTACAGGTAGAATCATCACAAATGACTAGGATTATTACATAGTTTACACAGTTTTCAGTTTGGATCCTCACAGACAGCTGTTATACTTCTTCCAGCAGGTTGTGTTAAACTGGATTATAACATCTCAACATTAAAATTCCCCTTGAAGAAACCTTGAAGCTGGAGAGGAAAACTAATGTGATCATGTTGTGACTCTGCAGCTTGAAGACACACAGACTGAAAGATTCCTGCTCATGAAGACATAAAAACACGAAAACTCTCCTGATGGAGTCTTCAACCATGAAGGAGCTCTGCCATGAATCAGACTCAGAGGAAACAGGTTGATACTGACTCTGACTGCTCAGTGTTTCCTCTTCTCATCACAGCTTTACTTGTGTTGTTCAAACTGTCAGATGAACGTTTCTTTAGGTACAAACTGCTGCTCAATGAAATCAGAGAATCGTTCACCATGAATCACAGTTAATCTGTCACTTTCTCACCACTTTATTCATTGTTGGTGATGTTTAATGATAAAAACAGATCAGACAGTTTGATTGACAGAACAGATGATCAGAGGAGCAGAGTTTTCACCACCATCATTATTACAGGGATCGAAGATTGGGAGGAGTTTGTCAGTAAAGCAGCAGCCAGTGAAGGAGTAGATCAGAGCTGCAACATCTACATTATAAAAAGAGACTAGACCCTCCTCATAATCCACAAACACCCCCACCTTCTCAGGAGCAGACTTCAGAGAGAGATCAACATCAGCATGGTTCTCACAAGCGAAGCAGATAATTCCATTTATCAAACCCATTATCCATAAACCTTCTTCAGGACTGATCTCTCCCTTCCTGTTGATGGACTCTTTGCTCACTCCGAAATTCCAGGCAGTCTTTCCTTTAACCTGAACCTCAAAGTAAAATTTACCTGACGAGAAACTCTGTTTTCCGAAAACAAAACTACAATAATCAAATCTCTCTGGGTTGTCTGGAAGCTTCTTCCTCACATCACCAAGACTCACTTCTTTTCCATCATCAGACAGGATGAGATGAGGATTTGCTGTATCAGGATCAAGAGTCACATCCACTGCAAACTGCTGCTTCCTCTTCAGATCAGCCTCAAACAGCTTCTTCATCTCTTTGCTGAGAGTCTCCTCCAGCTGAGCCACAGCTCTCACCACAGTCCCCTCATATGATGATGGACGGACGCTGACCTGTGTCCAGTCCTTGGTGGGTGGAGCAGCTTTCAGGGAGGAGAAGCCTTGGAGGAGGTGGAGGTGGTCTTCAGAGAGGAAGAGCTGCTCCACCTCTGAGCTCCTCTTCATCAGCTCACAGATCTCCTCTTCCAGATCTCTGATGAGACCTTCAGCCTGTTTCTCTCTGGCTTCCTCTTCCTCCTCCATCCTCTCCATCAGCTGCTTCAGGCCTCTCTCAACACACTCCTTCAGAGCAGTGAACACCTCAACACCTTCTGCTTTCTCTCTGTCTGCAGCAGCTTTACTCCTCTTCACACACTCTCTGATCTCCTTGATCTTCACTCGTCTCTTCTGGATCATCTGCTGCATCTCAGCCTCTGTCTTCCTCAGCTCCTTCTTCTTTCGTTTAGCTTCTTCACTCAGAGGAACAACCTTGTGTTTCTTGTGCTCTAAAACAGAGCACATCATGCAGACACATGTCTGCTCTCTCTGACAGAACAGCTCCAGAGGTTTATGGTGCTTCAGACACATCCTGCCTTCCAGGTTCTCCACAGGCTCCATCAGCTGATGTTTCTTCAGGACTGACACTGTCAGATGAGGCTCCAGATGAGTCTGACAGTAGGAGACCAGGCACACCAGGCAGGACTTGAGGGCCTTCACTTTGGTTCCAGTGCAGACGTCACAGGGAACTTCTCCTGGTTTGGCAGCTTGTTGCTCTGAGCTGCTGCTGGCTTTGAGTTCAGCTTCACGTCTGAACTGAGAAACAATCTCAGAGATGAAAGTGTTGACGTTGAGTTCAGGTCTTGTTCTGAACTGTTTTTTACACAGGGGACAGTCACAGATGACCTTGGTGTTCCAGTGCTGAGTGATGCACTGGTTGCAGAAGTTGTGTCCACATGGTGTGGAGACTGGATCAGTGAACACTTCCAGACAGATGGAGCACAGAAACTGATCTTCAGAGAGCAGATTGCTGGCAGCAGACATCTTCACACACTGAGGACAAAAGACAGAGAGTGAACACAACAGAAACAACACAACAGACAGTAATCTCACTCAGGATAAAGATGTTGATAAATGTCCACAGAAACAGAAAAGCTGGACGGAGAGAGACATAAATCATTCACGACTTTGTAAATAAAACCTAAAAACATCAGAGAAGGATACATAAGAAAAAAACAATGAGCAGAGGAAATAATATCACAAACCTTTAATGTTTTAAAAGCTTATCAGGTCATTAAACTAAACAATAAAGAGCGATGGCCCCAGCCAGATCCCAGAAGGCTGCACTGTGAACCCAGGAGCCATGTAGAAATACAAACAGCCCTCCTTCTTCAGCACTTCCACTGTTTGACACTTTCCTTGATGTTGATCAGATTTTCTCTGATCTGTGGCTGGGAGTGTTGCTGCCCCCTGCTGGTCACTTCTGGCTCTCAGTGTTGGGCTCTGATTTCTGCTTGGACTTAAACAGTGCGCCCCCAGTGGACACAAGAGGAAAAACACTCCTCTTTTTTGAGCGAGAAATTATTATTTACACTTTACAACGTTATCTAAAGGGCCGGTTTTGGCCCCAAGGCCGCAGGTTATACAACCCAGCGTGTTCTATAAATACTTTAAGTCTATTTTAAAGTTTATTCCGGTCATTTTGACAGATGCTGAATCACTTGAGTTCATTTGAGCTGCCAAACTTTCACTTTCGATTTCATTCGAGCTCCGCTACACAAACACATTTAATCAGTAACAGCAGGATTTCCTGTAATTCCATCTCTCTGTGTTTTACTCGGACTGATAAACACCTGTTCAAACCCTCCAGAAGCTCATTTTCTCTGGACTTTCTGCTTTTCCCTGGCAGCTGCTGGACTCTGACTGCAGTGTTCTTGTTGAAAGTCAGTGTGAATGAGAGCAGCTGGACTCACCAGGATTTGATGGACTGCAGGTGAACTCAGGAGAAAGACGCTGAAACACAAACTCTGAGGTTTGTCTGAAGAACTTCTGTTTGATGTGAGGAAGGAGACGAAGGACCTCCTCTTTCCACAGTGACCCCTCCTTCCTTCCTCTCACTGCTCTGCAACTTTTTCATTTCCTGGCTCTGAGCTTTCACTGGAGACTCTTTTCTTTCAGTCACAGCAGATTAATGGGAAGTTTTAATATTTCATAAGGACAGAAAATAAAGTCAACCTCCTGCCTCCTTTCATAAAAAGGGTTTGATTCATTGTGGAAACAAGACTTTCCTCACTTCGTCTTTTCTTCTGGTTTGTTTAAGGATTGTTTGCGTTTTGGGGAAATGTTTCAGTCTCAGTGTTAAAGCTGATCTGAATAAAATCCAAAAGAGAGTTTTTGATTTGAGAAACTCAACCCATCCTGGCTAAGACACAAACAATCAAACTAACTGAAAGCTCAATAAAAACTGTTGTTTTCTTGTGAAATTTCATGAATGCAAAATTAAAGACTGTCTATGCAGGAAAACTTTCTGCTTTGTTCCCTTTTTGAAACAAACTGTTCTGATATACAGAGCAGTGACAGAGCTGAAATAGTGATGTTCTTGTTTTCAACCACTGAAGCTGCTGAGGATTGTGGAGAGGAGCTCAGTAAAAAGTCCTGAGCAGGAAACATCCTGTGCAGAAATGAGGAGATGTGGACACAAAGTGAACCATGAAAGAGTTCCTCTCTGCAGAGGAAGACCTCAGAGAAGCTTCATGGATGGAGTGAAGGAGGACATGGAGGTGGTTGGTGAAGCAGTGGTGGAGGCAGGGGAGCAGGGAGGTGGAGGCAGACGATCGACTGCGGTGACCTCTGAAGAGAAGCTGAATGAAGAAAACGATTCACAGTTTCAAAGAGAAATGACTGTGGCAGCTTTATTTTTCAGCAAGCATTAAAGGAACATAGTGATTGGTGGAGTGGGTCATCTCCTAACTGGGAAGTTGTTCGTTTGATTTCCCATCTTGCCCTGTCTGTATGTGGAAGTGTTCTTGACCTATTTACTGAACCCCAAACTAACTGTTCCCAGTGAATGGATCGAGCGCCTTCATGGCAGACGCCTCCGCTGGTGTGTGAATGTCATGAACAGTGTGAAGCAGGTGTGCCCAACCAGTCAATTGTGATCGACCGGTCGATCGCGAAGCGTCTCCAGGTAGACCGCGAGGTGGAAGGGAAACGGAGGGGGGGAAAAAAAAAAGTTTGTGCATTTGTGTATGGGAATTTCTTGTCACCTGACTCAGCGGTGGTGTCAACATGGCGGAGACTTCAGCGAAACGGGAGGAGGATTACTTTTCGTTTTATGCCGTTCGAATCCTGTGTGTTTGATCTGCACAAAAACGGTGGCATTGGCAAAGAAGGGTAATTTGGAGCGACATTACCAGTCGATGCACGCCAAAACGTATGAGAAGGATTTCCTTCCAAAATCGGCGATACGCGCTACACAACTGGAGAAACTGAAGAAACAGCTCGCTGGAAGGCAGGGATCTTTTACGAAACACCTTACACAGTCTCAGGCCACGACTGCTGCTTCTTTCCGGGTGAGTCACGTCCTGGCTAAACACAAGAAGCTGTTCAGCGACGGCGAGGCGTCGAAGGAAGGCTTTCTGGAGGCTGCGGACAGCCTATTTGCCGACTTTAAAAATAAAGCCGAAATTGTGAATGCGATCCAAAGTGTGCAAATGTCTCGCAATACCACAAGTGTGCAAATGTCTCACAATACCACTACACGGCGATGTGAAGTTATGGCTGCGGATATGAAGGAGCAACTCAGGAAGGATATTGAAGCTTGTGAATGTTATTCTTTGCAATTTGACGAGTCGAAAGATATGGTGGATGTGGCGCAGTTCTCTTTCAAACCTCCCTCGGTATCTCACTATGGGAAACGCCCCCTGGCGTGACCGATCATGGAAGCTCCAATGACACCACGTCTGTCATATGACAGACCAATTATCTCGAGATGCATGGGGCAGCCCGCCCCCCTTATAAGCAACCCCCGCGTTGCACCCACCATTCTCGCTTTCTTCCACGTGAAGATCATCGCTTGGCTTCTCAGCGTCCTGACTTTGGATTTTCATTTAACTGCTCTTCTGACGCGCCGTCAAAGTAGTCACCGAGCGTGAATTTCCAACTCAGGATTCACTTCGCTGCTTTCGTCATGAGAGAGTGCGTTTTTTGGCTTTAGTTTGACCGTCGAGGTATGGCTACCGCTATGGCTGTAGCGGTAGCGGTATCGCTTCCTCGGCTAGCGGCAAGGGAAAGGACGTCGAGTCCCATCCCTGCCCGGCCTCTTGCGGTTTCACCTTTTCAAAGAGAGACCCACGTCCTCTCTGCATCGCCTGTATGGGAGTGCAGCATGCCCAGGCTTCACTCGCAGACGACTCGGAGGACGATAACCTGGACCTCCTTAACGACAACAATGAGGAGGATGACGAGGACGCAATCCTCCCACCAACTCTGGCATCCGGACCCAGCAGCTCCGTTAGCGGAGGAATCCAACCCCCCTCTTCACCCTCGGAGGTCGACCTGCATGAGGTGTGTAAACGGGCAACATCACGGCTGGGTATAGACTGGCCCGCGTCGCCGGATGACAAGGGCGAGGAGAGGGATGGCAAAATTCTGCCGTTTCACCCGGTGTCAAAGAAGAAGGTCATGCCCGTCGTCCCAGCATGCATGAAGGAGATGAAGCGGTTTTGGGATAAACCGTTTCGCCACAGAGTCCCCGTCAAGGGTTACTCCGGCCTGGAAGTGGCTAACAGCCGGGAGTGGGGCCTCGGAGATCCCCCGGTAGTGGAGCAGGCAGTGGCTTCTCCTCCACCCCAGCCACCGGTCCGTGCTCACTGCAGCGGGCCCCAGCCTCCTGGGGAAAATGGCGCGCTTCTCAGCCTCCATGTTTCAAAAGATGTACAAATCAGCAGCCCAGTCAGTGAACAACTTAAATGTTGTCACCCGGCTGACAGCCTACTAGAATGAACTTTTCCAGGAGATGGGGGTCCTCTTGGATAAAGGCTCCCCAAGTCCCAAAATATGGGAGGAGATGTGTGTGGTCACGGACCTCATCCTCCGTGTCTCCAGGGGTGCGGTCCAGGGCTGCGGCCGTGTTATGGGGCTCGCCGTGGCAGGAGAGAGAGCGCTCTGGCTGAATCTCTCCAGCCTGTCGGACCAGGAGAAACAGGTCATTATTGATGCTCCCTTTGACCCGTCAAGGGCGAAGGGCTTATTCGGCGAGGCTGTCACGGCCATGCAGCAGACCAGTGACCTGAGGAAGAAGCAGGGAGAAGCCTTTGATCTCTGCCTTCCTTGCAAGGTTGCCTCTCGCCCCACACCGCCACTCCGCCAGGGATTCGCGGCTGCGGCGAGAGCGCGCAGCAGCAGATATAAGGAACCCAGACCACGCATGTCTGAGCAGCCAGCGTCTCACCAGCGCGGAGCTCAGCATCATAAACACGGGCCCAAAAAGTCCTTTGCCGCTGTAGCTGCCGCTCCAGGTACCGATCTGAACCGCCCGTCCCGCCCCCCGGACGGGAAGAAAAAAAACCATCGGCCTAGGTGTCGTGGTTCGCGAACACAGAGGCTCAGCAGTCAGCACTCACAGAGATCCCTGCTCTGAGTCCCTCCGGAACAGGTCACGTTTCCCTCTCCTCCCAAGAAACGGAGGATGGATGTGCTGGACCAATGTTCCGATCAGCGCTGTGTAACGGCCCCGTTTGGTCATCCCGTTCACAGACTGAATTATGCACTCGTTCCCCCAGTGCACAGTTTCGTTTCCCCCCTTCGTCGCCCCACGGGGACAGTTCGAAGGGAAGTGTAAAAAAGTGCAATGTTCACACTAAGCACTTCTCCTGGTTTTTCAATAAAAAACAAGCTGTCGCAGCCAGGCTCAGTCATAAAGTCGAGGGCGCAGCGAACACAAAACAAAAAGAAAAATCAAGAAGTGCAGGACAGTCTGTCTCCCCCAGAGGGCGCAGCTGCTCCATTGTTGAGCCTCAGGCCACCGGGCCCTCTCGCTGTCAAAGCAGAGGAGTGGCGGGCATGCGCAGTGAACCCCAAAACGCCTGAGAAAAAAATTTATCTAAATATCCAAAAAAATCCAAATATTGACCCCAGATGGTGTTGCTTTAACTCCCAGTAACACTGTGAGGAACCTGGGAGTGATCTTTGACCAAGACTTATCCTTTAATTCCCACATTAAACAGGTCTGCAGGACTTCCTTCTTCCACCTGCGTAATATTTCCAAAATCAGGAACATGCTGACTCAAAGCGATGCTGAGAAATTAATCCATGCATTTGTTACCTCCAGAGTAGAGTACTGTAATTCCTTGTTATCAGGGGCCCCCAATAACTGCCTAAAAAGTCTCCAACTCGTTCAAAATGCTTCAGCAAGAGAGATCATATCACCCCAATATTAGCTTCCCTTCACTGGCTTCCTGTTAAATCTAGAATTGAATTCAAAATCCTCCTCTTAACCTATAAAGCCCTGAACAACCAGGCCCCATCATATCTTAAACAGCTATTAGTCCCATACTGTCCCAGGAGAACACTTCGTTCTCAGAGTGCTGGTCTGTTGGAGGTTCCTAGGTTCTCAAAAAGTAGAACAGGAGGTAGAGCCTTGAGCTATCAGGCTCCTGTTATGTGGAACCAGCTCTCAGTGTCTGTAAGGGAGGCTGACACAGTCTCGGTTTTTAAGACGAGGCTTAAGACCTTTCTATTCAATAAAGCTTACAGTTAGGGGTTTCGCCTGCTCGCTTTCTCTCTCTCTCTCTCTCTCTCTCTCTCTCTCTCTCTCTCTCTCTCTCTCTCTCGGTGCATGCTGGGAGTGGGCGGCGGCGGGAGTGTGTGAGAGCGTGGTGTTGTCGTGTGGCGTTTAGCTTGTTTTTTCTGTTTGTTTAAGTTATTAATGTTCACTTTCACTGTAGTTTATTAATCACAGAGCACATTTATTAGTTTATATCGTTTATTTGTGTTCTTGGTGGGTTTTGCGTTCTTTTTGGGGGAGGTCTGGCTGCAACCATGACCAACCTCAGGCAGCTCACCTGCAAACACGGGGTCCGGGTTGTGGCCCAGTTCCCCTGCAGCGTGGAGGACGTGGCCCTGGCTGTGGGGGAGAAAGTGGGCTACGATAACGTCAAGTCGGTCGTGAGGATGAACAACGCTGTGGTGATCTTCCTGGACCAGGTGGAGCAGGCCAATGCTGTGGTGGAGTCGGGCATTACCGTCGTGGACAAGTTCGTCTCGGTCCAGCCGCTGTCTCAGCTGGCTGTTCGGGTCGTCCTGTCCAACGTCCCTCCGTCCTGCCAGATGAGCTTCTGATCCAGATTTGGAAAGGTGGTGTCCTCGGTGAAGGACATCCTGTCTGGATGTAAGTCTCAGCTGCTGAAGAATGCCGTGTGCCACAGAAGACACGTATTTATGATACTCAAAAACCGAAACGAGGAGCTGAATCTCAGGTTCCGCGTGAGAGTAAAGGATTATGATTACGTGGTTTTCGCGAGTTCAGCTGGCATGAAGTGTTTCGGCTGTGGACAGGAGGGACACACCATCAGGGGCTGTCCAGCTGCGTCTGCTCCGTCTGGTTCAGTGGAGTCCGGCTCTGCTGAGTCCGGCTCAGCGGAGGCGGGCCCGGCGGGGTCAGGTTCCGCGGGACCTGGCGCTGCCGGCCCGGCTGCAGCCACCCCAGCCCCGGCGCCGCGGGCCAACGCCTGGGGGGTCCCCCCACCCGCAGCGGCTCCACGCTCTGGGCTCCTGGGGGACGCGGCGGCCCCGGCTCAGTCCGAGCAGCCGACTGCGGCTCCTCGGACTTTCCCGAGGAGGCGATCTGTCGTGGCCCCACAGGAGAGCACCGAGCACGGGGTGAGTATTGTAAATACTCACCCCGGGGAGAGGGGTGAGGAGAGGGGAGAGGAGAGCGAGTCTGCCGGGTGGAGGGACATCGACACTAATGTAAACAACACTGTGGAGGTGGAGGGGAAAATAGAGAAAAAACAGGAAAAAAAAAGTGGGTGAGGGAGGGGAGGAGAAGCAAGGTGAGGTGGAGGAACGGGTGGAGCGGGATCAGAGTGAGACAGTGGTGGAGGAGGAACAGGTGGAGGAGGGACAGGTGGAGGAGGATCAGGGGGAGAAAGTAGTGGAGGAACAGGTGGAGGAGGAGCAGGTGGAAAGGGAGAAGGGAGGAGAAGCAGGCAGGAATGCCTCTTGGGCTGAACAGGTGGAGGAGGCAGAGATGGAGGAGGACAGAGTGGACAGGGTAAAACCAGGTAAAAGAAAGAAAAAAGGCAACAATGCAGATGCAAAGAAAAGCTGTGTGGAGGGGCGAGTGTCAGACAGTGACACTGAGTGTGTGTCAGACAGTGACAGTGAGTGTGTGTCAGACAGCAGCGATATTTCTTTTAGCAGCTCACAGAGAAACAGGTCACCATACAGCTCAGACAAAATAAAAATTTTCTTACACCAGACCAAAAACCAGCACAGAGTGAAGGTGGGGGATCATTTCCCTGATTTGAATGGTTTTATTTTATCGGCCAGGCTCCATATGAGCAACAGACAGGAGTCTGGCCTCACTGACCAAGAATGCTATCGTTTAAAAAAACTGGTGCCAAAAGCCAAAAAACAATTAAATAATGAAGGTGGCAGCCAAGTGTTTTTTTAATTAATTTATTTGTTCTTATCCTGGTTTTAGACATCTCATTTATCATTTAATACATCATTTAAACATAAATGGAGCCAGAGATCTGAGGAAAAGACAGTCCGTTTATGAGACAGCCACACTTAAGATCGACGTCCTGTTCCTTCAGGAAACGCATAGTGATTTTAGCATTGAAGCTGAATGGAGGAGGGAATGGAGGGGGGAGGCCATCTTAAGCCACCTTACTCCTCTCAGTGGAGGAGTGGGCCTCCTCTTCTCCAGGGCTTTTAACCCCGACTCACTGAAGGTCCAGCATTGTGTACAGGGGAGGCTACTTTTAGTTAAAGCTCAGTTCCACCACTTTAAACTTGTATTTATGAACATTTATGCTCCAACAGCCGGTGCAGAGACGAAGCAGTTTTTCCTCAAACTGACTGAAGTGGTAAGTGGGTGTGGGTCGGAGGACTATTTGTTTGTGGGTGGGGATTTTAACTACACGGAAGACGCGACTTCAGATCGCAACCATGCAGAGCCTCATCCAGCCTCTCAGCACGTCTTAAAGCAGCTGGTCCACTCTCAGGGCATTGTGGACGTTTGGAGAAGGATCATCCTGACTGTCGGCAGTACACCTGGTCCCACTGTAGAGAGAGCAGGGTCTCCTCAGCCAGGCTGGATCGTATTTATTGTCTTAAGCATCATTTTAATGTTTTTAGAAGGTGTGATATTTTACCTGTTGGTTTTGCTGATCATTGTTTACTTTTAAGCAGTATTTTTATCAGGGATGTCAGGCCAGGGAGCGCTTACTGGCATTTTAACTCTGTTTTAACCTTTGATAGAAGTTTTAGGGAGGCTTTAGTGTTTTTTTGGCAGGGTTTTAGACAGAGGAAGGGAGAGTTCAGCAGTCTTAGGTGCTTTCATACCTACTAGTCCGCTAGAGTGGTTCGGCTTGGACATGAATTATTCATAAACGTCGCAGCTGTCAACTAGTTCGGTTCACATTCACACCACTTGTTTTTGCAGATGAACTATCCACTATGACCCTCCTGCCTCTTGGTGGCGCTGTTCACACAATAGTGTGTTTTGGGTGACGGAAGTGAACCCTGATTGGCCAGCATGTGTGACGTGATGTGCTGCGCGGCTTGCTACGGAAGCCTCCGCCGACCAAAAAGCCTTCTCCACAACAGAGCGGACAGGACCGAGGCTGGTCAACGTTCACACCAGCAGCGGACCGCGCCGAGACCGCACCGAGACCGCCTCCTCGAGGAGGTCTCGGTGCGGTTCTTTGTCCCGGACCAAAACTAACTGGTCTGCTTTCACACCAGCGCGTACGAACCGAACCTGCAGGAGTTTGGGTCTCTAGTCCGCTTCAAGCGGACCAAATGCTGTTGGTGTGAAAGCACCCTAGGCAGTGGTGGGACCACGGTAAGACGCAGATCAAACTCCTGTGTCAGCAGCACACCCTCAATGTCACAAGTGATATCACCAGATCTATGAAGGATCTAGAGACCAAGATAATGGAACTGGAGCATTTAAGTGAGTCCACGGGAAAACGAGGTGACTTTGAAAACCTCAAAAGGAAAAAAAAAATGGCTTTAGCCGACCTGCTGAACGTTAAAGTGCAGGGCGCACTGGTTCGGTCCCGGTACCAGACCATCACAAGGATGGATGCTCCCTCTAGCTTCTTCTTTAGCCTGGAGAAAAAGGCCGGACAGGGGAGAGTGATCCACGCACTGCTCTCAGACACGGGGGAGGAGATCACCGAACCATGCCAGATACGGAGGACGGCGGTGGGCTTCTACTCCTCCCTGTATGGGAGTGAGTTCACGGAGGAGCAGGAGCTCCTGGAGGGGTTCCTGAGGGGACTGCCTCGTGTCTCCGAGGAGACCAACACTGAACTGGAGGCCTGCCTGGACATGCAGGAGCTGCGGGCAGCACTGCAGGCGATGCCAACGGGCAGGTCTCCTGGGATCAACGGTCTCACCGCCGAGTTCTACAAGGCGTTCTGGGACATCCTGGGTAGGGATGTCCTGGACGTATACAAAGAGTGTCTGGCCTCTGGTTCCTTGCCAGTGTCCTGCAGGAGAGCAGTTCTCACTCTGCTCCCCAAGAAGGGGAACCTGCAGGACATCAAGAACTGGCGCCCCGTGTCCTTGCTCTGTGTGGATTACAAACTCCTGTCCAAGGTCTTGGCCTCCAGGCTGGGGAGGGCTATGGAGCAGGTCATCCACCGGGATCAGACCTACTGTGTCCCCGGCAGGTCCATGGTGGACAACGTCCACCTGATTCGGGACGTTTTGGAAGTCTCTAGTTCTTTGGACATCGATGCTGGTCTGATTTCAGTAGACCAGGAAAAGGCTTTTGACCGAGTTGAACACAGCTTCCTTTGGAGGGTCATGGAAAGTTTTGGGTTCGTCGCTGGTTTCATAGCTAAGATCCAGGTGCTGTACAGGGACATTGAGAGTGTGCTGAAGATCAACGGCAGTCTGTGTGCTCCTTTTAGGGTGTGTAGAGGTGTCAGGCAGGGCTGTGCTCTGTCTGGGATGCTCTATGCACTCTCCCTGGACCCCCTCCTCTCTAAGCTACGTTCCAGTCTGCAGGGTCTGCTTTTACCGGGTTTTAGTAAAAGCATGATTTTGTCGGCCTATGCAGACGATCTTATTGTTTTTATAAGGAATCAAGGGGATGTAGATATTTTAGTTAATATTGTTAAAGATTTTAATGTGGCAACCGCAGCAAGGGTCAACTGGGGGAAGAGCGAGGCCCTTGCTGTCGGCAGGTGGCATGGCGGTCTTCCAGTTCTTCCCCAAAATTTAACATGGAGGAGGGAGGGCCTCAAATATCTGGGCATTTATGTCGGTAAGGAACATTTTGTTCAGAACTGGGAGACCGTCTTGGAGAAGGTTGAGGCTAAGCTCTCCAAGTGGAGGTGGCTCCTCCCAAAAATGTCACTTCGGGGCAGAGTCTTGGTTTTGAATAACCTGGTTCCTCCCAGTTGTGGCATCAACTCACCAGTGCAGACCCTCCTCCAGGTCTCCTGGCTCAAATTCAAAAGAAAATGATCAATTTCTTCTGGGATGGTCTGCAGTGGGTGCCACAGGGGGTGCTGTTTTTAGACAGAGAGGAGGGGGGCCAGGGCCTGGTCCACTTGGCCAGCCGGACCGCCACTTTTAGACTCCAGTTCCTGCAGAGGTACCTCGCAGGACCGGCGGATCTGGTGTGGAGAGGCGTGGCCAGCTGCATCCTGAGGCGTGCCAATAAGTTGGGGTTGGATAATGTTCTGTTTTTGACTGATCCCAAATTTCTAAATCTCAAGGGGCTGCCTCTATTTTACCAGAGTTTATTTAAATGCTAGGCCTTATTTTCACGCAGATGGTGCCTGAAAGCCGACTCTCTGGTCTGGCTGTTGAAAGAACCCCTGATCCACGGATCCAGACTGGACATCAGCGGAGCCTCGACCCCTGGCCTGACCGGAAGGCTGATCCAGTCTGGGACCCTCACCGTGGGTCAGCTTGTGGATGCTGTGGGGCTGGACCTGAATGACGCCCAGGCTCTGGGCTCGCTGCTGGGGATGCAGTCCATCCGGGTGTCCCAGGGGCTCCTGGAGAAGTGGAGGAGTGCACTGATGCCCAGAGACAGGAGCCTGCTGAGGAGATACAGCCAAGGAGAACTCTCCCCGGATGCTGATGACCCCTTCCCCGAGGTCCTGCTGAGCCTGGAGCTGGGGGATCTGTCCGGCCCCCTCCTGAAACCACACAGCCCGAGAGACTATCCTTACACAAGGCAGACAAAAAGATTTTTTACAGGAACTGTGTGAAGAGCATCCACAAGGGTGGACTGAGCAGCAGGCCCCCCACTGTGTGGTCACAAAGACTGGGACAGGCTGGTCCTGGACCCAGCCCACAGTGGAGGATTTTATACAAGCCCCCCTGCAGAAAACGGACTGGAGACCTCCAGTGGAGAATTTTACATGGTGCCATCGCCTCCAATGCCTTTATCTCTGTCCTCAACCCTGCTGTTTTAAACACATGCCCCTTTTGCCATCAGAGAGAGACTGTCTACCACATTTTTACCGAGTGTAAGAGGCTCACAGGCTTGTTCACTCTTTTAACGGCGGTTTTTAGTCTTTTTAGTGTTGCTTTTACTGAGAGAACTTTTATCATGGGAGCTGGCTACAGACAAAAAGAAAAAAACAAGTGGCAGCTCCTCAATTTTATCTCAGGAGAAGCCAAGATGGCGATTTATGTCAGCAGGAGGAACAAGGTTGAGGGCAGAGAAGGACAGGACGTCAGAGAAGTGTGGCAGGTCAATGTCAAATCCAGACTCTGGCTCGAATACCGTTTTTTTAAACAAAACAATGATTTAAACGCTTTTAAAGAGGACTGGTGTTTTAAGGACATTCTGTGCTGTTTGGACAACAATGAACTTCATTTTGCACATTTTTTAATTTGAAGATATGAATGGTTTTGAAGAGTCTGACACACACTGTATCACTGTAAACTGTGTAAATAAAAGTGTGGTTTAAAAATCAAAATCTCTCTCTCTCCCTCTCTCTCTCTCTCTCTCTGTCTCTCTCTCGTACATGTATCCATATATACACACAGCATGGTGCTGTCCATGGTGCTGAAACAACATCAACACCTTTTCCCAAAAATATCGACTCATGAGTAAAAATATGAGTGTCTTTTGTTTGAAATAAAGACACAAAGATGACAAACTTCATGTTGGAAGTCTGATTAAAACACAGACATGTACATCACAGACGTGGTGTTTAAGTAAAACTGGATTTCTGGACAAAAAACAAAGCAACTCTGTATTCTTTTGTAGTGTTTGATGTCCAGTGTGTGTGGAGTGTTTGAGAAGTGTAAATGGGAATGTGTGAGACAACACTGCCTCATGATGAACTGATATAATTTCATTTGCTGATGAAAAAGTATGTATTTGACCGTGGAAATACAAAAGCTCCAGCTTTGAAACAGAACGACCGAACATGACCTAACATGATTCAAAGTGTGTTTGTCGTCAGTGTCAGTATAGTCAAGGTTACATCCATGAGAGGGAACAATTCCCTCAGCTCTCACGATTTCAGAACACAGCTGCAAACATTGAGTGTGTTGTTGTGTTTCTGTGGAGGTCAAACTCAGGAGGAATCCAGGTGATCCAAAGGAGTTTTTATTCATCAACTACAGCCCATGTTTACAACATTCAGCACTTTTTACAGGTAGAGTCACCACAAATGACATTAAGATTGTCACATAGTTTACAGTTTTCTCAGTTTGGATCCTCACAGACAGCTGTTATACTTCTTCCAACAGACTGTGTGAAACTGGATAATAAAATATCAACATTAAGTTTCCCCTTGAAGAAACCTTGAAACTGGAGAGAAAAACTCATGTGTTCATGCAGTGCTGTTTTCGTCAATGATGACAACGAAAATATTTTGTCAACGCCCCTTTTTTCCGTGACTAAAACGAGACGTGACGAGCTAAAAAATCTCTTTCAAGACAGAAATGTGTTTTCGTTAACGAGACGAGACGAGACGAAAATGTCAGTAAATAAATTAAAACAAACGCGATTCTCCCAGCTTGTTCACGCAGATTGGCTGCTTTACTCTGAAAATATCAGCAATTCACGAGCTGATTCCTGTTTGACCACGCCTGCACTGCATGCACTGGCGCACGAGAAAGCGTGGCAGCAACTTCCGAACAGGGGCTCGGCGGGAGGAAAAGACACGGTGATTTATGGATGTATTTAAATCAGAATCCAGCAGAAAATAAAACAGAATGCCTTGTGGGACACGGAGGATCTAATCAAACTGTTTGACTGTTCTTACTGTGAAACTGCAATGGGAGCTCAACATTGATTAGTGAAGATTTTTTCCCCAAGTACCTAATAACTTCTTACTTTTTCTTTTTTTCTTTTTTTTTTTTTTTAAATAATTCAGGTGTTGTCTTATTTTGAAGAAATGTATTTTCACTTTTGTGTAAAATTTGTATAGAGAAAATTCAGGTAAGGAATACTTACAAAGTTTATCAAACTCAAGTTATGTTTGTCATTTCAGTTTTGAAGACTTCCAGGTGTTTCATACCATCAAGTGTACCCAAGGAATTAATTTTGTTTATTTCAGTTGTTTTAATGGTAGTATTTTCCTAATAGCCATCTTGATATTGGTTTTATCGCTCCTCAAAAAGAATAACAGGCAGTTACTCTTATCAGTTCAAATCAGTAACATAGAAACATAACAGACCAGTTTTACAAAAGATCTCAGCCTTTATATCAGTATGGACATTATAAAAGTAGCTTGAAAGTATCAGCAAAACTCCTATTAGTCCTCTCATTCTGTCTGGCAGAGCTCAAGCACTGCATTGAGTTTGCAAAGTATCAAACTAGTCCAGTGAATTATTTGATATTCAAAGGCGTCAGTGTGTTATGTTGTTTTTGTGCCATTCAAGTATATTTTATTATGTTTGTTTTGTTTACAATTTCCTTTGTCTTTTTCCTTTAAAGGCTTTTTTTATGACTAAAACTGGACTAAAACCCATTTGGTTTTCATCGACTAAAACTAGACGAAATCTATGAAGTGTAGAAATGACTAAAATGTGACTAAAACTATTAAGCATTTTGTCCAAAAGACTAAGACTAAAACTAAATCAAAATAGGCTGCCAAAAACAACACTGTGTTCATGTTGTGACTCTGCAGCTTGAAGACACACAGACTGAAAGATTCCTGCTCATGAAGACATAAAAACACAAGAAAACTCTCCTGATGGAGTCTTCAACCATGAAGGAGCTCTGCCATGAATCAGACTCAGAGGAAACAGGTTGATTCTGACTCTGACTGCTCAGTGTTTCCTCTTCTCATCACAGCTTTACTTGTGTTGTTCAAACTGTCAGATGAACGTTTCTTTAGGTACAAA
The DNA here is from genome assembly GCF_902148845.1 of Salarias fasciatus. Classification (NCBI taxonomy): domain Eukaryota; kingdom Metazoa; phylum Chordata; class Actinopteri; order Blenniiformes; family Blenniidae; genus Salarias; species Salarias fasciatus. The sequence continues at coordinate 25,286,921 of NC_043757.1, forward strand.
CTGCTGCTCAATGAAATCAGAGAATCGTTCACCATGAATCAGTTAATCTGTCACTTTCTCACCACTTTATTCATTGTTGGTGATGTTCAACAGAGTTGGGGTCCATTACTCAATAAAGTGAAGAGTTACCGTTACTCGTTACTTTTGAAAAAAGTAGTGCCTTACACTACTTGATTACTCCATGGAAATAGTAAAGAAGTTACACTACTCGTTACTGCATAGTGCTCCGCCGAGCTGTGCACCGGTATATCCTTCCGCGGAGCACTGCACATGCGCAGGTCTGTGTGTATCAAAACGTCATTTAAACTTATTGAAAAGAAAACACGTCTTTTAAAATGTTTTATAACCATTCGGATTTACTTCACGTGCTAATACGACAACCCCCTGGACCACTGGAAAGAGTATTTTGTCCATTTTCGTAGTCCAGCTCTGATTGACTTCCAGCTAAGCTTCGAGCTAAGCTAACTATGATGCCAACAGCTGGAAACCAGCCGGACCAGAGACACAAGGTATGAGCTTGTCTAACTTTGTCAATGGGTTAGGGAAAGGGCGTGGGTCCCTAATCTTCGCAGTGTTCCTTTAAAAGGGGCATTTACAGTAGGAGGGAGTGCAGTGTTGTCAGTAGGGCACAAATTTATATAAGGCAACCAATTTTACTTTCACGGTTCCATCAGCCCTGACCCGGAAGAGATAGCGAGTAGTTGCTCGTATGGTCACCGTTCCATCTACTGGTGGTAATAAAAAGAACTCCGCTTAAATAATAATATTTTGGCTGCTCGATTTGCAGTCATTGTAAAAGTAACGATTGTAGCGTTTCATTTGTAACGCTAGTTTAACTATCAATCTAGAAGGAGTAGTGCCGTTACACTACTCGTTCCCATCAAAAGTAATTTAACTACTTGTAACGTTCGTTACTTGTCGTTACATACCCAACTCTGATGTTTAATGATAAAAACAGATCAGACAGTTTGATTGACAGGACAGATGATCAGAGGAGCAGAGTTTTTACCACCATCATGAAGACCGGGACAGAAGAATGGGAGGAGTTTGTCAGTGAAGCAGTAGCCAGTGAAGGAGTAGATCGGAGCTGCAGCAGCTACATCATAAAAATAGACCAGACCCTCCTCATAATCCACAAACACCCCCACCTTCTCAGGAACACACTTCAGAGAGAGATCAACATCAGTATGGTTCTCGCAGCTAAAGTACTTGTTTTGATTTTCCAAACCGATTATCCATAAACCTTCATCAGGGCTCAGTCTGATCTCTCCCTTCCTGTTGATGGACTCGTTGCTCACTCCTAAAATCCATTCAGTCTTTCCTTTAACCTGAACCTCAAAGTAAAATTTACCTGAAGAGAAACTCTGTTTTCCTAAAACATTCACACAGTAATTAAATCTCTCTGGGTTGTCTGGAAGCTTCTTCCTCACATCACCATGACTCACTTGTTTTCCATCATCAGACAGGATGAGATCAGGATGAGCTGTATCAGGATCAAGAGTCACATCCATTGCAAACTGCTGCTTCCTCTTCAGATCAGCCTCAAACAGCTTCTTGATCTCAGCCTCAACCAGCTTCTTCTTCATCTCTTTGCTGAGAGTCTCCTCCAGCTGAGCCACAGCTCTCACCACAGTCCCCTCATATGATGATGGACGGACGCTGACCTCTGTCCAGTCCTTGGTGGGTGGAGCAGCTTTCAAGGAGGAGAAGTCTTGGAGGAGGTGGAGGTGGTCTTCAGAGAGGAAGAGTTGCTTCACCTCTGAGCTCCTCTTTATCAGCTCACAGATCTCCTCTTCCAGATCTCTGATGAGACCTTCAGCCTGTTTCTCTCTGGCTTCCTCTTCCTCCTCCATCCTCTCCATCAGCTGCTTCAGGCCTCTCTCAACACACTCCTTCAGAGCAGTGAACACCTCAACACCTTCTGCTTTCTCTCTGTCTGCAGCAGCTTTACTCCTCTTCACACACTCTCTGATCTCCTTGATCTTCACTCGTCTCTCCTGGATCATCTGCTGCATCTCAGCCTCTGTCTTCCTCAGCTCCTTCTTCTTTCGTTTAGCTTCTTCACTCAGAGGAACAACCTTGTGTTTCCTGTGCTCTAAAACAGAGCACATCATGCAGACACATGTCTGCTCTCTCTGACAGAACAGCTCCAGAGGTTTATGGTGCTTCAGACACATCCTGCCTTCCAGGTTCTCCACAGGCTCCATCAGCTGATGTTTCTTCAGGACTGACACTGTCAGATGAGGCTCCAGATGAGTCTGACAGTAGGAGACCAGGCACACCAGGCAGGACTTGAGGGCCTTCACTTTGGTTCCAGTGCAGACGTCACAGGGAACTTCTCCTGGTTTGGCAGCTTGTTGCTCTGAGCTGCTGCTGGCTTTGAGTTCAGCTTCACGTCTGAACTGAGAAACCATCTCAGAGATGAAAGTGTTGACGTTGAGTTCAGGTCTTGTTCTGAACTGTTTTTTACACAGGGGACAGTCACAGATGCTGTTGGTGTTCCAGTGCTGAGTGATGCACTGGTTGCAGAAGTTGTGTCCACATGGTGTCGAGACTGGATCAGTGAACACTTCCAGACAGATGGAGCACAGAAACTGGTCTTCAGAGAGCAGATTGCTGGCAGCAGACATCTTCACACACTGAGGACAAAAGACAGAGAGTGAACACAACAGAAACAACACAACAGACAGTCATCTCACTCAGGATAAAGATGATGATATATGTCCACAGAAACAGAATAACTGGACTGAGAGAGACGTAAATCACACTGAAGACACTGTTAACAGAAAAGTATATCAGAGATGAACGAATAAAAGAAAAAAAAACAATTAGCAGAGGAAACAATAACACACACTTTTGATGTTTTAAAAGCTCATCAGGTCATTAAAGGGCAACTCTGGTTTTTTGACACCTGGACCTTATTTATAGGTGTGTCATGCTCATATACTCACTCAGACAAACACCGTGCAGCTCGGAGTCCTTCAGAAGTTATTTAGATCCAACCGATTAAGCCGCACTTACCGAGGGCAGCTGGATCAGCTGACCCACCTGAAGACGGTAGACGAGCTGACTTTATGACAACACTGGCTGGACTGGATGGATGAAAAATTATAGCCGAAATGAGCGATTTATTTATGCAGAGATTATGTCCAGCGCTAAAGCTCCATTGCCGTGGCCCTCGGTAAGTGTGGCTAAATCAGTTGGATCTAAATAACTTCTGAAGAACTCCGAGCTTCACAATGTTTGTCTGAGTGAGTATATGAGCATGCACACACCTATAAATAAGGTACAGGTGTCAAAAAACCGGACTTGCCCTTTAAACTAAACAATAAAGAGCGATGGGCCCAGCCAGATCCCAGAAGGCTCCACTGTGAACCCAGGAGCCATGTAGAAATACTAACAGCCCTCCTTCTTCAGCACTTTCACCGTTTGACACTTTTCTTGACGTTTTAATTCATCTCTGATCTGTGGCTGGGAGTGTTGCTGCCCCCTGCTGGTCACTTCTGGCCCTGATTTCTGCTTGAACAGTGCGCCCCCAGTGGACACATGAGGAAAAATACTTTGTGAGAAATTATTATTTACACTTTACAAGGTTATCTAAAGTGCCGGTTTTGGCCCGAAGGCCGCAGGTTATACAACCCAGCGTGTTCTATAAATACTTTAAGTCTATTTTAAAGTTTATTCCGGTCATTTTGACAGTTGCTGAATCACTTGAGTTCATTTGAGCTGCCAAACTTTCACTTTCGATTTCATTCGAGCTCCGCAACACAAACACATTTAATCAGTAACAGCAGGATTTCCTGTAATTCCATCTCTCTGTGTTTTACTCGGACTGATAAACACCTGTTCAAACCCTCCAGAAGCTCATTTTCTCTGGACTTTCTGCTTTTCCCTGGCAGCTGCTGGACTCTGACTGCAGTGTTCTTGTTGAAAGTCAGTGTGAATGAGAGCAGCTGGACTCACCAGGATTTGATGGACTGCAGGTGAACTCAGGAGAAAGACGCTGAAACACAAACTCTGAGGTTTGTCTGAAGAACTTCTGTTTGATGTGACCCCTCCTTCCTTCCTCTCACTGCTCTACAACTTTTTCATTTCCTGGCTCTGAGCTTTCACTGGAGACTCTTTACTTTCAGTCTCAGCAGAAAGGAGCACAGCGCAGTTTGCTCGTTTTATGCGAAACACCGACCCCTGCAGGCCTTGGGCTTAACTGCAGTCCATGTACGTGCACAAAAGAGGGGAACTCCTTCCTCGCTCTTTTAGTAGCGCTCGAGTAAAATTTAAGTTTCTTTTGCCTGGTGGGGTCTGTGCTGGAGTTGTGGCAGTGCTAGAAGCTGGTCTTTTCTTACTTTATGGAAGGTCCATCCTCAGTACTGCTCAGTTGTTGCTGCGAAGCACCTGGCGGAGTAATGGCGGACAAAGCTAAAACTAGCTCAGTGAAGCTGACCCCCACCCACAAAAAAAATCGAAACAAACCCTCTAAGTGCTTAGTGCTTCGTTTGTGCAGATTTGTGCCAAAATGAACCAGACTGGTCGGGATGGGGGTTAAGTGATGACATCCCTGAGCAAAAATATAACTTGTAATATCCCCGAAACTAAAGCAGCACAAATGAAAATTTCAACTGCACAAATCAGCACAAACGAAGCACTAAAAATGTAGACCGGTCAGATTCATTTTGGAGCAAGCTGGGGGGATGGTGAACTCTGAATGACCTAAAAAATAATCTTAAATATCTCAGAAACAAAAGCAGCACAAACGAAAATTTCAACTGCACAAATCTGCACAAACGAAGCACTAACCACTCAGAGGGTTTGTTTCGATTTTTTTTGTGGGTGGGGGGTCAGCTTCACTGAGCTTATAGACCTTTCCGAATATCTGGGCATTTCCGAGGTTACCCACAATGCAACGGGCTTTCCTCGGTGAAAACAAGTCTTAGCGGTAGCTTTGTGACAGCTGTAAACGTTTTCTAGAAATCATGCGCCCAAAAGTTGTTGTGCGGTTAGATGTTCCAACCACAACATGGAGAAGGCATTGTCTTTTCACATCTTTCCCATGTACCCAGATCGTCTGAGAAAGTAGTTAAACGCTATGAAGAGAGTGGAACCGGACGGATCGGAGTGGACGCCAGCAGCCCTCTGTGGTGAACACTTCTTAAGTGATAAGAATTGTTTTTGAGAAAGATAAAACCTGTTGCTTTGTTCCCAACATGTTTCTGACTTAGCGCCAGCCCTCTGTTGTCAGTTTACTAAGTTATTAATACCGTAATGCCGTCAAAGTTTGCCAGTTTAGAGAAATGCCAGTGGTGTCGGAGGACTGAAAACTGGCGAACGAGTGGTGTTTTATTTTCAAATAACTTTGGGTGGGTGTATTTTTGTGTCTGCGTTTTACAACACACATTTTATTATGACATTGATATCGGGAACCCCCTTCATGAGGGGCAAATTAAAGAGAGTCCGAGACGCATCACTCTTATCTTCAAATTCTCAGACGCAAATGACTTCAAAACTGCACACATTGTCACACATTGTTAGCGTTATCAACCGTATTTAAATACAGCTCCCGACACCTTTTCACCTTTTCTATGTTGTGCTGCTGTAACCTTGCAATTTCCCCCTGCGGGACAAATAAAGGACTTTCAATTCAATTCAATTCAATTCAATGTCAAGGTATGAATAACACATCAGTCTGACTGTAGGGACTATGCATTGTCATCTAGCCTTATTTATTCATTTTCTTTCTGTTTTCAGGGAGACCCAGCAAAGATCCTACACATCACTTCATTCCCTCCATCTTCAAGCATACCCAAACTGATCCCAAGTCATCAGAGTCAAAACTCCCGAGATTTGCTGCTGCCAAAAAGAGAATATATCTCATCCCAACGCCAAGTCTGTCCAAAAAGAGGGCACTTCAAAGGTGCATTAAGGAGTTTTACAACCTTAAAAATACTTATTTTTCACCATAAATATGTTACACATTTTTAATGATGTGTACAATGTGCCCTGACATATTCATTACAAGTACCTCTAACAGCGCTAAATCGTCACTTGAAAGTTGCAGTGCCGGTCCAGCACCAGAGTTTTTTTGGGGAGAATTTGAAAGGAATGACATCATGCACGCTCCGGCTGGTTAGGTTTAGGTTAGAGTACGGTGGAAGAGGTCGCATCACAAATGTCAAATGCATCAGTATTCTCAGTTCTGGGTGCGACGAGCTCATTTTGGCAGATCTCCCTGTACCACAATTCTGCTATGCTAACCACATTCAGCACTTGTATTGGTCCTGCGAACATGTTCCTGCGAATACCGTTCGGAATCAGCTCTGCCAGTGAGGTATTCCAGCGCTCCATGGAGCAGATCTTTGCTGGGTACCCATGCGCAATCATTGTGGACGACATACTCATTGGAGGTAAGGACATCGAGGAACACGACGCAAACCTGAAAAAAGTACTCAACAGAGCCAGAGAAGTCAAGGTGAGACTCAACCCCCTCAAATGCAGGTTCAGGCTTACCCAGGTCAGTTACGTTGGTCATGTCTTCACTGCTCAGGGTTTAAAAGCAGACCCATCCAAAACCAAAGCAATCAGCAATATGCCAGTCAAGTCAAGTCAGCTTTATTTATAGAGCACATTTACAAACGGCTTAGCCGCATCAAAGTGCTTCACATAGTGCAAAAAGACATTAAAAATGCATAAAATTCATAAAAAGAATCAGAAAAGCAAACTCAGACCTAATTGAAGGCCAGCGAAAAGAGGTGCGTCTTCAAGTGAGATTTGAAAATCCCTACGGACTCGGCTGCTCGGATGTGGGGGGGAAGGGAGTTCCAGAGTCGAGGGGCCGCTATAGAAAACGCTCTGTCTCCCCTAGTTTTCAACCTCGACCTGGGGATGACAAGAAGGCGCTGGTCAGCCGACCGTAGCGCTCTGGTCGGGGTGAAAGGGAGGAGAAGATCAGCCAGGTATGGTGGGGCAAGGTGGTGCAGAGATTTAAAAACTGTTAAGAGAATTTTAAAATCAATGCGGTAGCGGATGGGGAGCCAGTGGAGGGAAGCAAGAACCGGAGTAATGTGATTGTGTTTGCTAGTGCAGGTGAGGAGTCGAGCCACTGCCAACTGACGTTCCAGCCCTGCAGAGATTTCTCGGCATGGTCAACTATCTTGGAAAATTTATCCCCAACTACAGTGAAATCACAGCTCCACTGCGACAACTCACCCACAAAGACACCGAGTGGTCATGGCACAAGCAGCAACAACGTGCTTTTGACACTCTAAAAGAGCAAATGTCAAACCCTCCAGTACTGTCATACTATGATGTCTGCAAACCTGTCACACTCACTTGTGATGCTTCACAAGATGGACTTGGTGCAGCATGCCTACAGGAAGGAAAACCCGTCGCCCATGCCTCACGCACCCTCACAGATACAGAGACTCGGTGTGCACAGATAGAGAAAGAGCTATTAGCAGTTGTGTTTGCTTGCTCAAAGTTCCATGATTACGTCTATGGCAAACCGATCACCATCGAGACTGACCACCAGCCTCTTGTCACAATCGTAAAAAAGCCCATCCATGCAGCACCAGCTAGACTGAAACGAATGATGCTAAGGCTTCAAAAGTACAGCATTACACTTGTTTACAAGAGTGGAAAACAAATGCACTTGGCTGACACATTGTCCAGAGCTCCCAGAAACACTACAACTCAACTCGCAGACGAAGTGGATGATTTTGATGTCATGTCAGTGTGTTATGTGTCATCTGCTCGTCTGCAGGAATTACGAGAGCACACTGCTACTGATCCGGTTCTTCAGATGGTCTGCAGTACCATCAAGCATGGCTGGCCTAACAAACTGCACAATGTTCCACATGTGGTACGTCCCTACGTTCCTTTCAGAGACGAACTCACTATTGAGGATGGCATTGTTATGAAAGGACAGAAAACTGTGATCCCATCAAGCTTGCTAAAGACATACACAAGCATACTACACAGGGGCCTCCCAGGTGCAGAAGCCACAAAACGAAGAGCGAGGAGCATTGTGTTTTGGCCACAAATGGCTAAAGACATTGAAGAGGAAGTGCAGGCGTGTTCAGTGTGTCACAACACGAAACCACATCAACAGAAAGAACCGCTTCATTTGCACCCTGTTCCAGAGCTGCCCTGGTCAACACTGGCTGCTGACATCTTTGACTGGCACAACCAGCAGTACCTCGTGCTCGTTGTTTCATTGTCCGGCTGGTTCGAGATCGACTTGCTACGAAACCTCACATCTGCAACTGTTGTTGGTAAACTGAAACATCACTTTTCAGTCCATGGAGCACCTCACACTCTGATAACGGACAATTGACGACAGTTCACAAGTCAGTGTTTTAAGGACTTTGCAAAACAATGGGACCTCACCCATGTAATCAGTGGCCCTGAATAAGCCCAATCTAATGGATTGGCTGAAAGAGCTGTTCATAGTGCTAAAAGCCTGATGGAGAAGTCTCACAGAGATAAAACAGACATCTTTCTCAACCTGCTCAACTTAAGGAACATACCCTGCGACAACACACTGGGATCTCCGGCACAAAGACTGATGTCAAGACAGACACGCACCACCCTCCCTGTTTCCAACAGTCTGCTTGAACCCAAGACATGCAAGCCTGAGGATGTACGTGCTCAGCTTCTCAGCAAAAGACTCACACAGAAGGCTCACTATGACAAGACAAGCCGACCTCTCCAACCACTGTCAGAAGGACAAGTCGTCAGGCTTCAAACACCCAAAGGATATGACCGCCCAGGGATTGTGAAAGAAACATGCAAAGAACCCAGATCTTACCTGGTTCAGTCAGAAGGACAAACATACAGGAGAAACAGAAGACACATCTTGCCTGTTGATGAACCGGCTCCGACTCAGTTTGATCCACAAAACTTCTCTCAGAACGCTGAGTCTGCTACGGATATGCATGTTACTGGAAACGGACATACAGAACAGAACATGGACTCTGAGCGTCCTTTGGCCCGAGTCTCAGTTGGCAAAACAGCTTTGAATGTGAATGACAGTCTCTACAGAACCCGCTCGGGTCGGATTTGCAAACCCAACCCAAAGTACAAAGATTAAATCTGCTAAAGCATGTTGACCTTTCAATCTGTACTGTGAGATCACTGCTATTGAGAATGTGTCACAAGGTGAATGTTTTAGTTTGGTAATTACCGTATTGGCCCGAATATAACACGACCCCCATTTTTCAAAGATCATTTTGTGGAAAAAAAAAAAAAATACTGAAAACAGGTCACTCATAAAACAACTTTTTATTATACAATTACTATAAACTCAAAACTCACAACTGAGATAACATTTCAGGAGATATAAAATGAAAAAATATTACTACAGTATTGAATAAATATATTCTCTTTCTCAAAATAAGAAACATTCATTCATTCATTCATTTTCTGCCGCTTTATCCCTTTCGGGGTCGCGGGTGGCTGGAGCCGATCCCAGCTGCTGTGGGCGAAGGCGGGGTACACCCTGGACAGTTCGCCAGTCTGTCGCAGGGCAAAATAAGAAACAATAAGCAACAAATAAGAAGCCTCAAGGGGTCCACACTGCATAAATGATGTAAATAACTTTCCAGTGCCTTCAGCTGAATCACGGCTTTGATGATGGGCATTCTGTCTTTCCGTTTTTCAGTGACGTATTCACTCACCCTTCTATCAGTCTCTCTGAAGCGTCGCTCTCCGGACCATGGCAAGCTTTTCTCATAGTGTTAGCATCTGTAGGCGTTTTTTCTGTGCTCTCCAATAAGAACGAGGCTCTGCTCCACCAGATCTCCTGGCGGCTTGGCAGTTGTTTGATGACTCTGCTGCGTTGATCACCATCAGTTTAAAGTTGGCATCATAACTTCGCCTCTGTTGTTTGCGCAGTTGTCCAGCGTTCCGCCCCTTTGTTCCAGATGATCCGCCATTTTTCATCAGATCATTCATTCTTTCATTCATTTTCTGCCGCTTTATCCCTTTCGGGGTCGCGGGTTATTTGATCTCATTTCATCGCTCCACTCGCTCCCTGGTCAGTGATACTTTGGCTCCATCTAGCGGCGCGGATGGGTATTGACATCTACCGTAAGTCCGCGATTATAACACGACCCCACTTTTGAGGATGCAATTTCTGGAAAAAAACATCGTCTTATATTCGGGCCAATACGGTAATGAATGCAGGCTATCTGATTGTGATTTGAATGTTTTCTATCTCTGCCTGTTACGCATCGAGCATGTTTTATGTTTGCTGCTGACCTGTTACAGTTATTGAAGTACGAATCAATTGTTATGGCTGTGGGCATTAACTAAGGAAAGGGGATGTAGAATATTGAATGTTAGCAAACTCAGCAATATTGTCCCTTCTCAGACACCGTAGTTCTCCTAAGCTTGGTGCATGTTGGTTTTCATTCATTGTACGCTATGTGCACGTATCAGCTGTACATCTCCTGCCTGCTGTTGATAAAAGTCAAGTTGTTATCTTAAACCGGTCGTCTTCATTTACCACAACACCCAACAGTTTTGTCCGCCATTACTCCGCCAGATGCTTAGTGGGCGACAACTGAGCAGGAGCTTCCAGAAAGTCAGAAAAGACTGGCTTCTAGCACTGCCACAGCTCCAGCACAGACCCCACCAGGTAAAAGAAACTTAAATTTTACTTGAGCGCTACTAAAAGAGCGAGGAAGGAGTTCCCCTCTTACATGCACGCAAGCCACAGGGACGAGTTTTTCACTAAGCTGCATTACGCCCAAGGCCTGCAGGGGGTGCTGTTACGCATAAAACGTGCAAACTCCTCAATGCACCTTTCAAGACGACCTTTGTTCCCCACCAACAGTTCAAAACAACCTGCATACACTGACAGCAGTACCCTGCCCCTCATCACCTGAACTCACCGCCGCCCCGATCCCCAGCTGCAGGAACTCTTGTCAGGTTGGACTTTCCAAGCCGGTTGCTGACGATGAACGGAAGCAGCTGCATGAGGACACAAACAACCTGCGCATGAAAAAGAGAAGAAAGAAAAGAAGATGTTGCGACCTGAAAAAATGTGTAAATTGTGCAGAAAATATTGTTCAATGCTGCGTTGTCGTTGGGTTGTTTTTGCTGGATATGCACAACACTGTTTTGCTTTATGCCTGCTGTCGGTTGCCTTGGAGATCGCATAAAAAGGAGGGAACGCGACTCCTGTGTTGTGAAGCTGCGGTGTAAGAACGATGAATCAAATTACTGTTCCGGGGTGAATAAAAGTTGCAAGAAAGAAGAAACGGAGTCCCGTTTTTTTCAAGAGTGCAACATAAACTTGGTGTTTCCGCCCGGTTTGATTTTTTTTTCTTCACCGAGAGGAGAACGAGGCTCAACGAAAAAAAAACAAAAAAAAAAAACACGATCATCTGAGAACAACTCCAACAGAAGTGCAACCAATGAAGGTAGGGATGTTCTATCATGGCCAATACACCGAAGATGAGCTCTGCTTGGGAGAATGTATTGGGAGAAATAGAAGAGAAGCTACTATCGCTGTCTGTCGCGCTTCTGAACGAGGTTTGCACAACGCTGAAGCTGGATGTGGACGAGGCTGACAGAGACTCACCTCGCAAGCTGAGACGGCGTATCTTGCGGTTCCTGGAGGGAGAAGATGTAACCATGCTGGAAGATGACGGACTTTCTCTGCTGCTGGAGGTAAATGACCAAATTGATGAGTTAAAAAACAAAGATGTTGAAAGTATTGATCCCGAGTCAAAGCAAATGGAGTCACAGCACCACACAGTGACACAAAGCGGCACTACAACTACCACAACAGGCCAGAATAAACAAAGTGATTCAGAGGATATGGGGGCAATGATTCCTCCCATAACAAGCCCGGCAGTTGTTTGTCCAGTCTACAGAAGAGATTTGAAAATTTTGGGACAAATTGGAGAGCCACACCAAAAGGACAAATTGGGATATGCAGGCTTGGAAAGACAAATACAAAGAGCATTAAAAAAAGGATATGATGAAGGCGAAATTGTTGAAGCTGCTGTCCAGGCCATTGTCCCAGGAACAAAACTGAAAAGTTACTTGGAAAGCAGAGTGGATTTGACTCTCCAAGGACTGAGACAGATTCTGAGGACTCATTTCATCGAAAAAGATGCCACAGAACTGTATCACTCCCTTACCCGTGCAGTGCAGGAACATAAAGAAACCCCCATTCAGTTTCTGGTGCATGCCATGGACTTAAGGCAACAAATTACCTTTGCTTCAGAAAGAGTGGAATCAGGTTTGAAGTACAGCCCAGAACTGATCCAAAACCAATTCCTTCAGACAGTACTCACTGGCCTGCATGATGACACTATTCGGACAGACCTAAAGCCATACCTACAAGATCCAAAGATTACAGATGAAACCTTGCTTGAAAAAATGACAGCAATTACACTCTAGAATTGGAATGAAGAAACAAATTGGCAACAAATGCAAAAATGCGCACATTCAAAGTGGCAGCAGTAAGTGAGGGGCGTGAAACAGATGATCTGGAGAGTGACGTACACACAAAAAACCCCAAAGCTAAACAAAATGAGACACAAAAACGTGACACACTGATGGAAAAAGTGGACCAGGGTAACAAAGCAATATGTGAAGCTATTCAGAGTCTGACTTCCCAAATTGCTGGTCTCAGTCGTGCACACCATCCCCAGACACAGGGAGTAAATGATAGAAACAACAGGAGACCAAGACCAACATCTGGAACGGCATCAGCCAGACGGTGTCAGCAGTGTGAGTTGTCCAATCCAGAAGGAAAATGTTCTCATTGTTCTAAATGTGGCAGTTCAGAATATTGGGCAGCGGGTTGCCGCAAGAGAACAACTCCAGCTAATGTCAACAAAATTGAACTCATTTCAGAAGAACATTCAGCTGGGTTGGGTCACCTCCAAACACAACTCACCGGCAAACAGCAGAAGACAGCCAAACTGGTGGGAAAAAGATGTCTGGTCCGAGCTTCTCTGGGTGGTGTGAGTACAACTGTATTATGGGACACAGGTTCACAGGTGTCAATTGTGGGAGCAGACTGGAAGAGGAAATACCTACCTGATGTGGAAGTGAGACCTGTAAAAGAGTTACTTGAGGAGGAAAATTTTGACCTGTCAGCTGCCAACGGAACCCATATCCCTTATGAGGGATGGATTGGAGTCGAATTCACTTTGTCCAAAAACGCTGTCTCCGGGATGAGTGAAAAGCCAGTCACAGTACCAATCCTGGTTGCCAGCACTGGATTTGACCGCCCTCTCATTGGGTTTAATGTTGTTGAAGAACTGGCACAAAGGGATGCGCCCCAAAGTACAGCCTCCTCAGGTTACATGATACAAAAACTATGCTCAGCTTTGGAAGTGGGCCGCAAGACTGCAAGAGCAGTTTTGTCTGTCTTAAAAATCCCGAAATCTGAGAATGACAACCACATCGCAAGAACAGGGAGACGACCAATCATCATCCCAAGAAACAAAGTCGCGGAGGTGGAGTGTGGACAACTGAATAAGCGAATGCTGAGTGGATCGCATGTGATGCTAGAACCAAATCAGGATGCACCATGGCCTGTGGGAATTACCATCAGAGAGCAGCTGATCCAACTTCCACAAGAAGACAATCAGAAAATAACACTCACTGTTGAAAACCTAAGTGACAGAGATCTCGCACTCCCTAGTCGCACAACACTAGGCTGGTTATACAACATTGAGGCAGTTCACCCACTGGAGATGAGACCGGTAGAGGACCAGCAGCATGAATCATCACCCCTCAGTGCTGAGCCTCCTGTGGAACAACCTCGCCCCATGCCCGATGGTGAGCTCTGGGACCCGCCAGTAAACCTGAGTCATCTCTCAGTGGAACAACAACGACAGGTACGTCAAATGCTCAGAGAAGAATGTGATGTTTTTGCAAAGGATGACTGGGACACTGGGTGCATCCAGGACCTAAACATGACAATTCAGCTGAAAGACAATATCCCTGTCCAAAAAACATATAATGCAATTCCCAGACATCTCTATCAGGAAGTTAAGACTCACATACAAGATCTGCTGAATATAGGTTGGGTCCAGAAATCTCATTCTTCTTACTCTTCACCTGTGGTGTGTGTTAGAAAAAAAGATGGAAGCCTTCGTCTCTGCATAGACTACAGACAGCTGAATGAGAAAACCATACCTGATCGCCATCCAATACCCCGCATCCAAGAAATTCTAGAAAACCTGGGGGGAAATTCCTGGTTCACCGTGTTGGACCAGGGAAAAGCTTACCACCAGGGCTTCGTGAGTGAGGGAAGTAGGAAGTGCACAGCATTCATCACACCATGGGGGCTGTATGAGTGGGTGAGGATTCCATTTGGCCTGACAAATGCACCCGCCGCCTTTCAGCGCTACATGGAAAGTTGTCTGGGTGACCTACGAGATGAAATCTGCGTTCCTTATCTGGATGATGTGCTGGTGTTCAGTCATGACTTTGAGCAACACATACAGAATGTGCGGCAAGTGTTACAGCGTCAGAAGCAGTGTGGCATTAAGTTACGTCCAGAAAAATGTGACTTTTTCAAACAGGAGGTCTGTTATGTAGGTCGTGTGGTTTCAGCAGAGGGATACAAAATGAATCCAAAAGAAATAGAAGCAGTTCAAGCCTTGCGACGTGATCCACCAAAACTGTCAGAGAGGTGAGGAAGCTGATGGGATTCCTCAGTTACTACCGCCCTTACATCCCAGATTTCTCAAGAACGGCCAAACCTCTGTATGAGTTGTTAGCAAAACCACAGTCTGAACAGAAAACAAACCACAAGACAAACAAAGTCAACAGAACGTCTGTTCAGTTAGCACCATCTCATCCAGTGACGTGGACAGAGGCACACCAAGAAATTCTGGATAACCTTGTCACACAGTTAACAAACCCACCCATCATGGCATACCCGGACTTGGAAAAACCCTTTGTACTCCATGTGGACGCCTCTGAGGAGGGCCTGGGTGCAGTGTTATACCAACGGCAGGACAGTATGCTCAGAGTGATCGCTTATGGCTCCCGAACTTTAACAGCTGCAGAGAGGAACTACAAGTTGCACTCTGGAAAGCTTGAATTTCTGTCACTGAAATGGGCAGTAACTGAGCGTTTTCGTGACTACCTTTTCCACGCACCCCATTTCACAGTGTACAGTGACAACAATCCCCTGACATATGTCACCAAAACAGCGAAACTCAACGCCACAGGGCACCGCTGGGTGGCAGAACTGGCTGATTACAGATTCACTCTCAAATACAGGCCTGGATCATCCAATGGGGATGCAGATTTTCTGTCGAGGAGACCAAAACCCATTGAAGAACTCATTCAGGAGTGCACGGAGGAGTGTCAACAGGAAGTCCTGGAATCTATTAGTCATGCCATGGGAGCGGAAGAAAGGGGAGAAATCAACTGGATCTCAGCGGTCACCTGCAATCCAGATGCAATACCTGAAGAGGGCACTGTTTCCACGCCAATTAAAGCAATGACAAAGGAGGACATCAGATCTGCTCAATCATCAGACCCAGTGATAAGAAGAGTCTTGACCCTGAAGAAAACACATGCCCAGTTACATCACAAACAGAAACTGGGAGAAAATGAGAAGGTCCGAGAGCTTCTCCGGGAATGGCCAAAACTGCAGATTGATGGAGATGGGATTCTGAGAAGAGAAACAATGTCCAGGAGTCAATTAGTTCTGCCTGAGTCTCTTAAACATCTGATCTACAAACATCTACACGAAGAGATGGGACATCTAGGAGCAGATCGAATGGTCGCACTGGCCAGGGAACGTTTTTTCTGGCCCAAGATGAGACAACAAATTGACCATCATGTCACCAGAGTTTGTTACTGCCTAAAAAGGAAAAAGCCAAACAGAACAACAAGAACACCAATCCAAACCATTGAGACTTCTGCACCTTTTGAGATGATCTCCATTGATTATCTACATTTGGAAAAATGCAGGGGAGGGGAGGAGTACATACTAGTGATTGTGGATCATTTCACCAAATATGCCCAAGCATACGCAACCAGAGATAAATCTGGAAAAACAGCTGCACGAAAAATCTTCGACGACTTCATCATGCGCTTTGGATTCCCATCAAAAATCCACCATGATCAGGGAAGAGAATTTGAAAATAGCCTGTTTCGCAAGCTCCAAAGTTATTCTGGGATCCACCACTCTCGTACCTCCCCATATCACCCGCAAGCAAACCCAGCAGAACGTTTCAACAGAACCTTGCTGGGTATGCTACGCACACTTGAGGAGACTCAAAAATCAAAGTGGAAAGAACACCTCCAAAAAGTGGTTCATGCATACAACTCGACAGTGCACGAAGCAACAGGTTTCTCGCCATTTTTCCTCCTCTTTGGACGCGAACCAACTCTGCCAGTTGACCTACTCTTCCCCAAAAACGGTACAAAAGAAAGTCGCCAGTCATACAGTGGCTATGCAGAGAAATGGAGACAAACCATGGAAGAAGCCTACTCAATCGCCATGAAAAACATGAAAAAGAGTGCAAAAAGGGGACAAAGAAACTATAATCAGCGTGCATGGAGTTCCACACTCGAGCCTGGTGACAACGTCCTGGTAAGGAACCTGACACCTAGAGGAGGCCCTGGGAAATTGTGCAACTACTGGGAAGACATGATCTACGTGGTCAAAGAAAGAAAAGGCCCTGACAGCCCAGTGTATGTGGTCAAACCATCCCAGGGGGAAGGAAGAGTACGTGTGTTACACCGTAATCTCCTCCTGCCATGTCCTTACCTGGTTGAAAACCCGGTCGTCAGTAAACCAACCCTGAAAGAGAAGAGTGATCAGAACAATGCAGAGAGAAGGAGAAGCACTAACAGGAAACCAAACCCTGACACTGACCTGACAGACACCGATGAGTCCAGTGAAGATGAGTATCTTATATGGACTGCAGCAAAACAAAAAACCTCTTACCTTAATGCTGAAGCAGAAGAATTTCATCCCGAAATGAGGATACAGCAAGAAACATCTGAGGAAGTCTTCATGCCAGAGGAACACTCAGAAGAAGAGTTGACTGGACTGAGAAAATATGTGGGACCGCTTCTGGATGAACCTGCTGCTGAGCAAGAACCAGGGGAAGAACATGCAGATGCTGAAGCTGAGAGGGAAAGACCCGTGAGAGCAAGAAAGGCCAGGCGCATCTACACATATGATCAGCTTGGTCGGCCGACCTATAAGCTGCTGGAAGCCTGTGGGACTGAAGTGAGAAGCTCTCCAAACACGAGCCATGACCCCAACATCTCCTCCGTCATGTATCCTTTGACATATGTATCATGATTTGGGAGGGAGATAAGCTCATGGGTGGCGTTTGAAGGGTTGAAAATGATCTAGTTAATGGTCATTGTTAGATGTAAGACAGTGTTATTCAGCATTATATGCATTTCAGGATTGCATAAGGTTAACACAGAGATTAAGAGAAAAGAAACTGTTATTTTGAGCATTTATTTTGAATAGAAATAGCACAGAAGTGGGTAAGACAGACTACTGAAGGAACTGTGATAAATCAGATCAAACTAGATGATGATTAAATTGTTGAGTGTGCGGATTTATACAGGAATGCAAGATGTATGGCATGAAAAAAATGTTGAATAACATGTTATAAGGATGGAAATGGTATTGTCCTTGTCCCTTTCTGAAGATTTGGGGGGCCCACCAATGCTTCGATGGACTGCTCATCCTTAAATACAAGTGGATTGTGATTTTGTGATCTTGTATTATTGCCATTTATTCTGTGTAATCGAATCAGAAGAGTCACACAACCCCATACAGTAACACTTAATCTCTGTAAAGATACAGTTTGTGTAATTGCAGCCTGAAAAGTTGTTCTATGCTCTAATGTGCAACAGTTTTATTATTTTTGGTGTGAAGAAAAATAAGAAATGTTTGGCAACATTTTTATTTTTTTTATTTTTTTCAGTGGGGGAGGGTGTTGCGACCTGAAAAAATGTGTAAATTGTGCAGAAAATATTGTTCAATGCTGCGTTGTCGTTGGGTTGTTTTTGCTGGATATGCACGACACTGTTTTGCTTTATGCCTGCTGTCGGTTGCCTTGGAGATCGCAGAAAAAGGAGGGAACGTGACTCCTTCGTTGTGAAGCTGCGGTGTAAGAACGATGAATCAAATTACTGTTCCGGGGTGAATAAAAGTTGCAAGAAAGAAGAAACGGAGTCCGTTTTTTTTCAAGAGTGCAACAAAGACACTGAGCAGGAGGCTGAATGATGCAGGTCACCTGCGTGCTTCCAGTGTGAAGGGGAAAGACGTTCTGAAAGACAACTTTGCAGCTCTGTGTTGTGCAGAAATTATAACACCTGCATTTACCAAAGGGAAAAAACAGCTTTCAGCCACGGAGGTTGAAGAGTCGAGAAAATTAAGTGGTGTAAGAAGTCACATAGAACGTGTAATTGGACACATGAAAAGCAAATGTAAAATTTTACAAGGGGATTTGTCCATACCAGTAATTAAAACTTCGACTGATGAGGCAGATGAACTTGATCTTAGCAGGATAAAAAAAAAAAAAATACTGATTTCCTGTGCAGTTTTGTTCACCTAGGTGACAGCATTGTGTACCAGGAGCGAAAAACACATTGCTGTAACATTGTGCTGGAAAATTAACTCTGCCGGTTGAATTTACATCTTTTGTGTTATTTGAGTAGGCATCCCGGTCTGATAAATGTTTTTTTTTTTTTTTTTTAATGTCATCGTAATAAAACAGCAAACTTGAAAATGTTTCTGTCTTTCTTTACAAAGCACATCACAATATGACTAATTAAATTGACAAATAAACATGAATAATAAATTTATCTGTCAAGTTTTATCAACCACTTACACGGCATATTTGATGTGATGTGTGACTTGATGTGTCTCTCTGACAGTTTTACGTTGGTATGTAGTAACGTGTATCTGGTCTTTGGGATGTGGCAAGATGAGACGTTCTCCACCCATCCAGATTGGAAGTACTGGTAGGCTTCCATACTCTTCTTGTTTTTCATGCTGTCCCTGCTGAACACTCCTGAAACAAACAAACAAACAAAACAACACACAGCATGTAAATATACTACTTCTGTCAAAAGGTTTACATTAAGTAGGTCAAAGGTATTCTCGTAAACCAGCCCCACCCACTCCTCATCCACAATTGGATTTCGGAGCTGGGGTGGGTCTGGGGACAAGCCAATAGAAACTCCATGCAGGGGGCGTTGGTTACTCTTTTGACTGACAACGCACTTCAGCCAGTCAGCGCTTCAAAACAAATACGTCATCAAAATGCGTTAGCCTCTCTAAGAGTTAGCTTTAGCTCTTTAACCCTAGCTTTTTTACATGCAAAGACATGCGAAAACGTCTTTTTCTGTTAGAAACTCACCCGGCGCAGACTCTTGCTCTTGCTTGATTGTTGTTATACTTGGTATTTTGGCTGTAACTTTACTTATTGCAGCTTTCAGACGATGGTTAAAGTCCGTAATCTCCACTACGCTCACTGATTATGTCACTTAAGGTTTAGCCGCCAAAAAAATTTGAAAACATAAAGCTGCAACGCTGATTGGCTCGGCCGTTTCATGGCCGAGCCGCATTCTCTTTCTATTGGCTTGTCCCCAGACCCACCCCAGCTCCGAAATCCAATTGTGGATGAGGAGTAGGTGGGGCTGGTTTACGAGGCTAGGTCAAAGGTACACTCCAGCTAATGGTTTTAACTTGCATATGTATTATAAAAGAACTTACCTGGTGTGTCAATGAGATAGGTGTACAGGTCCCCATACATCCATTATCTAGCCATTTCGTAGGGTCATTACTTCAAGCACCTCTCGGCTGTTTGTATGGACATTCATCTGAAGTTACGCCTATCAAGTCCAATTTCTGTTTGTGGCGGACTTTTGCCTGTCTGGGCAGGTTCCTGTCATACTCATACGTCATTCCGCTACTCTTTTACAGAAAAAAAAACTGCACAAAAAAGCCAAAACTGCTCCGAGTCCGATGTGTTTTCTCACTGACGACAGTCTTTTTTTCACCGACTCGATCCGCCATTTTGGATTGTGACGCGATTGTGACGTAAGCTCGGAAAGGTCTATTGAGCTTTGGAGCATGGTGTCACAAAAAAGGGGCGGAGCCATTTTTAATGTTGATCCGCCATTTTGAAGGGGTACTACAAACGCACTGCAGTGCAAACCCATTAGAAGTTGGGAAAGTAATGACAAAAATGGTTCGAAACTGCTGTGTTGCTGGTTGTAAGGCTCACTGGCATGACCGGAAGGGCAAAAAATAGATAATGGGCTGTCTTTTTTTGGTTTTCCTGCTTGGAAGCACCATATTATGTTAGTAAAAGAAGGCGGCTTGCCTGGATTGCTACTGATAGACGTGTGGACATAAAGTTGTCATATTGGTAATGAATAAATTACTCTGTCATAAATTACTCTGTCAGTTAAAGGAGCTACTCTAAGACTAGCACATGGCTAATTAATTCTTCTAAACAAAGCCCTGCTGCTACCAATCCCCATCCTCCAGTCAGACTGACATTTTATTGAGAGTTTTTCATAATCATAGCATCACCTTTCAGCTGGAGGTAAATCAGGAGGAGCTCTTTGGAAGAATAAAAACTGGAATTAAAGGAGAATAGGAAAACGCTGTCTGGAGGAAGTTTGCAGCAGTGATGAACAGCGTCGTCTGAATGAACGGACACCGGCTGAGGTCTGAATAGATTATAGATCTGTTAATTTAACCCCGATGTTACAAATAATGAGGCTGATCACGTGACACAGCTCAGATTTTTATTGTTTCGTTTAATTATGTCTCAGAGCCAGACAGCGGCGACACCTCGGCCCGGACTCCTCCCCACAGCGGGACGGTCCCACCGAGACACACACACCCGGCGCCGGACCCGGTGCTGAGAAGGACACAGGACCAAGCAGGACACAGGACCGAGTGGACCCGGGACTCAGGCCACCGAGGGCGGCGCGTGCCACCCTCTGTCGGTGCAGCTTCAATTAAAGAATAGAAGTCTTAATAAAATGTTTGACTAAACGTCCTCTGTCTGGATTTAATCTCCCTTTATCTGATACTTTATTTTCTGGGCTGCTGGCTTCACACCCATGAGTTTGCTACACTTGAGAGTTTATTTACATTTCAGTAGCGGTTCTTCAGGTCCTGTCTCCTCGGTCCAGCCAGTCAAGGCGTTGCTGGTTTCCACATCAGCTCCTCTCGTGGCGCCGGCGCATCAACAGTAACTCTATCAACCAGTGCAATATTGTTTAAAAGTGCCAAAATAAAGTCCCATCTTTTTGGGGCTAAACAGCAGCGTTTCCCCCGCTGGGTCTGAAGCTGCTCCACAGCAGCATGTGGTCTTTGCGCACTGTTAAAACAGCCTCCTCTCAGTGGCAGGATGGACTCAGCGGAGTTATTGAAAGTTAAAAATCCTTCATTAATCCCACGAGAGGGGATATTATTAGATATTCTGTGAGGGCATTATTTTATTTTTTATTCTTTCACTTTTGAATCTGCACTGAATATGTGCTGCTTCTGCTTTGGCGTGTTTCAGATGTGCTTTATAATTGTTTTCACGCTCTGCCAGGTTTTTCTGCACTACACTGTAAATCCACACTGACTCAAACTTGCGTACACGATGTCAGGCCTGTCGTGAGATGTCGAGAGAACGAGGTATCATAATTGTGCATCCAGACGCTATTGGTGGCGGTAGAATCTCTTTTCTTTTGCATTTTCAAGTGTTGTCATAGTTTGTTTTGATTTCTCTACCCCTTCAAAATGGTGCCGTCGTCCCATAATGCATTGCGCAGTGACGTTGGTTCCAAAGCTCAATTGCTATGCCTTCAGTGCCCTGTACAGGAAAATAGGAGCAACTGCAATCTTGCAGAAATAGCTCTTGCTGCCCATCAGGCAAAGGTGAAAACGTGTGTGGGTGTGAATAATTGATAATTTTTTTTTTTTTTTTCCAAAAATTTTTTTTTTTTTATTGAAGTTTGCATAGAACAGTCAGTCGTAACACTTATGTAAACAAAAGTACTAAACAAAATTAACAATGACAGTTCTCTTTACCCAAATCAATCCCTCCCCCCACCCACCCACCCCAGTCCGGACACATTCAATCCATTCACTCTCACGACAGGCACGGACACAGACTACAAACAGGAAAGCACTAAGCAAATAGACATGATACAAAAAAATAACTAAAATAAAATACCGTAAATAAATAAATAAATAACGGTATGTTTTGGATACTTCATAATACAATCACAATTTTCTAAGTGTAAACATGTACACAAGGGGAGGAGAGAGAAAAAAAAACAAAAAAACAAAAAGAAAAACAGAAGGGGGGGGCTCACTTAGTTTCCTCTACAATAATCAGAGAATCAATGTACGACAGAAATGGCTGCCATATCTTATAAAAACTGCCAGAGGAACCTTTCAGGGAAAACCTAATCTTCTCCAGAGTAATGCACTGCAGGATGTCTTGAATCCATTTATTATGAGTTGGAGGAGAGGCGTGGGACCATTTTAAAAGATAAGTCTTCGAGCAAGTAATGTGGTAAATGCTATGATTTTTCCTGTGGACTTAGCCACATTGTATGAAGAGTGCAAACCAAAAAGAGCTGCGAGGGGTTCAGATGGGATGATTCGACCGGTTGCTTTACTAAGTGTTTCAAATATTGCTGTCCAGAATTCAGCTAACTTGGGACAAGTCAAAAACATGTGGAGTAAATCAGCGGGAGCTTGTCCACATCTGTTGCACGTGTCAGCTCTGTCGGGATAGATTTTTGCCAGCTTGGCGTTAGTGAGATATGCTCTGTTCAGAATTTTGCACTGGAGAAGGCCATGCCTCGCACAAATAGAGGATGAGTGAACATTTTTTTAAGATCTCTTCCCATTGTTCATCAGCTAAGGGGGCTCCCAGGTCCTGCCCCCAAGAAGCTCTTCGGGAAACCAGATGATTTGGCGACAATGTATGAATTTGTTTATATGTGATCCCTACCAGTCCTTTCTTCCTGGGATTGAGAGTTAAGAATTGGTCAGTGGGAGATTCTTGAGGGCTGCGAGGAAACTGAGGGAGGCAAGATTTTACAAAATGTCTAATTTGAAAGAACCGAAAAAGATGTGTTTTTGACAGATTAAATTTTGCCGCCAAGTCAGTGCATGAGGAGAAAACACCATTAATAAAAAGGTCATTCAGTATCACTAGGCCCTTCTCTGACCAAAAGCAGAAAGCAGGGTCAGAGCATGAAGGAACAAACAGATGATTACAAAAGATTGGAGACTGAAATGACTGTGTGTGTAGTCCGAAAGCTTTCCTAAACTGATTCCAGACCATCAGAGTGTTCTTCACAATTGGACCGGGGCAAACCTGTTTAATTAACAGTGGCAGTTGAGAGCACGCCACAGACCGAGGAGAAAAATGAGAGGACGATACTTCATGCAAAGCCCATTGTGGGCGGTCGGGTTCTACTTTAGTTGTATTCCAGAAAAGGAGCTTGTTAATATTACAAGCCCAGTAATAGTAACCAAAGTCTGGGAGCGCTAATCCTCCTAGGGATTTAGGAAGTCAGAGAGCTGTACGAGCGATTCGTGCTCTTTTATTGCCCCAAACAAAAGAGCCAATCATCTGATCAAGATTGGAGAAAAAAGATTTTCTTATGAAAACAGGAATAACTGATAATTTAATATTTAAAACTGTGCTTTGCTCCTTTAATGTGAAGTTTTAATATTTCATAAAGACAGAAAATAAAGTCAACCTCCTGCCTCCTTTCATAAAAACGGTTTGATTCATTGTGGAAACAAGACTTTCCTCACTTCGTCTTTTCTTCTGGTTTGTTTCAGGACTGTTTGTGTTTTGGGGAAATGTTTCAGTCTCAGTGTTAAAGCTGATCTGGAGTCTGAATAAAAAACAAAAGAGAGTTTTGATTTGAGAAACTCAACCCATCCTGGCTAAAACACAAACAACCAAACTAACTGACAGCTCAATAAAAACTGTTGTTTTGTGAAATGTCATGGATGCGAGATTAACGACTGTCTATGCAGGAAAACTTTCTGCTTTGTTCCCTTTTTGAAACAAACTGTTCAGATATAGAAAGGAAATAAAACTCAAAGCTGAAAGTAACGTGAACTGGAAGTTTAGAATGAGACTTAAGATGCCCTTGATTTTACTTTGAAGGTATTTCAGTTTGTTTCTCGCTGGAAAAAAGCTCTGAATGTGACTGTATGATCAGGGACAGAGCTGAAATAGTGATGCTCTTGTTTTCAACCACTGAAGCTGCTGAGGATTGTGGAGAGGAGCTCAGTAAAAAGTCCTGAGCAGGAAACATCCTGTGCAGAAATGAGGAGATGTGGACACAAAGTGAACCATGAAAGAGTTTGTTTCCTCTCTGCAGAGGAAGACCTCAGAGAAGCTTCATGGATGGAGTGAAGGAGGACATGGAGATGGTTGGTGAAGCAGTGGTGGAGGCAGGGGAGCAGGGAGGTGGAGGCAGACGATGGACTGCGGTGACCTCTGAAGAGAAGCTGAATGAAGAAACAGATTCACAGTTTCAAAGAGAAATGACTGTGGCAGCTTTGTTTCCAGCAAACATTAAAGGAACATACAGCACAATGATTCACATCCATTCACAGCTTGTACTGTATTATTTCCACATGATCTCTCAGATTAATGACTTTCCAGCATATTAGAAACATGTGGCTAGTTTCCCAGCAGGGGGCGCTCCAAGATAACACATGAGAGGAAGCAGCTTGGAATTTGCAAGTTCAATCTGAATTCCTCCAAACCAAGAAGAGCTTCAACGTCGTGATGTTGTCGAGTTGACATGGTCAGCAGTAAACCACAGCTTGGGGTGACTGTGGCTTGGTTGGTGGAGTGGGTCATGTCCTAACTGGGAGGTTGTTGGTTAGATTTCCCATCTTTCCCTGTCTATATGTGGAAGTTTTCACTGAACCCCAAACTGCTCCCAGTGAATGGATCAAGCGCCTTCATGGCAGACGCCTCCACTGGTGTGTGAAAGTCATCAACAGTGTAAAGTACTTTGGGCTCTGCTCAAGCAGTGTAAAAGTACTCTATAAGTGGAGTTCAGTTAAACTTGGAACTGAGATGAGAGTTGAAGGGGTGTACTTCAACAAAAAATCTGAGGATTATCAGCTGTCAAACATCTGGTACTCAGATCTGATGTTCTCAGTCTTGCTACACTCTCACACTCTCCTGTTCACCAAGTTTTTCATTTTCCATCAGTCCATCATGTCAGCCAGCTCCTCCTCCTGCTTCAGTCTACAGTTGAACAGTTTCTACCGACTGTCTGATGGCTCAAAGCACCAGTCCTTGTGAAACCAGCAGTTCACTGTTTCTTTCTGTTATTATCTTGATAGTGTACTCTGCACCATCCTGTATTCTGTTCTTCTGAGTCTGTACAAACAGAAATGTTAGATTTTACTACACTGATCATGTTCTCACATTGTACCTGAGACACGTGTGAAAAACAATCACCAAGTTTGGACAATATTTCAGAAATTTTCAGTCATACTTGGGAAAACTACGCTGGACACTCCAAGAGCATCCTCAACATCAGACACTGCTGAAACCACCAGTGTCTCTCTGGATTCAGCACTGGACAGAACCAAAACCGCTTTGCCATCTGCACTATCAGAAGACAACGTGATCAGAGGTGGACAAGAGCAAAAACATCAGCACTGGCAAGAGAGACAGATACGGTATTATATGTCAAACGAAAGATTTATGGCCCCCCAATAAACCCCTCCCCTCGCCATTTGTGGACCATTTGTCCAGCGTTTGTCCACTGCGCATTTGTCCCCCCCCCCCCCCCCCAAACTTCCTTCCGTCTGAGGTCTTTTGAAGTTTTTACGACGGGCTAGGTGTTGACACATCTGAAGGGGTGAGTAGGAGCCAGACAGTCGGTTAGAGGGGGTGAATTTATATTGTACCCGGAGATGGCGGAGAAACGTGTTATGAAGAGGTTATATTACAAGCCGAGTCATCATGGTAGTTTCGGCGGGGTAGAAAGAAAGAAAGTTAGGGTGGAAGATGTGAAAGACTTTTTATCATCTCAAGACTCCTATACTCTGCATAAACCGGCTAGGATACATTTTCCAAGGAACAGAGTTTTTGTTACAAGACCTCTCAAACAGTTTCAGGCAGACCTTTGCGATAGGAAGACGGGCTCACCTTTGAGCGTGGTTGACAGATTTAACCGAACGCTAAAGACTAGAATTTCACTGCTAAGAACACCAGACGGTGCGTGGAAGTCCTACTAGACTTAGTAAAAAACTATAACAACACTCACCACAGCAGTATAAAAATGCGCCCGGCTGATGTGCTGAAGGGCCTTCAAGTGTTTCACAATTTGTACGGTACACCTACACCACGAGACAAGAGAAAACAAAAATTTAAGGCAGGATTTAAGGTCGGCGATGTTGTCAGAATATCCAAGTTGCGAGGGGCCTTCAATAAAAAAAAATACGAACAGAGTTTCACGGATTAAGTATTTACGGTGTCAGAATGCATTCTGCGTACTCCGCGTGTTTAAGATTATGACGGCGAAGTGATCGAAGGTTCATTCTGTGAGCCGGAGCTGCAGAAAGGGAAAAAAAAATAGACTCATTAACATTTAACTCATTAACATTTCTCAATCATACAATTTTCAAACAGTCTGTTAGATATTACATTTTACTACAAACAGATATGTCCGGGTGTCTGTAGCACTTTAGGTGGTTATATGACCTTTTTAAAGCTCTCCAGAGGTGAACCTAAAAATTATGATCTAAACAAGAAACTCAGGTTTCATCTTAACATGTAAAGCAAATAATCAAAAGTGTTACTATTTGTGACCTGAAGATAACCAAATCTGCTCCTAACTTGAAATTTTAAGTTGCTGCTCTCAAAACTCTGAAACATGTCGTGTCCTTTGTGATAAGCATCGTGAAATTCTCTGATATTTCCCAGTTAACGTGATCACTGGAAAACCTTCACATCCACCCAAGTTCTAATATATAGATCTGAAAATACAACTCAAAAGGAGGTAAGGTTTTTAAAAAAGTGTATAAAATACAAGAAAAGGTATAAATGAATAGTAAAATCATTCAAAGACAGAGTCTCATTCTAAATATTCAAAATAAAGCCACACAAACTTAATCAGGAAGCATAGACACGCGCTTGAATAAAAACAGAATAACTGGTTGATAATTTTCACAAACTCAAATTCAATTTTCTGTATAAGAGACAATAATGATGTTGTCGGTGTACGCCAAACAAAACCGAGTCAGCAGGTCATGTCAGCTTTGAAAGCTGCTGTCTCACAGCTGCAGCGTAGACGGTTGGACTGTCCAAAAAAAAAAAAAAAAACAAACAACGTTAAACTTGTAAAGCGATATTGTTGGTCACAGAAGGTGAAACTAAACAAATCCTATGTATTCCTGTGTACAGCAGAATACAAATACACAACTGTGTACCATTTCACTCTGGCTGCTACTGATACTAAGATAGCATTAACATCTGGTACAACTGGAGTTAAAGGAATGATGCTGAAATTTATTTATTTTTCCTGTGCAAATCTGTACTTCTTTGTTCCTGGTTTCAAAATGGGGTTTATTGGTGTGGTGTTTGGAGACAGACATGACACTCTGCGGTTCAGCATCGTTTGAACCACTGGTCTGATCCCCAGTTCTTTTTCCTTTGATAAGAGATACTGTTTAACACAAACAGGATATTTCGCATAGTTAATTGTTGCTTGATAAGGTTCCACAGCCAGCAATCCTACATGATTTTCTTCCCCTTTCTAACAAATCCACAGAAACACTACCAAAGAACAAAATATGACAACCCCTTGTAAGAACAGCATTATATAAGAACAAAGAAAGAACAAATAAAGTGCTTAGTTTAAGAAACAAATACAATTATCAGCTTTACATACCTTTTTCCTGTAGCAATTTCTTTTCTGATCAGTCTCAACCAGCTGCACAAGAAACAGAATTTCAACTCAATATACATTTTGTCACTCTTTTTCTACTCTGACAGACAGTAATGCGCACAGCTTTACACACTCCGTGCTGCAGTTTGCACCACTGTTTTACATGATTTGCAAATACAGATTTTCTTCCCCTTTCTAACAAATCCACAGAAACATTACCAAAGAACAAAATATGACAACCCCTTGTAAGAGCAGCATTATATAAGAACAAAGAAAGAACAAAATAAAGTGCTTAGTTTAAGAAACAAATACAATCATCAGCTTTACATACCTTTTCCTGTAGCAATTTCTTTTCTGAACAGTCTCAACCAGCTGCACAAGAAACAGAATTTCAACTCAATATACATTTTCTCACTCTTTTTCTACTCTGACAGACAGTAATCACTCCGTACTGCAGTTTGCTCCACTGTTTTAGGTGGTGAAAAAGATTAGTTGTGCGTCAACTCTTGCCTGTATCTTGTTTAAAGCACACCCTACATATAACGTGACTCTGTTGCCCGTCTGATACTTTAAAACTGAACCATCTCTGAATTACTGAGCCACTGTTTTTCTGTTTTACTGAATGGGGTTTTTATTGGGGTGTTGTTTGGAGACACACAATGACTCCCTGTTTCAACAGTGTTTGAACCACTGGTCTGATCACCATTTCTTTTTCCATTTGATCAGGGATACTGTTTTAACAAACAGGATATTTTGCATAGTTAATTGTTGCTTGATAAGGTTCCATATCCAGCAGTCCTACATGATCTGCGTGCTGTGTCCACAATCTAGATGGAACAGACGCTCAAACTGACAGAGGTTGTAACAACACATCCAGCTGAATGAACTTCTGCTTTCATTGTATTTTGCAGGATTTTAATGAACAAAAATGCAAAGTGTCCTCATCATACGACCAAACAATAACATTTTAGTTGCTATCTTCATCATCTGGTTGTCTATGAAGAAACTGGTAACAAATGTCAAGCATTTTAGTCCCCGTACTGTCCCAGTGATCACTTGTAACTGCACTTTGAAGTTTTTACGATGGGTTAGGTGTTGAGGAGATGAGTAGGAGCAAGACAGACGGATAGAGGGGGGTGAATTTATATTGTACTCACAGATGGCAGAAAAGCGTGCCATGAAGAAAGTTAGGGTGGAAGATGTGAAAGATTTTTTTATCATCTCAAGACACCTATACTCTGCATAAACCAACTAGGGTACATTTTCCAAGGAACAGAGTTTTTGTTTCAAGACCTCTCAAACAGTTTCAGGCAGACCTTTGCGATAGGAAGACGGGCTCACCTTTCCTCCTCTCCTCTCTTTCATCCTCTGGTTGTCTATGAAGAAACTGGTAAGAAATGTCAAGCATTTTAGCTACTGTCCCAATGATCATTTGTAACTGCACAGATGAATGGTTCAATGTTTCCGTGCACATCTTTTAATAATAACATCAGTCCCTCTGGAGAGAGACAAACAGTATTTGTGGACTTTGTCCGAGAATGGTTTATCTACTGGTCTGCTTGACAGAACGCTAATGTTCTGATTCCCTCTATTGTGAACAGTCAAGTCACCACATCAACATTTAGCAAAACAGAGGCTGCTTTTTGCCAAACAGTGAAATACTGTCCTACCGTCTGATGTATGTTTGGAATGTTTTACTGTTACTCACTCTGGAGCACAAACGCTATATAATCTTAATTTTGATAGCATATCTTTTCCTAATATTGAAAACATTTCTAAATCACAAACACATGTTGAAATTTCCAGCCATCTCTCTCGACCGATAACAGTTTTGACAGCGGTTCTCTTGGTGGGACACCAGAAATGCTGACAGTTTGAACAGTGAACGTAATGGACAGTATATCTCCTGTTGACGAATACAAGAGAGAAATGCACCTACATTTATGAGAAACTTTTTTGGTTTCCCTTTAATGTTTAAACAAATCTTTGGTATTTCTACCGGTGTGTTTGAAACTTGTGCCTGAATAACCATCATTATTATTATTATTTGATCACCGTCAGCGTACCAATACTGTCGGCCTCTTCATTGTGTAGAAGTTTTTCTCCACAGAAATGAAACTGGTCTCTGTTCTGGTGTAATGTTTGTCTTTGGTACTTGTTGAGTTTTGGCCTTGATTCAACACTTGTGGCACTCCGGTGGGTCTAGCTACTTTAGCTTCATCTCTTTATTTCTTTTCCTTTGCTCACAGTCTCTGGTAATGGCATGTATCATTGAGGTTTCTTCACCCTTGCCAGTGTTTGATCATTAGTATTATTATAATAACCCCGGCCCCTAAATCGTCGTTGATTTGGTCTCATCCTGTCTCGTCCTCATCCTCTGAAGCCTGGTAGTGTTGATACAAACGGTCTAGACTCTCCCAGAGTTGTGTATTGTACAGCACGAATCTTAGATTTTTTTTTTTTTTTGCAAACAATCCAGTTGCATCTAATTCTCTAGTCCTTTTTTAGTAATTCCACAGGACTCAATGAAAACACGTCAGGGGTTGCTAATTCTTTAAAGTATCAGCATCCTGTGTTCCCACTCCATTAATGATCATTGACACAAAGAAAGGTTCGGCTTTATGCGACACTTTTAATTTGACCATTTCTTTCCAACATTTAAGAAATCTTTCTGCATATTCAGACACCTGTTCATCAGTCCGTTTCATCTGCTAAAGTAAGAAGCTTTTCCATAACTTTGTCATGTATCGTTCACCATAAAGTCCACTCATTTGAGAACAGGAATTCCAGAGCAGTTTCTCAGCATGATCTATTTGCACAGGGGGGTTACTGACTCCATCGTAAGAATAAAGATTGCTTCACTAAGGAGCAGGAAATGGCTGTAGTACAGGCCTGCAAGAATGCCCCGGAATACAACTGGCCCCCAAAAACAGCAAAACGGATCGATACTCAGATGCTTTAAAGAACATTCTGTGACAAGACACGGAACGAGGGAATCTAATCTAACTTATTTCTTTCATCCGTTTGTCAACTTCTCTGATTGACCTGACCATACTAAATACACATTGGGAAAAAACTCTGTGGAAAACCACAAATGCGTCAACTGACGCAAACAAATGGCTTTAGCACCTCTGCATGGTGAGGCTGTAAGGCCTTATTTGTACTCACTTCCAGAATCAGCAGCTGTAGCGAGCTTCAAACACTCACAGCCAGACCGAGCGTCTCTACAGGCCTGATGTGCTTCTCACCTCCAGAGAATCATCGTCAGCGTCCAAGTTCCTTCAACTTCCTTAAATCAGACACAAAATACGCGTCTCTCTGCTTTTCTTCACCTAGACAGGACGCCACACTGTCAAATGACTTCCTCAGATCAGAACACACACACACACACACACACACACACACACACACACACACACACACACACACACACCCTCCCCCATGCTGACTCAGTGGAGGTGGGGGAAAGGAGGAAAAAATAAAAACGCTGAAGTCCTGTGGGCCCTCCTCTCGCCCTCCCTATAGAAGGGGCTCCCTATAGAAGGGTCTCTATTTAAACGCGTCGTTAAATACATCAAGCCCGTGTTGGATCACTCCAATTAAAAAATACAGAGTTCGGAAGAAAAAAAATGGCTCAGGAAAGAATTCACATACCGATCATCCGGGACACACCAATCATGGTGTACGAAGAGACGCCGATCATCCCGAATGCGCCCAAGAAGCATGTGATGCACCTGCTTCGGACCCAGCTCCGTCCATTGGAATCGTTGAAGGAAGAATGGCCGCTGAAACCGTACGGACGGCGTGGTGCATGGGGCTACGTGTTCAAATATACGACGGGGGAGCTTTGCCTCTATCAGCGAGGTGAGGGTGAAAAGCAGGGAGCTGTACCTTCTATAGCGATGCTGAACTCCAACGACTGGGGTGTACTGTATCACATGATTGTTCGACATTTTCGGGCAAACCCTGATGAAGGTGGCGCGAAGTCCGTCGATCCAACGCTGACACCAGGTCGGCCTCTGAAGCATGAGTCCGTGGAGGGTGATGCACAAACGGGGTCTCCTTCTTGGAAAAAAAAAGTGCTTTACAGCATTGCGTGGCAGTCCAGAGCGGGTGTTTCAGGCACTATGTGCTTTCGCGCCTGCATTTGTTGCTACGAAGGGAAAAAAGGCTCGGAGGAGTTTTCTTTGGAGACCTTTAATACCAGCTGCGGCGTATTCCATACACTGCTAAATGTCCCGCTGGTCGCATGGAAGGAAAGGTTTGGAGGACCGGACGATAAAATCGGCTCACTTTTTCGCAGCTGCTGCTACTGGAAAGACCTTCTAGCGGTTAAAAAAAACCTGTTTCCTTCGGCCTCCATTCAATCCTCCAGCTTTTAGTTCACCACGTCCACGATCCTACCAGTTTTTCTGCTTAACCCCGCCCCACGGACCTTCCTGCCACCCGTACACATTATAGAGACTGCGATCGATCATTCCACATCAAGAAGATATGGAGAACATCAGGAGTATCCGTAGAACCAGCTCTCGCGTCCTCATCGATCCGCTGTGGAGCAGAACTCCGTTGGTGGAGTACCCCATCAACATGTTTGCGGATGAATCGTCGAATTTGATCTCCCCGGACCCTGACTCTCAGCCGGGTCCCTCTCGATCGCTGTACACCATTCCCGAGACCTGCGACCCGGATCCAGGGTCCCTGGGAGATGATGAGGATCGAAGCAGGGAGGTGAGCGCTGACGGCGGAGACCTTCAAGTGGATGAATCCCAAATCCCCGACTCTGACGATTTTGTGGAGCCGGAACCAGCATCTTCGCCTCCTGACACTCCAGAGGTTGAGGAATCCGAAGATGAGCTGGACGGGTGGATGCCCTCGGCCATCATCAAAACCGTCAAAACAGCGGTCATCCATCTGCTGGACATTGTGACTCACAAGTACCGGGAAGAGCTTTGCTACGGGTGTCAGATCAGACATCCGAATGAGAAACAGCATCCTTGTTTACAGCAGGTGGACGAATATTTCTATCAAACTCACTTTCGCCGTCTGATGGAAAAACTGTGTACCGACCGTTTCATTCCTGCTATTCAATGTTTGTTATTCATGCGCAACATTAAAATCGACGATGTGCGAGTCAAAACTGTGGCAGAGACTTTGCTGAGAGAGATGAGATCCAAAGAAAAGTTTGTGGAAACTTTTGCAGATGTGTACGACAATCTGATCGGACTGGATGTTGTGAAAATTGGTGAGCTTGGAATTGTGAAAGAATGCTGGAATGAGAACTGAGGCAGGCCTGGAGCTGTCCTGATGTGTTCAGTATTGTTTTTTCCATCTAATCTTATTTTTAGTTTTGCATGTCATCATTTCTTTGTAGCTGGGCATACTGTTCTTAACTTTAAAGAAACTTTAAATTGTGTGTTCCTTTTCAGTTTCATGTCCGTCATGAGACAAGTTAGTTTTACCCTACTGATGATGTGTTGTTGCAATAGAAATCCTTTTTCCCTCCTACTTGGTAGAAAAAATTGTTTTGTGCGTGTGGTTTTTTTAAATAAAACAACAAAAAAAGAATCTGGTTTTCTTTCAGTGTTTCTGAAAAAACATGACTGACAAAACGGTGGTTGAAAAAAGCATTCTACCCCCCTTCA
Source organism: Salarias fasciatus (assembly GCF_902148845.1). Taxonomy (NCBI): domain Eukaryota; kingdom Metazoa; phylum Chordata; class Actinopteri; order Blenniiformes; family Blenniidae; genus Salarias; species Salarias fasciatus. The sequence continues at coordinate 25,320,487 of NC_043757.1, forward strand.
TCGACCTGCCCTCATCTGCCGAACCATTTACGACCCAACCGTAAGTGTGTGTGTGTGTGTGTGTGTGTGTGTGTGTGTGTGTGTGTGTGTGTGTGTGTGTGTGTTCTGATCTGAGGAAGTCATTTGACAGTGTGGCGTCCTGTCTAGGTGAAGAAAAGCAGAGAGACGCGTATTTTGTGTCTGATTTAAGGAAGTTGAAGGAACTTGGACGCTGACGATGATTCTCTGGAGGTGAGAAGCACATCAGGCCTGTAGAGACGCTCGGTCTGGCTGTGAGTGTTTGAAGCTCGCTACAGCTGCTGATTCTGGAAGTGAGTACAAATAAGGCCTTACAGCCTCACCATGCAGAGGTGCTAAAGCCATTTGTTTGCGTCAGTTGACGCATTTGTGGTTTTCCACAGAGTTTTTTCCCAATGTGTATTTAGTATGGTCAGGTCAATCAGAGAAGTTGACAAACGGATGAAAGAAATAAGTTAGATTAGATTCCCTCGTTCCGTGTCTTGTCACAGAATGTTCTTTAAAGCATCTGAGTATCGATCCGTTTTGCTGTTTTTGGGGGCCAGTTGTATTCCGGGGCATTCTTGCAGGCCTGTACTACAGCCATTTCCTGCTCCTTAGTGAAGCAATCTTTATTCTTACGATGGAGTCAGTAACCCCCCTGTGCAAATAGATCATGCTGAGAAACTGCTCTGGAATTCCTGTTCTCAAATGAGTGGACTTTATGGTGAACGATACATGACAAAGTTATGGAAAAGCTTCTTACTTTAGCAGATGAAACGGACTGATGAACAGGTGTCTGAATATGCAGAAAGATTTCTTAAATGTTGGAAAGAAATGGTCAAATTAAAAGTGTCGCATAAAGCCGAACCTTTCTTTGTGTCAATGATCATTAATGGAGTGGGAACACAGGATGCTGATACTTTAAAGAATTAGCAACCCCTGACGTGTTTTCATTGAGTCCTGTGGAATTACTAAAAAAGGACTAGAGAATTAGATGCAACTGGATTGTTTGCAAAAAAAAAAAAAAATCTAAGATTCGTGCTGTACAATACACAACTCTGGGAGAGTCTAGACCGTTTGTATCAACACTACCAGGCTTCAGAGGATGAGGACGAGACAGGATGAGACCAAATCAACGACGATTTAGGGGCCGGGGTTATTATAATAATACTAATGATCAAACACTGGCAAGGGTGAAGAAACCTCAATGATACATGCCATTACCAGAGACTGTGAGCAAAGGAAAAGAAATAAAGAGATGAAGCTAAAGTAGCTAGACCCACCGGAGTGCCACAAGTGTTGAATCAAGGCCAAAACTCAACAAGTACCAAAGACAAACATTACACCAGAACAGAGACCAGTTTCATTTCTGTGGAGAAAAACTTCTACACAATGAAGAGGCCGACAGTATTGGTACGCTGACGGTGATCAAATAATAATAATAATGATGGTTATTCAGGCACAAGTTTCAAACACACCGGTAGAAATACCAAAGATTTGTTTAAACATTAAAGGGAAACCAAAAAAGTTTCTCATAAATGTAGGTGCATTTCTCTCTTGTATTCGTCAACAGGAGATATACTGTCCATTACGTTCACTGTTCAAACTGTCAGCATTTCTGGTGTCCCACCAAGAGAACCGCTGTCAAAACTGTTATCGGTCGAGAGAGATGGCTGGAAATTTCAACATGTGTTTGTGATTTAGAAATGTTTTCAATATTAGGAAAAGATATGCTATCAAAATTAAGATTATATAGCGTTTGTGCTCCAGAGTGAGTAACAGTAAAACATTCCAAACATACATCAGACGGTAGGACAGTATTTCACTGTTTGGCAAAAAGCAGCCTCTGTTTTGCTAAATGTTGATGTGGTGACTTGACTGTTCACAATAGAGGGAATCAGAACATTAGCGTTCTGTCAAGCAGACCAGTAGATAAACCATTCTCGGACAAAGTCCACAAATACTGTTTGTCTCTCTCCAGAGGGACTGATGTTATTATTAAAAGATGTGCACGGAAACATTGAACCATTCATCTGTGCAGTTACAAATGATCATTGGGACAGTAGCTAAAATGCTTGACATTTCTTACCAGTTTCTTCATAGACAACCAGAGGATGAAAGAGAGGAGAGGAGGAAAGGTGAGCCCGTCTTCCTATCGCAAAGGTCTGCCTGAAACTGTTTGAGAGGTCTTGAAACAAAAACTCTGTTCCTTGGAAAATGTACCCTAGTTGGTTTATGCAGAGTATAGGTGTCTTGAGATGATAAAAAAATCTTTCACATCTTCCACCCTAACTTTCTTCATGGCACGCTTTTCTGCCATCTGTGAGTACAATATAAATTCACCCCCCTCTATCCGTCTGTCTTGCTCCTACTCATCTCCTCAACACCTAACCCATCGTAAAAACTTCAAAGTGCAGTTACAAGTGATCACTGGGACAGTACGGGGACTAAAATGCTTGACATTTGTTACCAGTTTCTTCATAGACAACCAGATGATGAAGATAGCAACTAAAATGTTATTGTTTGGTCGTATGATGAGGACACTTTGCATTTTTGTTCATTAAAATCCTGCAAAATACAATGAAAGCAGAAGTTCATTCAGCTGGATGTGTTGTTACAACCTCTGTCAGTTTGAGCGTCTGTTCCATCTAGATTGTGGACACAGCACGCAGATCATGTAGGACTGCTGGATATGGAACCTTATCAAGCAACAATTAACTATGCAAAATATCCTGTTTGTTAAAACAGTATCCCTGATCAAATGGAAAAAGAAATGGTGATCAGACCAGTGGTTCAAACACTGTTGAAACAGGGAGTCATTGTGTGTCTCCAAACAACACCCCAATAAAAACCCCATTCAGTAAAACAGAAAAACAGTGGCTCAGTAATTCAGAGATGGTTCAGTTTTAAAGTATCAGACGGGCAACAGAGTCACGTTATATGTAGGGTGTGCTTTAAACAAGATACAGGCAAGAGTTGACGCACAACTAATCTTTTTCACCACCTAAAACAGTGGAGCAAACTGCAGTACGGAGTGATTACTGTCTGTCAGAGTAGAAAAAGAGTGAGAAAATGTATATTGAGTTGAAATTCTGTTTCTTGTGCAGCTGGTTGAGACTGTTCAGAAAAGAAATTGCTACAGGAAAAGGTATGTAAAGCTGATGATTGTATTTGTTTCTTAAACTAAGCACTTTATTTTGTTCTTTCTTTGTTCTTATATAATGCTGCTCTTACAAGGGGTTGTCATATTTTGTTCTTTGGTAATGTTTCTGTGGATTTGTTAGAAAGGGGAAGAAAATCTGTATTTGCAAATCATGTAAAACAGTGGTGCAAACTGCAGCACGGAGTGTGTAAAGCTGTGCGCATTACTGTCTGTCAGAGTAGAAAAAGAGTGACAAAATGTATATTGAGTTGAAATTCTGTTTCTTGTGCAGCTGGTTGAGACTGATCAGAAAAGAAATTGCTACAGGAAAAAGGTATGTAAAGCTGATAATTGTATTTGTTTCTTAAACTAAGCACTTTATTTGTTCTTTCTTTGTTCTTATATAATGCTGTTCTTACAAGGGGTTGTCATATTTTGTTCTTTGGTAGTGTTTCTGTGGATTTGTTAGAAAGGGGAAGAAAATCATGTAGGATTGCTGGCTGTGGAACCTTATCAAGCAACAATTAACTATGCGAAATATCCTGTTTGTGTTAAACAGTATCTCTTATCAAAGGAAAAAGAACTGGGGATCAGACCAGTGGTTCAAACGATGCTGAACCGCAGAGTGTCATGTCTGTCTCCAAACACCACACCAATAAACCCCATTTTGAAACCAGGAACAAAGAAGTACAGATTTGCACAGGAAAAATAAATAAATTTCAGCATCATTCCTTTAACTCCAGTTGTACCAGATGTTAATGCTATCTTAGTATCAGTAGCAGCCAGAGTGAAATGGTACACAGTTGTGTATTTGTATTCTGCTGTACACAGGAATACATTGGATTTGTTTAGTTTCACCTTCTGTGACCAACAATATCGCTTTACAAGTTTAACGTTGTTTGTTTTTTTTTTTTTTTTGGACAGTCCAACCGTCTACGCTGCAGCTGTGAGACAGCAGCTTTCAAAGCTGACATGACCTGCTGACTCGGTTTTGTTTGGCGTACACCGACAACATCATTATTGTCTCTTATACAGAAAATTGAATTTGAGTTTGTGAAAATTATCAACCAGTTATTCTGTTTTTATTCAAGCGCGTGTCTATGCTTCCTGATTAAGTTTGTGTGGCTTTATTTTGAATATTTAGAATGAGACTCTGTCTTTGAATGATTTTACTATTCATTTATACCTTTTCTTGTATTTTATACACTTTTTTAAAAACCTTACCTCCTTTTGAGTTGTATTTTCAGATCTATATATTAGAACTTGGGTGGATGTGAAGGTTTTCCAGTGATCACGTTAACTGGGAAATATCAGAGAATTTCACGATGCTTATCACAAAGGACACGACATGTTTCAGAGTTTTGAGAGCAGCAACTTAAAATTTCAAGTTAGGAGCAGATTTGGTTATCTTCAGGTCACAAATAGTAACACTTTTGATTATTTGCTTTACATGTTAAGATGAAACCTGAGTTTCTTGTTTAGATCATAATTTTTAGGTTCACCTCTGGAGAGCTTTAAAAAGGTCATATAACCACCTAAAGTGCTACAGACACCCGGACATATCTGTTTGTAGTAAAATGTAATATCTAACAGACTGTTTGAAAATTGTATGATTGAGAAATGTTAATGAGTTAAATGTTAATGAGTCTATTTTTTTTTCCCTTTCTGCAGCTCCGGCTCACAGAATGAACCTTCGATCACTTCGCCGTCATAATCTTAAACACGCGGAGTACGCAGAATGCATTCTGACACCGTAAATACTTAATCCGTGAAACTCTGTTCGTATTTTTTTTTATTGAAGGCCCCTCGCAACTTGGATATTCTGACAACATCGCCGACCTTAAATCCTGCCTTAAATTTTTGTTTTCTCTTGTCTCGTGGTGTAGGTGTACCGTACAAATTGTGAAACACTTGAAGGCCCTTCAGCACATCAGCCGGGCGCATTTTTATACTGCTGTGGTGAGTGTTGTTATAGTTTTTTACTAAGTCTAGTAGGACTTCCACGCACCGTCTGGTGTTCTTAGCAGTGAAATTCTAGTCTTTAGCGTTCGGTTAAATCTGTCAACCACGCTCAAAGGTGAGCCCGTCTTCCTATCGCAAAGGTCTGCCTGAAACTGTTTGAGAGGTCTTGTAACAAAAACTCTGTTCCTTGGAAAATGTATCCTAGCCGGTTTATGCAGAGTATAGGAGTCTTGAGATGATAAAAAGTCTTTCACATCTTCCACCCTAACTTTCTTTCTTTCTACCCCGCCGAAACTACCATGATGACTCGGCTTGTAATATAACCTCTTCATAACACGTTTCTCCGCCATCTCCGGGTACAATATAAATTCACCCCCTCTAACCGACTGTCTGGCTCCTACTCACCCCTTCAGATGTGTCAACACCTAACCCGTCGTAAAAAACTTCAAAAGACCTCAGACGGAAGGAAGTTTGGGGGGGGGGGGGGGGGGGACAAATGCGCAGTGGACATACGCTGGACAAATGGTGGACAAATGGCAAGGGGAGGGGTTTATTGGGGGCCATAAATCTTTCGTTTGACATATAATACCGTATCTGTCTCTCTCTGGCATTTATGGGCCAGACCAGCTCAAAACATTCATTTCACTGATTTCTTACTGCAGGACAAAAACTGACAGAAAAGTTGGATTTTTCCGAAAAAAAACAAACAAACTTCGAAACAGTGGTCCTGTAAGGCTGAAGTGTCCTTAGCTGGAAGGGTAGAAGTTATCAGGATGAATATTTTGCCCATGTTGCTATTTCAATTCAACTCATCACCGATCACTGTCACTCTTACATTTCTGACCAGCTGGTTTCCAAATTCATCTGGCAGAACAAACGGCCCAGAGTGAGACTCAAAGTCCTCTGTGCACACAAGGATGAGGGTGGATTAGCCTTCCCACATTTCAGAAGATACTACTGAGCAGCACAACTTGGAAAATTGGTTTAATGGATGAGATTAGATGTGGACACAAAATGGGTCCATGTAGAGCACGGTTCAGTAAAAAAGTATCGCTCTCAACCTTTTCTAAATTCAAAGGTATGGAGTAAACCTATACAAAATGAATGAGTTAATTATATCATGCTGTGTGACACTTTCTTCAGGAACCTGTTCATGTTCAGAAAAAAAAGAAGGAAAATCTAAATTTCAAATTGGACTAAAAGCTTGCAATCCCGCAAATACAGAATCTGCATATACATGCTCTGCTGTTGGTGCTCTAGTGACACCTACTGGACAGTGGGTTGTACATGGACACGCAGACATAAACAGGTCCTTCTCAAAAAAATTGCATATTGTGACAAAGTGCATTGTTTTCTGTAATGTACTGATAAACATTTGACTTTCATATATGTTAGATTCATTACACACAACTGAAGTAGTCCAAGGCCATTATTGTTTTAATATTGATGATTTTGGCCAAAAAGTAAAGAAAAACCAAAAATCCCTGTCTCAAAAAATTAGCATATTCCATCCAACCAATAAAAGAAAAGTGTTTTTCATACAAAAAAAGTCAACCTTTAAATAATTATGTTCACTTATGCACTCAATACTTGTACTAACCTAACCCCAGTATTGGTCGGGAATCCTTTTGCAGAAATGACTGCTTCAGTGCGGCGTAGCATGGAGGCAGTCAGTCTGTGGCACTGCTGTGTCACACCTGTTCATGCTCCAAAACAAAACAACAAACAAAAAACAAAAAAAAAAAAAACAAAACAAAAAAAAAAAACAAGAAAAATCGAAAGTGCAAATTGGACTAAAAGCTTGCTATCCCGCAAATACAGAATCTGCATATACATGCTCTGCTGTTGGTGCTATAGTGACACCTACTGGACAGTGGGTTATACACAGACACAGGCATATACAGTAGGAACACACATTCATGGTGCTGTCCATGCTGGCGGACACATCTGTACATATTTTCTAAGTACGTTGGTTGGCATAAATGTGCATGCACACATGCGCGCGCACACATACACGCACGTACACGCACACTCAGAAACACATGCTCTCTCTCTCTCTCTCTCTCTCTCTCTCTCTCTCTGTCTCTCTCTCTCTCTCATGTACATGTATCCATATAGGCATACAGTATGGTGCTGTCCATGGTGCTAAAACAACATCAACACACCTTTTCCCAAAAATATCGACTCACCATGAGTATAAATGTGAGCTTCCTTTGTCTGAAATAAAGACATAAAAATTAAAAACTTCATGTTGGAAGTCTGACTGAAACACAGACATGTACACCATTGACGTTTTGTTTTAAGTGAACCTGGATTTCTGGACAAAAAGCAAAGCAACTCTGTATTCTTTGATAGTGTTTGACTTCCAGTGTGTGTACAGTGTTTGTGAAGTGTATATGGGAATGTGTGAGACGACACTGCCTCATGATGAACTGATTTCCATGTGTGTGGGTTAGTAGATTGAACTTGTGTTTAATGTGACGCTAAATGACTAAACTCTTGCTGGTGAAAAATTGTGTATTTCACTGTGGAAATACAAAAGGTCCAGCTTTGAAACAAAACGTGGGACTTGACAAAGTGTGTTTGTCTTCAGTGTCAGTGTAGTCAGGGTTACATCCATGAGAGGGAACAACTTCCCTCAGCTCTCATGATTCCAGCACACAGCTGCAAACATTCAGTGTGTGTTGTTGTGTTTCTGTGGAGGTCAAACTCAGGAGGAGTCCAGGTGATCCGAAGGAGCTTTAATTCATCAACTGCAGCCCATGTTTACAACATTCAGCACTTTTTACAAGTAGAATCATCACAAATAACAACAGGATTATCACATAGTTAACAGTTTTCAGTTTGGATCCTCACAGACAGCTGTTATACTTCTTCCAGCAGATTGTGTGAAACTGGATTATAAAATCTCAAAATTGAATTTCCCCTTGAAGAAACCTTGAAGCTGGAGAAGAAAACTAATGTGTTCATGTTGTGACTCTGCAGCTTGAAGACACACAGACTGAAAGATTCCTGCTCATGAAGACATAAAAACACAAGAAAACTCTCCTGATGGAGTCTTCAACCATGAAGGAGCTCTGCCATGAATCAGACTCAGAGGAAACAGGTTGATACTGACTCTGACTGCTCAGTGTTTCCTCTTCTCATCACAGCTTTACTTGTGTTGTTCAAACTAGAGTTGGGCAGTATCCAAATTTTGATACCGTCATACCATCTCCACATTTTATCCCGGTATCCGGTATTACCATGACGAATTAAAAAAATATAACTCGAGGCTCAGACAGCATCACCAAACTGTTGGCTTGTCCCTACACCATTCAGAAACTGAAACCCAACCACTAATAATGAAAGAACAACAACATAATGTGGAAATTATTAACAACTTTTATTAACAACTTTTATTAGCAACAGCTTAAAAAGTGCAAATACAACAAACAATTAACATCCATCCAGTAACCATCCAGAACTGTCTTGCGCAGAATGCGCTCCGCACATATCAATTAAATGAAAATCACAACCTTAACTTTTAATAACAAAAAAGACCAGCTTCTAAAAAGGTGTAAATACAACAGTCAAACAATTAAACTAACCTGACCATCCAGAACAGTTTTTGCGCAGAATGCACCGCGCACACATCAATTAAATTCAATCAGCGTATTGCACAATTTACAAATTGCCTCGGCATTTTACCGGCTCTCTCTTCTCATTAGCTCGGAACCGAAATACTGCCAGTCTGCTGTAGTCCTGTTCTTCTTTGGGACCGGGTCACTTGGTAAGTGACTCGCCATCTTTCTCCCGCTCTCTCTCTCTGTCTCTCTCTCTCTCTCTGTCTCTTGCACTCTCTCGCGCACTGTCACGTGATGACGTCATGTTCATAAACTTCATCAAAAGTCTCCAAAATTAAACTACTGTGGAAGTAAAACTGAAAATTAAACCACATATAAGTGCTGCTGGACAAAGAATCATTTTTAGGCATTGAATACATTCTATTTTAGATTTAATCCTTATCTTCTATATAAGTGCAGTGCCATTTTTTTCAATGACGGTATTGAAACTGATACCGTTGCTTTTGAAAGACATCACCGGTATACCTTATTACTGCCCAACCCCAGTTCAAGCTGTCAGATGAACGTTTCTTTAGGTACAAACTGCTGCTCAATGAAATCAGAGAATCGTTCACCATGAATCACAGTTAATCTGTCACTTTCTCACCACTTTATTCATTGTTGGTGATGTTTAATGATAAAAACAGATCAGACAGTTTGATTGACAGCACAGATGATCAGAGGAGCAGAGTTTTTACCACCATCATTTCGTACGGGACAGAAGAGTGGGAGGAGTTTGTCAGTGAAGCAGCAGCCAGTGAAGGAGTAGATCAGAGCTGCAGCAGCTACATCATAAAAAGAGACCAGACCCTCCTCATAATCCACAAACACCCCCACCTTCTCAGGAGCAGAACTCAGAGAGAGGAAAAGGGGAGGGGTGTCAACAGCAAAGTACTTATTTCCATTTGCCAAACCTATCATCCAGAAACCTTCATCATGTCTCACTGTGATCTCTCCCTTCCTGTTGATGGACTCTTTGCTCACTCCTAAAACCCAGTCAGTCTTTCCTTTAACCTGAACCTCAAAGTAAAATTTACCTGAAGAGAAACTCTGTTTTCCTAAAACAAAACCATGTCTATCAAATCTCTCTGGGTTGTCTGGAAGCTTCTTCCTCACATCACCATGACTCACTTGTTTTCCATCATCAGACAGGATGAGATCAGGATGAGCTGTATCAGGATCAAGAGTCACATCCACTGCAAACTGCTGCTTCCTCTTCAGATCAGCCTCAAACAGCTTCTTCATCTCTTTGCTGAGAGTCTCCTCCAGCTGAGCCACAGCTCTCACCACAGTCCCCTCATATGATGATGGACGGACGCTGACCTGTGTCCAGTCCTTGGTGGGTGGAGCAGCTTTCAGGAAGGAGAAGCCTTGGAGGAGGTGGAGGTGGTCTTCAGAGAGGAAGAGCTGCTCCACCTCTGAGCTCCTCTTCATCAGCTCACAGATCTCCTCTTCCAGATCTCTGATGAGACCTTCAGCATGTTTCTCTCTGGCTTCCTCTTCCTCCTCCATCCTCTCCATCAGCTGCTTCAGGCCTCTCTCAACACACTCCTTCAGAGCAGTGAACACCTCAACACCTTCTGCTTTCTCTCTGTCTGCAGCAGCTTTACTCCTCTTCACACACTCTCTGATCTCCTTGATCTTCACTCGTCTCTCCTGGATCATCTGCTGCATCTCAGCCTCTGTCTTCCTCAGCTCCTTCTTCTTTCCTTCACATTCTTCACTCAGAGGAACAAACTCGTGGTTCCTGTGCTCTAAAACAGTGCACATCATGCAGACACATGTCTGCTCTCTCTGACAGAACAGCTCCAGAGGTTTATGGTGCTTCAGACACATCCTGCCTTCCAGGTTCTCCACAGGCTCCATCAGCTGATGTTTCTTCAGGACTGACACTGTCAGATGAGGCTCCAGATGAGTCTGACAGTAGGAGACCAGGCACACCAGGCAGGACTTGAGGGCCTTCTCTTTGGTTCCAGTGCAGACGTCACAGGGAACTTCTCCTGGTTTGGCAGCTTGTTGCTCTGAGCTGCTGCTGGCTTTGAGTTCAGCTTCACGTCTGAACTGAGAAACCATCTCAGAGAACAAAGTGTTGACGTTGAGTTCAGGTCTTGTTCTGAACTGTTTTTTACACAGGGGACAGTCACAGATGACCTTGGTGTTCCAGTGCTGAGTGATGCACTGGTTGCAGAAGTTGTGTCCACATGGTGTGGAGACTGGATCAGTGAACACTTCCAGACAGATGGAGCACAGAAACTGGTCTTCAGAGAGCAGATTGCTGGCAGCAGACATCTTCACACACTGAGGACATTTATGATAGAAACTGTTAAATATTTTAATTGTGAAGAGTTCCAATTCTTGCCATCATTTAATCTGATCTGGTGTCAATCACTGATCTCTACACTTACTGGATCATACATTCATGTCAGACTGGAAACTGAACCTGTCACTCATTGCTCACTTTGTTCAAGAACAAAGTTCAAGAACTTTGTTCATTAAATTCAGTATTATTTGAATAGCACCAAATACAACACCCTGCTCAGTCCCAAGATCAACCTGACTCATGCCTGTTGCAGAACCTGTTGGTCCAGTTATAATATGTGTGGCATTTTTTGCTTCCCAGACTGTAGAAACCAGGAATATTCAACTTTGTGAACAAGGTACAAAGTGTTCAGATCATTTTTGTCACTAATCATCAGAATCATGTTTATTCACTGTGTACTGTCATATATCATTCATAACTTAAATAATACTTTTGTCTCACACAACCTGAAACAGACCTGAAACGTGGACCTGTCTGACAAAAGAGGATGTTTGTCCACCTTCTTCATCAGTTTCCTGAGAGTCAGTATCAGTGTGATCAGCTGTACTCACCAGTGTCGGAGTCAGTGTCTGAGAAAGTCCAGATGAACTCAGGTTAGATTTCTTCACAGAGAAACTCAGAGATGAGTCTGAACTGCAGCTCTGACTTCAATTTTGACTTTCACTTTCAGTGTGACGTTGGATTTCAGTGTCTCCTCCTCTGCTGCAGCTCTGTTTTTCAGTGTTTGTTTCCTCCATCAGCTTCACACAGTGACATACCTCTGCTGCTCTGATCAGCTCAGTCATTCAGTGGGCCTGTGTCTTCAGGTGGAACCTTCAACTGATGATCCATCACCTCTGTGTCTGACGCTAAAGCAATGCAGTCGTGTCAGAAGCAAGTCAAGACTCCCACTCACGTGTTTGTCAGATCAGGACTCTGCAGAAGTTATTTGTTCAATGATTACCCTGAAAGGAAACTGCACAATCAAAGACGACATCAAGCTTTCCCTTTTGTGGGTGGTACACCCCATGATGAGGTTTATACCATAATCTCCCATCATCAAGTTCAAGTTGTTTGTACAGCATATTTCTTGTCTGAAACATGAGACAAGAGTGCCTTTTACTCTTTGAAAAAGTCTTTCTTCTTCAGCATTTTCCTGCTGAGACTTTCTGTTCTCCACAACAAACTCATGGTTGTATGTTGGGTAATTTGACATTTTTGTCTTTAAGAGGCAGCCCTATGCAATAATGACCTTCAACTTTTTTTTAAAAGTGTCATTAACAGAGCACATGAATTGTACATCCACTCATAACATCTCACTTCTGAAACCTTTTCTGGACAGTCGTGGTTAAACTCTTTCACATACAATGTTTGAATTTCTGAAAATTTCACTACAACCTTCACCTGCCTCTTGCTGATCATATTCGCTGATTGTAGTTTACTAGTTATTGAATGTTATCAATAAAAATTATGAAGATGCCTTCTTTTCTCAAAATAATTACTGCAATGTGATCAACAGAACTGATGGTGACGGTTTTATTAGTCTGCAGTACATTATAGTGGTGATTGAATTTCATCATTCACAAAATCCATTCAAACTACGGAAAAGCCTTTTTTTCTGTGAAGCCAAGTGTTGCAGCAGGAGACAAGTGAAGGTTGTAGTGATTTTGGTGGCATTATGTATATTTTTGTGGTATTTGTCCTCGCTGTTGCAGCATGTTGTAACTTGCAGACGGTCCCTGAACACCGCAGCACTGACATCTGCACATAGAAATCAATATTATTTCTGCTGCGCGACAGACAGATATTGTCCACCTCACAACAACGGGGAACAGTCACCCTTTGTGTTTTAATGACGTTTTGTTAAAGAGTGATTGAGACCGAAAGTCCTGATCTGTGAATATCAGGCCAACTTCACCGGACTCAACAGGTCCGTTTAGTTCCTATTGAGTTATGTGCTCACTAAAAGGACCATGATATAATGCATGTGATGTTAACACAGAGACGCCCACTATGAGTCTACTTAATCTGTTGAAAGTTCATCGAAAAAATACAAAAACTGAGACAGTCATGTAACCTTAAGCATAGACAACTTTATTAATGCTCAAGTAGCAAAATTATCTCTAAAATTACATCTGAAACATCTAAAACACAAAGTAAACCATTCTGCTGAAAAGGTCTTGTGTAGGAAGAGGTAAAGCTTTGACTCGTAGAGAAATGTGTCGTCTGCAAACACTCTGGTTTATTTCATCCCTATGCTGGCAATAACATGCAGTCAGCTAGCATATCCAGTTCAAAGTAAATCCAGTGCCGTCTGAAACCCCTTAGACTCTCATCCCATAGTACATAAAGATTTACCATAAATAATTTATTATACTGAAGTATTTCCATGCGAGCAAACAAAGGACGATAGCATCAGGTTTGTCAAACACGTCAAAACAGAGGGGAGTACGAGGGAGACCTAGGATCTAAGAAAATATATTCGACAGATATACAGCTTGAGACAAAAAATATATAAATACAGTTAGACCTATTTATGTACATATGTACATCAGCAATATATCACTCATGTGAATATCACAAATTATTTAGAAATCTCCTATACAAGATGCCTCATTTGACAACGTGAGAGTCCTTGTGGTGATCCGGCTGGAATCAAAGATCATGTTTAGGTGTCAGGTTTGCACCATCAGTGCTGTGGAGGAAACTAAATCATCTGGAGCCCGAGTTTTCCTTTATTTTTTTTTTAAAGTGCAAGAGAAAGGTATTTTCTGTTGAACTGAAACCAAACGGTCCGGCTCATCCTCATCATGATGATTTCTACATACATACAGATGAGCCTGTTTGTCATGTCCTCATAGTTGGACCTGTCTGTTGGGATCAGTCATAACAGAGACCACGTTAAAGTTTTGAGAGTCCCAGTTTGGCCTGGGCATAGGGTGAACATCTGCACTGGTTCATATTGGAGCCTCGCAGCAGCGGGGTTCCTGGTGTGAACCTGCTGGCTAATGGGGCCTTTCTGTGTGCTGTTTGCATGTTCTTCCCATCTTCCAGCAAAAACTATTCAAACAGTGCGTCAATTCCCATCTAAGCTTAAGTTGTAGTTGAGAAAATGCTTGGAGCAAATTCATGATAAATTCTCCAGTTTGTGTTCATGTTGGTTTCAAGTCGTTTAAAGTGACATTTTAACAACTTTGTCGAAAAATACTTTTTCCCCCCCAAGAAGGAAGAAAAGTAACGTGGCAAAAACAACGTAATTCATGGTAAAACTATTGTATCTGGCAGTGTCTTAGTTTTTGTACAAATTGGAGTCATATTATTGAGACGTGCAGGAAAACCACACACAACACAAACTAGAGATAATCACACTTATTCTTCCTTTAAAAGCAGATTTTTTTTATGTTCAACCCTGAGATCTAATATCAAGTTTAACACTAATATATCTTTTTTTATCTTTCTTTTATCCCCTGTTCAGGTCTGAATTTATTCTCACTCATCTTAAACAAACGATGTTTGTTCCTTTAAATTCCGCCATGAACGATATGTTGGTGGAAGCAGCAACATCTGTGCTGTGATTTAAAGTGAGCGGGATTCCAAACGTTTCCCATCGGACAGACGTTCTCACAGGTGTAACGTCGGCTGATGAGGACATCCAGTATGCGGAGAAGCAGCTGACAGAGTCCGTGTCTGCGGCGGCGGCGCCGCCGGTGCTTCGCTCGTTTGTGCAGCCTGTGAGAAATCCCTTCACAGATTACAACAAGGAGAATTCAGTGGATCTTTGATCTTTAACGTGGCACATTCACACACGTGCCAGCTCGAAGTTATTGCATCGCGTAGGATTGAAACCCTGTTTTCCGGTCATAGCTCAAAGCCTGTGTCTGTCAAATAAATAAATAGAAAGAAACATCGACCACGTCAAGCATCTGTACATTCCAAAGACAGGGTTCTATATTACAGATCAATAAATTAAGTACCTGAAAGAAGGTTTCTTGTTGTTTTAGTAACTGTTTTTCACTAGCGAGGAGAAAACGACACAAAATGAGGATATGTGGAGCGAAGTGAGTGAAAGTCTGAAAGAACTTCTGTCTCTCAGGACTCTTCTTGGAAATCCTCTGGAGGGTTTCACAAAGCACACTGTGCATGCTCTAAAACTGAGGAGGAATCCTAAAGTACCACAATTTAATTTTGGACGAACCTAAACATGAGGCCTTACAAAATACAAGAGATAAAAAATAAAGTGGGAATCCTCCAGCAGAGAGTCCGGCAGTGGGAGGTCCGGCGTCGTGACCCGGCTGCCACCGGCGAAGCGGGATCCACAGCGCCTCCGAGCCGTCTGCAATAATCCATTTGGTCTTTCAGAGGTGAAAAAAGCAGCAGTCTGTTCGCTGTTCTGACTCCAACAACAAGAGAGTAGAACAAAAACAAGTAGAAAAAACCCCCAGACATTAGATTCTTGAACCACGATCCCGACGCAGCCCTGCTTCATCTTACAAGGACGATCTCCTCATAATCAGCACACATCATCCGAAGCTCCTCAGTGCAACCAGGACTTCCTGTGTTTCACATCCACACACAGGACGACGCCTCCGGTCCGAAGAAGAAGAAGAAAGATAAAACACCCTCAGAGGAAATTGTTGTGCTTGTTTTTTGTACATGTTTTCTTCCCAGTCGGTCTTCGGCGTTTGTCTGACCTCCAGAGGAGAAATGTGCGCATAATGTTAATAAATAATAAATAGGACATCTTGTGGGGGGTATTTACAGAGGAGGGCTATTTACAAAATAAATCCACTCTTTTATAAAGCTATTGAATGTAAAACACGTAAGCTACAACCGACCGTGAGCACAGTTAGAAAAGGTGACGATCATATAATGCCCTGGTTCCATGAACAGCAGCGCGAATCAATAGACAGGTTATGAAACGTGGTTCAGTCTGCCTCTCAGTCACAAACACAGAGAAACCCCATCCTGCCGATTCAGGCCCCCGTTTACACGACAACGCTCCAGGTGAAAGGCACCGGTTGTGCTGCGTTTACGTTTCAGAAACATCGTGTTAGCGGGAGGAAACACTTTAATATGGAAGCTGATTGTTAGCATGTTTGCATTCAACAGGCTCATCTTCCACATCCTGCAAGAATAAATGGGAGGAATTCACGCGGACAGATTCATGTACAACGTGCAATGTCGAAAGGTTGTTTTGTTTACGACTGCATCATTAGTGAAGGAGCTAAAAAAGCTCCTTCACTTTGTTTGCTTGTTTTGTTTTAGGTTTTTCTTGTGTTATTTGTGTTGTGCTTTAAATGTCTGTTTCTTAAAATGGAAAATTAACAAAAACTGTGAAAAAAAAAAATTAGTGAAGGAGCTGACTGACTCCTCAGCTGGCCCACCGTGACTTTTATTGGCCAATATATTTCGAGTCTGTTTGGTTTTTTAATTCAATCTCTATTGTGCTTCAGACATGCTCCAGAGTCAAACTCTGTAAAGCTCTGAAAGAAAAGTCTGGAAGTGACTCAGAGCATAAAGTAAAGCCCAGCGGAGACGCCGTGGACGGAGCTCAGAGACGTTCAGAGAATCAGGACTTCAGGGGGAACGTTCTCCTGAAGGTGGAGAAGCTACAACTGAGGTTCTCGGTGCTGAAGCGGGTGAAAACCGCTTCGCCTCCTTTTTCCAGAGTGAGTGTTCAATATCATCTTTAAATAGTTTGTGAGGCTTCACATCAAAGCAGTGCTTCATACATCAATAAGAAACCTTTTTCCTTCCTCACGAGAGGACCTTTAAATCCAGTGACTCTTTATATAATAAAATGATGTTGTTGTATTGTTGAGCAGCAAACAGTAGATGATGAGACTAGATTATGTTTCGTTTGGTCATTTTATCTTGACTTTTGTGTTCCTGACTTCTGTCCAGTATCTTCCGAGTATGAAACAGTTCAAGATTCAAATCTAAACAGGGATGACAACATTGTGAATTGTTTTTGCATTGATGAAAAGGAAAAATGTTGCACAGATTGAGTCTGTTATTGTGTGTATTTCTCTCTGTTTGTGACTTGGAGACAGTAAAGATCACGTTGAATGACCAACTGATCCACAAACCTGGGACATTTTTCAGTATTCACAGACTTGTTTCTCGCCACTGGGTGGAGACATTGAGCCTGAAAACGTCCCTCAGCAGACTTCAGTCTGGGCCTGCCATGGCAGTGAAAAATAATCTCATCTAATCCCGCTAATCGGCATAACCGATCTCATTCTCAGACAAACACGAATAAAAACTGTGTCTAAAACACTTCAACAAGTCTGCTGTCCTACAGCACGAAGAACTACAGCCCCCCCGCCCCCTTTAAATCATTGCTTTAATCATTATTACTCTCATCTAGAAGATCTAAAAGACCCAACCTTCCTGTCGGGGAAGGGTTAGCAGCTAGGAAACATTACACGGAAATACAGAGACGGTTCAAAAAACGAGGTCCTCCAGTCAGAAAGAAGCAGTAGTCTGACAGCTCTGTGTGTGTTGGAGTGTGTGTGTGTGTGTGTGTGTGTGTGTGTGTGTGTGTGTGTCTGTGTGTGTGTCTGTGTGTGCGTCGTCGTCTCATCAATCCCGACAGGTGGGCAGGTTGACGAAGGTGAAGATGTTGTACTCGATGAGGCAGGAGAAGCACAGGAAGACGGAGTAGAGCAGGAGACACATGAGACCCAGGCGTCTGTCCAGCGTCCACTTGTTGAGATGAACTCCCAGAACCTGAGCGGAGGCCGCGGATCGTTAGAGCTCAGTTTGAAGACACTCAACAATAAAAACTACTGGTTATCCAGATATTAATCTGTGCGGACTGGATTACGACTGGATCTGGACTCATTTGCGTTTGTAAGATCTCGCAGTTTGACACGCCGGGTTTGCAGACTCACCGTCATAAACACAGACGCCAGCAGCAGCCCCACGGAGAAGATGAGACCTTTGCTGTTCAGTTTGATCTGCGGGAGGAATACGTTGCATGAGTTACCACAAATTTTATTCATTTTCTTTTTTTTAGTTTTGGTGCAAATTTGATCAAATCTATTAGAAAGACCTGAAATCTCTGTCAGATCAAAGCCTTTATCTAACTTTTAGCAACAAACGTGAGATTTTATGGAAAAACAGTCAGTCAAAGCCACTTTCCTCAGAATGACATGGAGCCACTAATCTGAACAGAGCTTACATTTAGAGCTGCTGGAGCATTTTCTAGTGAAGCTGCTGAAGGTTTACGCTGCTGAGAGGTCTACACTCAGTTTCCTTCCTTTCTGACTCATCTTGTTTCACTATTCATTGTCTCTCTCTCTCTGGAGCCGATTATGGCAAAATACTGAACCACTCCTAGATTTAATTGTCGCATTTGTGATGTTAACCTGAAAATTTAAAATCCCGTTTTGAGAATATGTCACAAAATGTCCCGTGTAAGCATGAGGAAGCTTTACAGAGAGGCAGTTCCTGAAGCAGACCTCGGCCTCGGATCAGAGGTGACTGAAGGAGCAGTGGAAGTTGACCCCAGATATCCAGTCTGATGGCTAACGGGAGAAATCTGACCTCCCTGGAATTTGGAAATCTCCCTTCAAGACTTGATTTCGCTTCTCTTTGATTCTACTCTGTCACTGTCATGAGAAAAGATGGCTTTTGTGAATCTTTGCCAATAAATTAGCAGTGCACTGACAAAAGCAAAGGAAAAAGAAAAACTTTTTTGAAGGCCCTCTGAATGAGTCACTTTCGGCTGCGACAGAATGCGACATGCTTGACACTAAGAAGCGGCGGCACCACTGAGGAGGAGCGGCGTGATACTCACATCAGAGCCATAGTTGATGGCCAGGGTCTTCAGGGCCCAGGGGAGGCCCAGGCCCACCAGGATGTCAAACACGTTACTGCCGATGGAGTTGGACACCGCCATGTCTCCCATTCCTGAGCGGAGAGGGACGTGTGAAAGGGCAAAGTGGAACAGGAAAGGAATCATTTAAGAAAAAAAAAGCACATTTCTGGATCAGCTGCATGTTTTCATAAAAGCTGCCGTCACAGTTTGGATTCAATGGTAACGTCTAGGGACGCACGGGGTCTGATGCTGCACGGGGAACTGGTCAAAACTTCCTGAAACAACTCGGCGAAGCGAGGCAGAGCATCTTCCAGCAGACGGAGGTTTCCCTGTGGCAGTGTAGCAGCTTTCTGCGGTCGTACAGTGACATCTAGTGGTCACAGATCGTATATCCTAATATATAAGTCGCTGGTTTGAATAAGTTGCAAGATGTGTCAAAACGAAACATCAAAGCCGTAAAGAGAGAGAGTGGCCACAAAGCAGAACACACACACGCAAAAAGACAGAGCAGGTAAATATTTGATGATGGGTGCAAGAATAAACGCAGATGAAAGGGTGGAGGCAGGAACCCCGTCGGCCTGTCTTCTCTCTCTCTTCTTTCATAGCTTGGCCACCGGGACGTGATCTTTCCTCCGCCCACCCGTCCCTCTGTGACCTCCCCGTCTCCCCGTCTCTTTAATCGCTCATTCACTTTGGTTCTGGTCCCCCCCCCCACCCCGGGTTACCTTGACGCGCCACGATGAGGCTGGCCATGCAGTCGGGGACGCTGGTGCCGGCTGCCAGGAAGGTGATGCCCATGATGACGTCCGGAATGCCGAGCGTGAAGCCGATCACCGTGACCTGACGGACACACCAGCACACACCACACGGTTACCCCTCCTGCCGGCTCGGCAGCTCGGACCGGGTGGAGATGAACGACGGAGGAACACAGCGCGAGGCGGATCTGAACTGCAATCATCACTTGCACTGCCCTCTACTGGATGCACGGATCAACAGCCACACCCGCCGTCCACTTACCATCCAGACCATGATGTAGGAGAAGCCGGCGATCCACAGGGTGGAGGACACGAAGGACAGCATGAAGTAGTTCTCCCAGCGGGGCTTGGAGCAGTTGGGGACGGTGAAGTAGAGCAGCAGACACAGAGGCCAGGCGATCAGCCACTTCAGCTTGTTGAACGCCCCGCCTACACACAGCGCAGGAGATCACACAGTGAGGCCTCAAAACGTCGGTGAAAATACATTGTCTAAACAGGATAGGAACGGGTCAAATGCTCCTGAATGCTTTATAACTAATACTGAAGAATTGACTAATTGAAAGGCAGAATGTATTACTGTTTTTGAACCAGTTCATAGAGGTGTCAGAGCTGCAACGACACAGAAACCAACCCTGAATTTCAACCCTGATTTCTTCCAAATTGGACTTCCTGTGAAGCCTGTTTGTGTTGTTAAATTTAATTTCTTTTTTTAGAGCGGCTGTTTGTCTATGATGCGGCGCTCGATTTAGACAGTCGCCATCTGCGACTAAAAATCAAAACAAACACTCAGTTCGGCAATGAAATACTTCGTTTTAGGCTCCAAATCCCAGTTTTAGGTGAAAATCGATTCTTCAGCAGATGGGAAACTGTCATTTGTTAAAGGTGCTGTAGGCAGGATTTTGCTAGTCAGAGCTAATTTTTCTGTGTTTTCTTTGGATTAAATGTTAGAGTATCCATTGATAATCCTTTAGGAGTGTAGAATAAATGTACTGCCGCGAGGGCGCAGCGTTTCCATCTGTCTCTGTTCGAAGCTGAAAAGGAATCTCGACAGCTCCAGGTATCTTTGACCAATCAGAAGAGCCCCTGAGGCTCTAACCATGATTGGTTGAGGGGCGTTCGTCGCACATTCTTGTGGGAGGGGCTTAGCTTGCGTAAGGGCGTGATGTCAGAGAAAACAGGACAGGATTGGCTGTGCTGGGTTTCAAATGGCCATCTTAGATGGGTCAAATCAGATGCCGAATCCTGCCTACAGCACCTTTAAGGATGAAGTAATTTTACTGTTTTAACGTGAGCTTCTGCAGAGGTCGAGATTTGTCCTGGTAGTTTACTGAGTTTTGATGTTGTGTTTGGGCTGGAAAATCCAATCTGTATTCAGATCTGGCAACCCTGAAGAGGAGGCGTTGGATTTATTGCTACGGCTCGCTGAAACATGGTCGTTCAACTGGTTTGAGCCGGAATGTGACCCAGAAGAAAGGCTGCTGAAGATGGTCAAACAGTCAAACATATTGTGTCTGTATATGTCACTTTGATGACAAGTAGCTAATGCTAGCTCCCGCCGTTACGGTTTTTGACGTTATTTGTTCAGTATTTCGGTACAGCAGAGCTCCAGCAGGTACCTGGACACTGGAAGGGCACGAAGGGCCCCTCGTCTTCCTCCTCCTCCTCCTCCTCCTCGTCGTTCTCGTTGTTCTCGTTGTCCTCGTTCTCCGTCTCGTTGCCCGCCTCCCGGTCGTCGTGGCGGACCTTGACGGCCCTCTCGGCCCTGGACAGCCCGTTTTCCACGCCCTGCCGGCCCCCCGCTTTGGCGGGAACCTCGGAGTCGCCGTTGGTCAGGGTCCGGGTGTTGATGAGGCGTTGTCTCTGCGAGACGCCAGCGAGACACACAACCGCACAGACACACAACCTGCGATGAGGCAGAGACCTCCACTGGCAGAAGCATTCTAACAGCTGGATCCTTTAAACCCACAAAATCATAAAAATGCAGTAGAGGCTTGAAATATCTTTCCTTTTCCTTTCATTTCAGTGAAAGTCTTACAAAAGATTTGGAAAGAGGAGCTTATGTCATTCTCAGACAGGCCGGTTTTCATTGGCGGAGCTGATTGGTAGTCCGAGGCCTCGGCGGGGCTCCAGATTACCTCTTAAAGAGGCTGTCTGGAATGATTTCCCCTCTGAGAACAAGCCGCCCGCTCTATTTTGATTCCAATCAGGAGGCGGCGGCCCTCACCTCGGTGATGAGCATCCGGGAGGCCATGGTGAGCCGGGTGCGGGGCGAGAAGTGGCTGGTGATCATGATCCTCATGCCGGCCTCGGAGAAGGACAGCTGGTGCGGGTACGCAGACAGCAGCTCGTCCACCATCAGCACCGACGGCTTCCTGTGGTGATTCGCTGCACGACATACGAGAACGCGTTACGACTGCCACCAGCTCTTCATGTACGAACACACACATCGGAACTTAGAAATATCGGTCTTATATTTTAAAATCGGAACAAAACGGCAGGAATAAATAAATGAATTCAAAATACGGAGACCAAAAATAGAGAATCCAACAGGAAAAATGGTGAAAATAACCAAAACTAAATATCAAATTAGTGCATGAAGACAAAACAAAATGTCACAAATGCAGAATAAAATATCAAAAATAAAGATAAAACGTAAAGGACGACATCAACACAATGCAAAATGTGGGAGAAAAAGTTGAGAAGCAAGTAAATAATGATTAATAAATACAGTAAATCACAGGAGAAATGAGGGAAAATGTCAAGGTGTGAGTAAAGAGTGAAGTTCTGAAAGAGTGGAGAGGAAAGCCAGAATGTTTATGGAAAAGTTCAACATATGAGAAAAGAAGATGAATATTGAGAATAACAATAAATGTTCAAATAAGCTCCGCCCACAATGTGACGGTGCGCCTCAGGCGTTACTAGGAAAGCTGCTAAATTCGAGTGTACTGTATTGTTGTTGCGATCGTGACCCGTCGCGTCCGCTGCATCGAGGTTTTGCGTTCTGTGAACGCCCAGCATGACCGCCGCTCGGTACCTTTCTTCAGCAGGACCGCCGTGGCGTCGCAGCCGTCGTCCAGTTCGGCGTTGCTGGCCGCGCCGTTCCTCAGGCTGGACGAGTTCTTCTTCTGCCGCTCCAGGAAGCGGACCACATGCGAGTTCAGTCTGAAACGGAGAAACTTCCCTGTAGTCCTCTGAGAGGAAACACAATCACCTTTCTGAGGAAGCAGCTTTCACCTCTAAACCGCTTCCTCTGAATCATACTCACTTCATGATCAAAATGTAGACGAAGTACATCAGAATGAGCGTGAGCGCCTCCCACCTGGAAAACACAGCAGGTTCTGAGTCACTGACTCTCCATATGGACATCATGTTCTTTCATAACTGAACAGCTTTGGTGGAATCAACATTCTGGTCACTAACGTTTGCTCCAAAGAGTGACTTGTGACAGAAAACACTCCAGGAGCTGCTGTCTAAACCTGCCCAGCAAGCTAGCATTAGCCAAAAACGTATGTTTCCTGAACAAAACCTTCTGACCCAAATCATGAAGGAAGTCCTGCCGGAGGTACCGTTAGCATTAGCATTAGCATGGATCCACAAGAGCTGTGAAGCATTTTATACTTTTTTTAGCAGTTAGCTTCCTTTCTTAATCCTGTCTGCATGTTGACGCTTCATCTGAGATCACTTCCTGTTGTTTCTTTTTGTTATTTTTAATTCTTAAATGCAAATCTTTCTGGAAGTGTCAACATCCAGATTATAGAGCATCTTCCTCCTCTAACATCCAGATTATAGAGCATCTTCCTCCCACTACTTAATGTAACTTTAATTTACGTCCAGATTATCGAATATCTCCATCAAAAATGACTTACCACACTACTTTTTCATCATATATGAACTGAAAAATAGAAAAGAAAAGAAGAATACAAGTTAAAATTCAAACTGCTCATGAATTACACATGCTTTATAATTGACAACATGTAAATAAACCACATACCCTGACAGGATATGTCGTTCATACACTTGTCATACTCATTAAATGCACAGAGAAACCTAAATGTGCGCCGATCGTGTTGCTCATGAGGCTTCAGACTGTTCGCAGTGTTCAAACAGGCATTTACCACTATGAGAGCAGAGATGGCCAGGGTGTAGTACGTGGAGTCTCTGAGCAGAGGCCAGCAGGAGAGGCGGATCGCCTGGACGAGAGAGAGAGAGAGAGAGAGAGAGAGAGAGAGAGAGAGAGAGAGAGTGAGAGAGAGAGAGAGTGAGAGAGAGGGAGAGAGAGAGAGAGAGAGAGAGAGAGAGAGAGAGAGAGAAACATGTTACGATGCAAAAAGTTTTTCTCCTGTTGAGTAACACATGCCACAAACTGCTGTGCTCCACCAACAAGATAAACCAAGCAGCGTGTGTGTGTGTGTGTGTGTGTGTGTGTGTGTGCGCGCATTACGTAATGTGTAATCTAAATCGGAAAAAAAAACCATGTTCAAGTATGTTTGATGTTTCCTGGTGGGATTACAGAAGGGGACAGATATGATTTTTTGATGCGGGCTTCTCATCCGAGCCCGTGAATGCTGATGTGTCCGATTCTTTTTGTTCCTGGCTGGAACACTCTTGGGAATGCAAATGCTGGTGACTCATGTCCCGATGCGCGCACTTCTATATTTAATCTGGCGTTTTTGAGTGTGCTGGTTCGTCCGGGTTGTCAAGTTTGCTAACTTTAAAAAAAAAAAAATGTTGTGCCTGAAATACAAACTACACAGAGAAAGGATGTGTGAGAGGGCCGGGAGATTTCTGTGGAGACACAGAAACACTGGATAAATGCCAAAATGATGCGTCTTCACTTGAAACATGGACGTGTAAACACGGCCTGAAGCTCCAGTTGAGAGTCTGTTTTCTAACCCTACCTTTTTCATCATCAGGTCATAATAAAGCTTAATCTAATGAGTCCACCATGACAGGATGCAATTTTCAGTTTGGACAATATGACATGCCTGCTAGATATTTACTTAAAATTAATAAAAAACATTGTTTTTCAGCCATCTTCTTATGCCAAAGAGTTTTTTTTTGCATCTCAAACATCCTGTAAACCTTCACCTGGATTTGAATTTTCTACTGCGTCATCTTGAAGAGACCGAACGGCGTCTTCCTTCAGGTATGAGAGCGTTTCTGATTCATCCGGATGTGTGTTGTTCTGTACCTGCACGGCGAATATCCCGCACACTCCGATAATGCAGAGGATGTTGAAGACGGCGGAGCCCACGATGGTGCCGACCCCGACGTCGCCCTTGGTGATGAACACCCCTGTACGGCGGCGGGAGGAGAGAGCGGCGGAAATGACATGTGGCAAGCGATCTGTCCCCATTTCACAAACAAATCCCGACGCTGGTTTGGTGGACGGACAAACAGTGTGGAAGCACTTGGTGTGTGTGTGTGTGTGTGTGTGTGCCTCACCAATGACAGAGGTGAACAGTTCAGGCGCTGAGCTGCCCGCTGCCATGAAGGTCGCCCCCGCCACATCCTCGCTGAGGTGAAGGCGCTGGTGGACACAGAGCGAGAAGGACCGAGGTTTTCTCAACAGGAACCGTACACAACGCCGCCATGTTCAGGCTTTCTTCAGCTGATGCAGGAAAGCAGCAGGCAAAAGACTAACGTGTGTTGTGTTTCCGGAGGTTTTGCGTAGCCTTTTCCTCTCGACCATAAATCAGGCCTCAGCTCCGTGAGAGAGAGCGCTGGCGTGTTCTTACCTCGCAGATCTTCTCCAGCGAGGGGACGAAGTAGTCGTCGCACACCAGAGCCAGAGCGTAGAACATGTAGACGGCCTGCCGGACACAAACGACATGCATCACCTCCGCAAACCGATATGCACCAAGAACATCCTCTCATCCAATCAGCTGACTGACCCCAAAATGCTCTGTGACATCATCAGTTTGTGAGCTGGACTTTCCCTCAAATGAACTGTGTAGACTCGGGATTTGTCCCCGGTCCCCGGACCCAGCGACGGGTCGTCAGGAGATGGAACACACTGCTGCAGCCGCTCCTCTAAAACCAGTGCACCAAGCTCATTTCTTGGTTCTTCGGCTCAGAAATGACGGCTCGTATTCTCACAATATGTTCAGTGTGACTGTTGTGTAGAGTATTGATTTGAGTGCTAGCTTCTGGATCGACTGAACTTCATGAATCTTGATATTTGGTCATTTTGTTGGTGTCAGAGTTGCGTTGGCAGCATATCTTCTTGTAGTCAAAGTTTTCCATTTTAATTTGACATGTTGCAAAATATGACTAACAGGACTGCAAGATGTATCGTAAACTTAACGCTATCGCAACACAGGTATCGCAAAAGACTAACTTAGCTGTGATAAAGGTTATTCCTATTCACTGAGCGTGTGTTGTGACAATAGATCAGATTTCATTTCGCTACAGGGAACAACAGGCCAGGGGAAAGAACAAAAAGCTCTGTGGCAACTGCAGATATGAAAGAACAAAGGAGAAAAACAAAGATAGCCAAGTCTGATTAGCTAGTTTAGCTAACATTGTTTTGGCTACAATCGCTATGTTTTTATATGATGAGTTCATTGCTGTGTTCCTACAGTCTGTGCATAACCTGGGGGGTTGAAAGACAAAATCACTGCATTGACAGCAATGTCTTTCTCATCCTGATGTCTCTTTTTGCCAAAGCTTCTCTGATTTACGGCGGCGCATCGTTAATCCAGGGAACACATGTGACAGGTGTCGAACACGCCGACACTCACACACAGGACGTGGAGGCCCACCGCTCCCTCGATGCGCTCCTGCTCGGTGAAGTAATCCCTGGGGAACTCGTGGATTGCTGCAGAGCGAGACAGAGGCAGAAAACAAAGTGAGAGGAGGCAAAATGCAAATGATTAAATATGAAGAGCAGGTCGAAGGAAGCATCCACGAGGAACTCCTGCAGCGTCCGAGCAGCAAACACACCCATGGATTAAATCTCCAACAGGATCTGCTGGGCTTCATGTGGAAAACATGTGGGAAAAAAACTTAATCTTCATTTGTCTTGATGTTTTTAAACTTTTTCTAGAGCTGCCTCTGCCTGTTAGCGATTTTCAGTCAAACGTCAGGGAAGAATCCCCGAATGCCAGTTTGGAGTAAACATCCCCCGGCAGGAGAAGACAAAGACATGAAGAAGCCAGCGCGCACAAACAGACGCAGATTTTATCTGTTTTCCATTTTAGAGTGACTTTCTGTTTACTTTCGCTCCCATCTCTAAATGCTGGTCGGTGATTGGTTGTGGTGGATGTTTGTATTTGGCGTTGTGGAGTTGTGGGGGCGTGACGAAACACCAGCCCCGCGGTGTGGATGTGCACGGCGTGCCGCCGCCCTGAGTGAGATATCGCCGCCACGCGGCTCAGCCTTCACCGCCTTGACCCGACGGAGGTGACGGCAGGAATCCACCCCCGCCAATCACAACGTGCCAAAAATATGCCCCCAACCTCATCCACAGCCATCATGTGCGTTTCCTGTTGAACATGAGACCGCATGCGAGCTATAAATAGCTCCGGCCCACTGCGGCTCTGCCTGTCTGTGTGTGTATTCCAGATTTGCTTGGCTTGCTCTGCTTGAATACTATCTGTGCGCCCTGAGCAATGCGCGCGCGTGCTGTTTTCATGCAGTGTGTGTGTGTGTGTGTGTGTGTGTGTGTGTGTGTGTGTGTGTGTGTGTGTGTGTGTGTGTGTGTGTGTGCCCTTGTGTAATGTGAAGGCAGCCCAATGCACAGTGACATTCTCCCTCTCAACAGCCGAGAGCCTGTGAGTCAGCCGGCTTCGGCTTCAGCCCGCCCTGTGTGGCCCAAACACAACACAGGCCCGTCTGCTCATCCGAAGTGACAGGAGAGAGAGAGAGAGAGAGAGAGAGAGACAGAGAGAGAGAGAGAGAGAGAGAGAGAGAGAGAGAGGGGAAACAAAGATACCTGAAATGATGCGCAGCTGCCAGGAAAAAAAATCGTAGAAAAAAGAGCAAATTTAACCAGAAAATCAAGGTTCGAGCAGTAAATGTTACACATCCAGTGTGCTGCCTTTATTTTAAGATCATTCTTGCATATTGTGCTAACTCCCATTTGCTATGGCAGACAGCTGCTGTTCATGCTACGACTCGATCTGCTCAGCGTAACAAGAAAATACTCTCCATTACCATCTTCCATCGCGGAGCGCCACCAATGCCCCGAACCACATCTGATTTATCATCATTACCATTATGACAGGGAATGGATGAAAACATCACGGCTGCTGCCGCTTAAACCAACAAATCTAAGCTCCACCAACGCTGGTTAATGCGTCAAATATCTGGATTTAAAACAATCTGTGGACCTGACTGGCATCACAACAAAGTGGAAACACAGTCCAGCTGTGGTCGCTTTGGTTCACTTATCAGTAACGCGAGTGGAAACAACCCAGTAAACCAGTCTAACAATGATTCCAGAGATAATCAGACATGTGGCCGGTTGGAAGCGACTGAAGGTTGCAAAGAGCGAAGTAAAAACTACATGATAGTTCCATTAGCAGGCAGTGCAGATATCAACCAAACACGCTTCTGTACCGCAGATCAGACTCTTTCTGACATAACCTGGCTATCAAGATTATAGATTTCCATGAAAACCCGCACACATACTGTCATGCAAACTGTGCTCTGACTTATACACACTCTGGACCTGAAATGTGAAAAGTCAAAGTCGCTCTGGCTCCCATCAAGTTTCATTGATTAGAGCTCATTTAGTAGTTTCACTGTCCATTAGAGTCCATTACACAGTAAAACCCATGCTAGATAAACACATTACGGCTGTTTTGTTCATGAACTTTCCTTCACTGTTCATGAAGAAAAGTAGGACTGCCTCGTATCAAGAGTTAGTGACAGAACTCGTTCTTTA
The DNA here is from genome assembly GCF_902148845.1 of Salarias fasciatus. NCBI lineage: Eukaryota > Metazoa > Chordata > Actinopteri > Blenniiformes > Blenniidae > Salarias > Salarias fasciatus. The sequence continues at coordinate 25,348,965 of NC_043757.1, forward strand.
GTATGAAGCGTAAAAATTGGAGACATCAAGATTTTTTAGATCAGTTTTGGTGCTTTTTGTTACTGTTAGGAAGGAAAAATTCTACTTATGCTTTACTGCCATGTCATTTTCAGCACTGGAATGTGTTTCCTATTGAATCCTCTTTCCCTGGACTGCCAAGAACTGCCACACACACACACACACACACACACACACACACACACACGTATTCAGCAAAACAATTGAGTTCACCCTCTGCATTGTCTCACGTCTGACACACATTGTATACCTTCATCCAAACCGTCACACAAACCCGTATGGATACCGGAGACACACTACCGAGCGGCGCAGCTGCTTCTTTCAGGGCTCCTGTCTTTGTTTCCCATTCACTGATTAAAGGTTTACCGATCACCGCCAAGGAAACGAGTCGACTTCAATTCAAGCGTCTCAGGTGGTATTGATGAACGGACTTCATTATGCAGCGAGCTTCACTGCCTCAGCAGTCCGAAAGCACTTTTAACTGTGGGTTACATGCAAACACAAACACACACATACAGCAATAGAGAGAGCCTTGCAAGGTCCTCGAGCCCATTCAGGGTTTTACTGAGAGACACTCTGACACACAGACAGGGTGAAATTGGGGAAGATGACGCTGAACCAACTGAGCCACAGTCTGCTCACTGATCCCCAGCAGCTCCACTGAGCCTCAGCCATGTGTTTACTGTGCATTTCTGTGTGTGTGTGTGTGTGTGTGTGTGTGTGTGTGTGTGTGTGTGTGTGTGTGTGTGTGTGAGACGGCCATGGTGCTTTCCTTCTGGCATCGACACAGACACAATGGCAAACGCATCACGAAATGTCACACTCCAATAAAGTCTGTCAGGACTGGATGACTTATGAGTTTTATTTCTCAAAAACACAAACTTTGAAGTCATGATGAAGTCAGATGTTCTCTCTCTCTCTCACACACACACACACACGCACAGTCTCGTATTTCTATCCTTGTGGGGACCGTCCATTGACTCCCATTCATGTCTAGCCCCTAACCCTGACCCTTACCCTAACCCTAACCCACACCACAACAAAGCCTAACCCTAAAGAAATGTTTTTGCACTTTTACTTTTTTCAGTAACAACAACATGGTCAAGAAAACACTGTTTCTCCTACTTAGGACCAGAAAAAGGTCCCCACAAGGCACGTCGTTCCACGTTTTGCTATCCTTGTGGGGACATTTGGCCCCAACAAGGATAGAAATACGAGAACACACACACACACACACACACACACACACACACACACACACACACACACACACACACACACACACACACACACACACACACGCACACAACTATTTGGCTTGACTTTTAATAATTGTAATATTATTATTATTATTATTATTATTATTATTAATAATAATAATAATAATAAATTATCTTTTATTATTGATTTTTACTAATTCACAGTGTGTTGAACCAAAACCTGAATATTCTGCTGCATAACGTACATCATAAAGGGGCCTCATTTCACCTTTTCATCCTGTGGTCTTGTTTTTCAGAATGCCAGTACATTTACAAAAGTATCTCAGACAAAATTGCATATTTTCTGATAAAATTTTATTACAGAGACTACCACGTTTGCTCTATCAGGCCACATTTATGCGACATTTCAAGTGAAACCTTAACTTTCTGTTTCAGTTTGGCTTTTACAAGGTTTTGAAATCGACGATCATTAACACTGAATGATGCAGTTTTCATGTTGGGCCACAGGCGGGTGCTGTTGAGACAATGAAGTTGGACTCTGGAGGCCGAGTGTTTTCAAATATTTCACCTGTTCCCATGACGACGGTGTACAGTTTTCAATAAGTTTGACTTCGGGAGTCGTTCTCAATGAGTTGTGTTTCAGTGACTCCAAACTCCGCTGTTGTGTCAGCGAAAAACAAACATCCAAATGAAAATTTGGTGTTTTCACTCAAACGCGTGGTACAAACAGATTCCACGGTGGTCAAGCCATTCAGGATTTTTCAGCTCATCCTGAAGTCGATCAGGGAGTTCCACTGTTTGGTTTTCAAGTACTGGAGAAGAGATGAATATGCTTCCTCTCGCAGTGGAATAATTAATCTAAAACATCCAGGCTTCACGTTTGTCATCCGACTGTGTGAGTTTCAACCTTTCTGCTCAGAAAGGACTGAGTGATGAGATTTACTGCTTAAAATTCCGAACCCAAATGCAACTGGCCAACATGTACAGGTCAAGGAAAAGCCTTAGCGACTGGTGGAAATCTTGATTCCTGTTGTCACTCTCCGGCAGGATCAGTATCTGGCTCAAAGCATTTCAGTCTCCTGTAATCGTGTTTGAAATGACCCTTCATCCACAGCTGCATGCCACATGTGTATGAGTCATGTCACAGGATTGATGCTATTGTTGCCCTTTGTCACTCTGGATAAAAGCTTCTTTTGAGTGCCTAAGTCTCCAAAACGTTCAGTAACATACAAGCATCAACCGCTGTTTAGGATTAAATAAAATAAATGAGGCTGATGGTTCCATCGGTCTGACATCAAACTGTGACGCTCACGTCTCATACTGCGCTGATCTTATTAAATACTCTACAAGGACAAACCGCGGCGAGTGAGACAAAAGCGTTACGTAACGTTCAGGTTGAGATAAAGCAAAAAAGATCTATATGACTTACAGTATTTGCGGCATTAAAGCAGTTTGTGGTAATGTGTAATCCCAGTTAGCCGGTGTTTGGTGGGTTAAGTGCATCCTGCAGCGCTCTCGGAGGGGAATGTCCTCTGGGATGTGGACAAACTGTCAGCGCGACCCTTTTAGCTGGATCAGAGAGTTCAGGCACCGCTGTGCGCTGAGGCCCGCAGAGGGACCGACCGGACCCTTCCACAGCACATTCTCTCCTTGTGGCAACACAGAAATCGCCCCGTGTTGAGTGAAAACCAAGAGTCTGATATTCTTCAGAAGTACGAAAGCCTGTTCTGTTCGCAGCGACCTCGCTCAGCTGCCTCACTGCAATAATATTTATCGATGTCTTGAAAAAAACAAGATACCACTGCTCCATATCTCTGCATCACCTCTAGACCTCCACTGCTAACGGGGAAGTGATTGTAACTGTCACTGCATCAGATCATTTTCAGGATTTAAGGATCTGTCGGTTTGTTGTGTCCACTGTAGAAACTCAAAAGAAACACAACCGGAGCAGTGGCCGCAGTCTTTTCCTTTACCGGTTTCATTCAAACATTTAAAACTAATGTCTGTCACCCGCTAGCACATTATTTGGCATCCATACGAAGGGAACTGTCTACTTCCCTTCAAGGAATAAACAAGTTTTCCTATTTCGCCACAAGGAGCTGTATTCTCCCTGCAGGCAGATCCACAGAAGACGGAGTTGACACAGTAAGCCAAGCAAAGTTTCTCTCAGCACATCCAGGTTAAGAGGCATTTTACGATGGAGATATATGAAGAGAATGAGCATACAGAAGCAGTTTATACGTTGCTCGTTTGCACAAACCTACAGATATGCTGACAAACCGAAAAGTAAGATTTAAAAAATTCGTAGAAAAAAGACGAGCCTGATCTGAAACATGAGGGTTTCTCTGGTGCAAATGAGGCAAATGTAGCAGAAAAACAAAGCACTTCGACTGCTCGAGGGCAAAAAGCTATAAACACAACACAGAGTGATTATCACCTTATAAAGTTCATAAAAGGGTCAGATATGGTTTACCAGAACATTTCTGCTGCCGAGAAGTCATGCTCATGAAGAAACCTCTACAACTTTATATTTCAGTTGTTTTGGCCGTCAGACCATATGTTTGACGCAGCTTCAAGCTCATCTGACATGACCTGAAACATTCATCGTATTTAAAGGTTGGGGACTCACCGAGCCAGATTAAACTTCATGTTACTCTGTCATAAAAATCAACTAGAATCCAGTATGAGATTATACGTTACTGCATGGGAATTCACTCCTATTATCACTGGCTATGTAATTAAACCACGGCCTGCGTTTAAAATTCACGTGTGTGTTCACGTGTCTCCCTGACCGCTCAAAGTGTTTTCCTGAGGCAGAGCAGTGCAAAATGGCAGAAAACATGAAGGTCACGTTCCCGTCCATCGGAGACGCACAGCTCCGGAGGAGGTGGAATCAATTTGTCGTGCTCGAAACTTCTGGTCTAAACATCTTTTCTCGCCTTCTCTGCAGATTGTGTTTTTCTGTTCAGTGTCTGATGGTTGAAATCCCAAGCAAACAAACTGCGTAAATACAAAAACACGGCATCCTTGTATTGAGCACCTACTTTGTAAAACTATGGCTTTACTTGAGCTGCTGATGGATGTGGCTAAACATCTCGAAGCGGCCCGGACGTCCAATCCTTCCCTTAACTGAGATCGCAGCCAGTTAAACACCCCGGTCCTGCAGGGACGCGTGGAGGCTTGACAACATTTAATTGAACGTGTGCATAGGGGAGCGGGGTTAATCACGCCATCAGACCCCAATCCCCTCTCACTCCTGCTTGTGTGTCAGCAGCAGTGTGTGAGTGCAAGCCGCTGTTCCGTGTTCTCCCCTGAAATTTCAGGCCTTTGGCTAACCTCTGACTGCTGGATCGGTTACAGTCGCTGAAAACTAAAATGAAATGCAAATGTCATCGCTGCCTGGTCCAACAGTCTGAAATAGGCTGCAAACCCCCATTTCTGACACAGTCTGTGCAGAAATCATCACTGAGCTTTCAATCCCTCATCCTCACTTGAATTACAATGACCTGAAGCCTCACTTAATGCAAACCCTTAACAATGAACCTTTTTCCAACCCCATGGGGAAGGTCTGGCAAGTTCAATCACGTAATATAGTATAGCTGTAATCGTAATAAACCGTTATGTTCGAAAATATTCAGCAGCCTTTAAAGGTTAGGATACCCATACGATCATTAGGTGGAACCTGAAATGCATTTCAAAGACTTCGAAGCTGGAGGACAATGGATTCTAATTGTTGACTGAGTAGACCTGCATGTTGTTGCTATGGCTGGACGGCTTCTGGAAAGGTGTTACCACCTCTTTCCACCATACAGAGACATGCACATTAGCCTGATTAAAGACTCTTGTCTCTCTGTTGGCATGGTGATGGACTATCAACCTTTCCCAGGATGTACCGTGCACCAAGACAATGGCAGCGCCATGATTTAACAAACTGCTGGAAACACAATGCCTGGCCCGCAGACTGCTTTTAAGCCAATTCTCGCCTGCTCCTGGTACCTACTCCTAAACCTTCACCTGCTCAAAACCACTCAAACCAGTGAGCATCCAGCAACCCAGGAGACGCACGGAGAGACATTGTCCCTGTCATGAAGCAGTCACTCACATGTGAGGGTGACCGATTCCACCTGAAGACTTCAAGCACATCTTTTTTGAATTTGGGCCCAACATTCCAAGATGCATCAGAAGAAAGCAGCAAATAACAGATCTCAGCGATTTCTCAGGATGTCAGGTACAGTTTATATGTATAAAAACAGGAACAGCAGCACCGACCGAGAGAAAACGAGGACTTTGATCCTCTACCTGAACCCCCACCACCCACCCGCCACCTCCGGTCAACCAACAGCCACCAGCTGACATGCCGTGGTTGAAGAGTAACATTATGGGCTGCATGTAGTTTTAATGCTGCTAAGCTAGTGAGTGTTTTCAGTCCATTTACAGCGAGTGCACTGAAATGAGTTCCCAGCATCTTAGAGACGAGTGTGAAAGTGTTTCCAATTACCTAAAAGTCTTTTTTCTCCAAACCAGATGTTGGAAGAAGGCGCTTCTTATCATCAGAGTGTCCTATATTTGGGGTTGTTCAGTTATTTCTGAGAATGTCGCAAATGTGAGGCAAAGCTTTATCCACGCACGCACGCATGCATGCACACACACAGACACACACACACACACACAGGGTCAGCAGTGAAATCCCCAAGCTGGATGAGATCAATGTGGATTGACCCGAGCTGAGACGTACGGCTCATCACTCCAGGGGCAGAGAAACAACAGCCGACCCCACCTCAACCCACACCACTCTCACTCCCAGCAGCGCTTACGTAATGCCACGCGCATTACGTAAGAGCCGCCGGGCTCCGGCAGAGACACACCGAGAGAGAGAGAGAGAGAGAGAGAGAGAGAGAGCGGGAGACAGAGAGGATCCGACAAATCCTATACATCATTAAAGGGATCTGAGGAGGCCGCTGTGTTTTAAGAGCCGCAGAAAAGACGCGGCTTTATGCAGATGACAGATGGCTTTTCCTCCATCAATGACAAAGCATGCTGTGGCATCTGCTGTCGGACGGATACAAACACACGAGTGCGTGCATTGTGTGGAGGCAGAGAGCTGTCAGATGTAAACAGACTCTATATACCTGCTCTCATGTAAATAAAGCTCACCGTGCCAGTTGAAGAAAAGCATCATCGCACCGGGTAACAAATTCTCAATGACAGAACCATGGGAAAGGAGACTGGAACAGAATCTGCAGTGTATTTGATTAAAAAGCTGATATTGTGCCAACTGTGGTCACTGTTGTACAAACTGTAGAGGAGAGGGGAGAGGACACAGCCAGGAGGAGACCCAGTGGGTGAAAACATTGCATGCATCCATCAACAATCACCAATCCTGCCTAAAATACTAAGATCTCAGTTAAAATTGTCAAGAGGTTTATTGTTTAAAATATGGGGCTGAACTGTGTTAAAAGCAGCCAAGAAATACATAAGCTTGGCTTGTTTTTTGCTCCCTTCAAGATGTTTCTAAAATCGGTTTAATCAAGTGGCAGCGGCTTCGTAATCTGCCGGACCGACCCTGAAGGAAAACTGCAAGCGGTCAAGCAGGTGTTCGTCATTCTGTCTGGATGAGAAAATCCAAACGATGAAAAGGTTGGATCAGTACATTATTTCCATTATTCGGCAATACAGTGACCCTCTCGCTCTGGACAAGTGGGGTAATATTAGTGGAACTGTAATGGGTAACTGTCACACTCCTTCAGTGATTCAGCTCTATGGAGACACAGAGCTGAGGTCCAACGGCTCTGTCGTAATTGGCCACTTGAGCCAAAGTGGCGATTACACACTCATTTTATCATTTCAAACACTTGAAAAATAGCCTGCATGTGCATTTTCTACTCAAATGAAAGCCTCTGTAGCAAACAGGGATTGACGTCTTCTTCAAACTCTATTCACTTCTGTCTGCGCTCCCGAATATCCAGTGATGACCCGACGACCTGCGCTGCAATCAGTCAGGTTTTTTAGCTTCACTTTGGAGAAGCTGCTCTTCATCAGTCCGTCATTACAGTCAGCGATTACTCCTAATGCACGATCACTCCCAAAGTCACACAAACACTCTGGAAAGTAGCTTTACCAATCAAGTTGCTTTACCAATAGTGTCATTTTTCAAACTCGTGTTTGATTTTGGATGGTGCGTTGGTGTAGCGGTTAGCAGTCTGTCACACTCTGTTCTTTTTAATGTGCAATTGCTGACTAATCTAGAGTATCTGTCGAAAATGACAGCAGTGATGTGAGTATTTATATATGGCCCCGTTTACACAAGAATTCAAGTGAAAACGTATCATTTTCGCATGGGAAAAGTTCTCCGTTTGCACAGGAACTATTTTAAAACAATGACTATTTGCATTTGAAACAGCAGAAACAGTGAAAACGTGTATGTAGTTAATATACCAGGCTGTTTGTTTGAGTATAAAACCCACACAAACATGAGCAGGCCAGCTGACTGCTTTGCTGGGGCTCAGGACAAGATATCGCACATAAAGCTCCACCTTGACTGTTTTCAGTGGCTCTGAACATCGTGACTCCCGAAACACAACTAAAACTTTGTGCTTCCTGTAATCTGTTCAGGAGTGAATTATCTTCGAGATCGATCGAGATGTAGAATTTAATCTATCTGATACATTCTAATTCTGGAAGTGATGTAACTGTTACACTTATAGGTTTGTACATCTCTATTACAATCTCTAAAAATGTATTTTAATAAGACAATGAACACTGCATTAGCTCATCTGAATCAAAGCAGACTGAAGGGACAACCTGGGAGTGAAATGAGTTGTGAGAGGAGCAGCTCCCCTCCTTCTGTACGGCTCCAGGGTGGGCTGGTGTGAACCCGGTACCCCCTCCACTGAGTGCTAATTGAGGCTTAATGCCCAACGCAGTGAGAGGAACAGTTCACGGAGGTGAGGCAGAGCAGACGGCTTCATCTCCCTGCTTTGCTTTGGTTTTCCTTTCCTCTGGAAGAGGCGTCCGCGGACTCCTCTTCTTCTGCACACGTTTCCTCCAAACATTAGGAGCCATTATCAAGACATGTTTATTTGTATTTATTCAACACTGATGTGGCCGACTTACAGGAAAAACCTTGTAAATAGACTCGACCTCTCTTCGTGCTTCCCTCTCGTTTTCTCTAATTTCTGCACTTTTTCCCCCCCGCTGACGAATGTCCGACGTGTTAGGTAATACCACCCACTTACTTGTAAGCACTTGTGGCAGAAAATAAATGCAACCACATGCTGCGGTTTGTGTACATGTGTGTAGCTGCATGCTTTCTTACGCACTAAACTGTTAACGACTCGCAGGCGTAAGGCCACAGGGTCGAACGTTTTAAACTTGCGTCACATCGCTCCCTGCGACCGGCTGCTGTGCCGACCCCGTCTGTCCTAAGCTGCTCACTTGAGAGAATAAATACGTTTTTGAGTCAACGCTCAGCCTATACGCTGCCCTCAGAACAACACTTTGTCATGCCCTCAGCCTGAGTGCTTACGGTTCCTCCCGGGGCGTTAGCATGCATCTGCAGGATTCAGACGGCTGCAGCAGCGTGGCGCTCTGAGCGTGTGCTCAAACACTGCTTCTCTCAGCCAGTTTAAGACAACAACACTTCAACTGTTTCAATGACGACAGACAACTAGGGCACTGTTTACAAAGACGTTTCCAGTGAAAACAGAAAACTTTTGTTTCATTTTGGGAGTCCGGTGGTATGACGACGGTGCTCGGAGCAACTGAAAATGCCACTTTTTGAAAACGGCTCCCAAGACGTTTTGAAAATGGTCCGACTCTGATTTCCGGCAGTGTTTGAAACAGGATCAAAAGTCATGAAAATATCTTCAACACACACTTCAGCCAAGCGGACGTCAGCAGAGTATATTCAAGTCGAGCTTATTGATTGGCGTGAGTTCACTGCAGGGAATCCATCAACTGAAAAAACAGATTCGGACAAAGAGAGAACATGCACAGTCCACAAAAAAAGATCCTCAGGTGGAAGAGAAACTGGGTAAAGATAAACTTTCACCGAATCACTCCAATACCCAACGTACCCAGCATTTTCTCTCCGATATGACTGCAAAACAATAATCCCCGGCAAATCTGATAACTTGCAGTCTGGTTCACTAATTTCTGACAGAAGTAATGCACCTCCAAAATAAAAATTCCCATAAGTCATCGACTTGCATTGCACGATCAAACGAGGTCTCGGCGCGAACCAGAACACCACCTGCTGGATTCAATTCAAATCATTTCAACTTGAATTCAACTGAGATTTATTTATGTCGCTATGAATACAAAACAGTCATTTCAAGGCAGTTTTACGGAGAGAATCCCAGCAATCCCGTGAGCAAGCAGAGGAGACGGTGGAAACGGCAAACGGAACAAACAGGAAGAGACCTGCAGAACCAGAGTCAGAGGAGACTTTCTGTTGTTCAGGGCGGGGTAAGAGAATAGAAAGAGAGAAAAGGCAGGACAGACAGACAGATTGTGGGGAGCGATTCAAACCCTGGTTCGGGTCAGGGGGTGGGGACTGGACGGTCCAAATATGCCAAATTCACTAATCACATTACTGGGGACTGCTTCTTTTTCCAGACAGCATCCACCACACGGACTGTTTGTGTCAGTTTCATTTGCAATGAGCATCTGAGCCGACTGCCAGACCAACCACACCGACAGCTTATGAAACAAGAGACTCGTGGTGGAAAATAATACAGAAGCACATCAGTCTTTTCTGAAACATGCTGAAAAATGTAATAAGAGCATCTCTGAATGTAGAGTTTTACGGATTGGAGCGGAGGCGCTGCCTGCTTTGAGGTTGTCAAAATGAGATTTTAGAAGAGAACAGAGCACTTTACTGATCACAGAGGAAAATTCATGGATTTGTATGTTGAAGAAAATCACACTAAAGTCTAGAACGCTCCTGCATTTTTTTATTGCTGTAGTTGAAAGTAACCTTGTTGAGCAGTGTTTGGTTTCACTTAGTGACCAGACTTCAGAGAGGCGGTTCAGAGTCCTCTTTAAGGGGGAGTTCCAAGAAAACACTGGCTGGGCCTCACTAGCACCCAGAATGCTTGAGGTCACAGTGACCTTTAGGCTAATAAAGAAGGAGTTCATCTCCGAGGGTGGGGGGATCGTGTAATTTTCTGGATTTTGGTTTCCCCACCAGCAGATGACCAGAGCAGATGAAGACAAGGCTCTCTCTCTCTCTCTCTCTCTCTCTCGCTCTCCATCAATCACTGCACTCCTTTCCCTGATGACACACCGCTGTGTGTTACTGCTGGCCAGAAATAGAATCTGGATGTCAGAAGACCTCAGAGAAGAAAAGAGGAGGTGTAAAGTGAAGCCACGTGAACAGATGGAAGCACTGGATCAACAGGAACGCATCTGGACATGGAAAAGAGGACGACACACGGAGATGGGCGAATGTGTGTGCGTGAAGTGAAGCATGTAGACATGAGAGCTGGTTTTTGTTGAAAATACTCCACACCCAACAACAAACATGGGCGCTGTGTGTGTGTGTGTGTGTGTGTGTGTGTGTGTGTGTGTGTGTGTGTGTGTGTGCGACTGCAGCTAAAGGTTACATGGTAATACTGGCATTTAATCAATGTGGCAGCAAACGTGGGCAGCGAAAAATCTGATGATGAGCTGCACTGACCCGGGACTCCAATGACACAAGGTAGAAAGATCTATACCGTCTTAACCCACAGATGATTTGATTGGCCATGTGGCATAGTCTCAAAAAAAAGAGAAAACCTAAAAAGAAGATAGAAACCCTACACTGTCATCACTGGCCATTTCACGGTTTTTAAATCTCCATTGTTCCGTGCCTCACGTTGGTGTTCTGGCCAGCCGATACATCATGTTATAGAGAAAACCGACTCATTGATTTGCAGTCCAAAATAGCCCTTTGTGTCAAGTTAAAACAACTTTCCATCCATTATCTTTACGGGTTTTCTCCTGAGGAGGGCTGCAGGGGGCGGAGCCGGTCTTAGTGGGAACTGAAAGCTGAATCAAATGCCTGGATTTTGTTTGATTCAAGCATCTTACTCAAATTTTTGCTGAAAGATTAGATCTGTCCGGTTGGTTAGTTTCCAGGGAGAGTTGCTCTCAATAGCTCAGGATCAATATCATGACTCCCAGTCCATATTCTACTGAAGCATTATCACTGGGCCTATGTATGCAAACGTTTCTCTTTCAGATTAAAAAAAACAAAAAACTAAAACAAACAAGACAAACATTCAAATTAAAGAATTACATGCCTCAACAAATTTTGTTTGGATGCAAAACAAAACTGAGAATATCATTTCGGTGAGGCGGTATACATGGACACCACTCCAGCACTGCACCCATCTGTCCGTCTGCACCGCCTCAGCTCGGTTCTCTCTGTGTTCCTCAGTGATGGACTGCTGACCTGTCCAGGGTCTAACCTGCTGGGATCAGGTTCACACTAACAAATCCACCAAAAGGTTCCTTCAACTCATAATAAAATCACTGTCGATACTGGGGAAGCCAGAGGCAGATGTCTGGAACACTGCAGGGATTGAAAGTATCTGAGAGTTCACTCTGATCACCACATACGTCAGGTAACAGGAGGGCAGGATGGGCAACGGCTGCCAAGCTAGCAGAGGCGTAGGAGGAGGCTCTGTGAACCCGGCGCCCCCTTCACTGAGCCACTCCCGGTGCTAGCTGTGGCCGGAGGGGCAGAGCAGAGGAGAGCTCACCGTGGACCGATCAGACTCCCACTTTCTGTCTCTCCTACTTGATTTCCCTCCCCTCAGCTGGATTCCCCTTGTTTTTCACCTGCCTCCCCCTCTCTCTCTCACCGGAGTTGGTGTTTGGATGTTAAGTAATCGCATCCACAGATCTCCAAGTAGGCGTTACCTTTGTGTTAAAAACACTTTACTGGAAGGTGTAGTTCGCCCTCCACGGTGTAGAATTACCTTCAAATTAGTGCAAGCAAACAAAATCTGCACTGTCTTTATTTAGAGAGATATCCAAAAGTGCTAGAATAAAGTGGTTTTTCTTAAGACCTATCGTGTCCCGTGATGTTATGCTATGTAAAACATGCTAGAAAACACAAGGAGGACTAGCCCTGCCAGTCTGCACTGAGGGCAGAGAAAGCCTCCCCAGGCAAACTTCCCGTCGGACAGTAATTTACTCAATTTACAATTCACATTTTCCCCCGTCGACACAGAGCCAAAAAGTTGAGTTTCTCTCTGTCTACACAGAGACGGCATCAAAATGTCTGCAGAAACTTAACCCCTGGATCAATTTTCAAAAAGTTGTTATTTCATTTCCATGTCACAAAATAAACACCATAACATCCTGCTATTTGATGACTGATTAAAAGATTTGGACAAAGATTAAACAAATCAACATTATCACAAAGCAGATCTTACTAAAAAAAAAATTTTTTTCTTCTTATTTGGTCTTTGGGGATTGATGGAAGAATGTAGATAAGAAATGTATTGACAGTTAAAACTTTAAAAATAAAAGTCAACACGACTGTAATTGAATGCTCATTGATTGAATGCAGGTTAAATAAATTTAAAATGACACCACTTGTTATAGATTGTTATAGTGAATGAAGCTGAAGTCGGCCGAGGCCGGCTCATTTATGACGGGCCGCTCTGACAGCGTGTGGCTCGGAGCCCGCTGCTTAATTACAAACACATTCGCAGAGGTGGAATGTTTGTAAAAGGAGAAAAAGGTTGTGCGGGAGTCAGTGGAAACAAAGAAAATTGGTGGTGGTGGTGGTGGTGGGGTGGGGGGGGGGGGTGGTGGGGTGGGGGGGGGGGGGGTGCATTGTTTTTCCTTCTTCTTCAGTCTGGTTGCAGCTGTGAAATCTGCTGTGCGCTCACTGTCCATGTCTGTACGCTTATGTAGAGGAAAACATTTACTTTAAGATAAATTTGTTGGTTTATGTTCAACTTTAATGTTATTTTAGCATACATTAGCATGCAATGAAGCTGCCACTTAGGCCAGGGATGTCAAACACATGGCTCCAGGGCCAAAATCGGCCCGACAAACCACCAAGCAAACTGTAACCATTTCAGAGAAAACACTGACTTTTTACAACAGATTTCTTCAGAATAATGGACACAACACAGCGCTGACACCCGAGCTGTGATATCGGCGATGCCTCCATGACAGCTAGCTACCTGGCTGCTATCAAACGAGCCTCAAAGCCGCACTGTCAGGGTGAGTTCGTAAAAACATGCAGAATGCAACAAGTAAAGGAGAAGCATTTCTGACATGGTCAGACTGGTCTGGTAAACTCAAGATAAAAGTGGAGCCGATGACCTAAACTGTGTTTGACAATGGGGGGAAAAGAACAGTAAAATATTTTCAAAAATATACAAATCCTCAAGATCACATTTTTAAGCAGACACATTATTTTAACATTAAGTTTGACCAGGCTGGGTTCAGAAATCCTGAAAAAATAAACTCGTTCAGTTCAGTCTTTAATCCATTACATTTTTTTGGCGACCAAGTATTTGTTGATCTCTATTTAGCTCCGTCTCCTCAGTTTAACCTTCATCAGATGTAATCTGGGCTGAACTCACAGAGATCAGTTTCTTGTTAAAATAAAGACGTGTCATTTGCTACAAATAGGCTGTGAATGAACTTTTCCATTTTATGATAAACCTTTTGTTTAGTGGAAATCACTCACATGCCGTCAGTACAGACCTGATGAAAACGGTTTTTATTTACACGAGACAGATTTTAAACCCACATCGGTCTGGATCTGCTGGTCCAAACGTCTGCTGGTGTTGTACGAAGCGGCTTTCGCCTCTTGACATTGTGGCTTAAAAAAAAAATTACAGTCTGTCTTAATTTCACCAGTCATTAATCTTAAAGCAGAACTTTGCAACTTTTTTACCTCAATAAATGTGTTTCAGAATCCCTGTGGGGGTAAACAAACACTTGTCACGTTGTTTCGCCTGTCCCTTCACTCCCCCCGGGGATCTGAGTCCTGAAAACAGCGCTTGCAATTTCAGAGGAGCGGACCCGACCACATCTCGCGAGAACAAACCTGCTTTACGGCACTCATAAGGGATTACAAGTATAAAAGCTGTTGGAGTGCGAGATCTGTCATTGTGTTGCAATAGACGATATTTGCACAATGTGATGATTAGTTCTAATTTCCATTTGGTAACTGAAAAATAAAGAGGAGTGGCACCTCCTCTCGTAGACGTGAGCGCGAGTGAGTTCGCTACAAAACATCTCCGAATGTTTGTTTTCCAATAAGTCTGAGTGTGCGAGGCAGGCATGTTTACGAGAGAGGGAGCAACCGGAGGAGGCAGCGCGAGGAACTGCTGCTGCAGAAGATTTAACAAAAGCGCGTAAAACAAACATGAAACCCTCGCTAGCGTTAGCAACGCCACCCTGAGGTGCTCACGGATGGCAGAACCAAAAAGACAGAAAAAAACTTTGTCTAACGAGCGGAAAAAAGGAAACAGAGTGAGACGCTCTGTGCACGGGGGGCGGGGGGGGGGGGGGGGGGGTGCAGAGGACGTTTTACGACAGTGAGCTTTCACAGGAGACCAGTAGGGGGAGCGCTACAGCAAATCTTGCATAGTTCTGCTTTAAAGAATCGTGGCTGCGGCTGACTTTGCGGACACATATTTTCACGTAACGCTTTCCTGGTTGTATCGGAACTGGTATCGATATTGGTGCATCCCTCCCTTTAACACTGAGGATTTAACCCTATGTATGATGCCTGGCTGGTGCTCTACGCTGCACAGCGCTCCGCTCAGAAATACTGACAGCAGGGGAGATTACCAGGTCGGTCCATCTGACATGTTCCACCTCACCTCGGTTGTGTCATTAACATCCATCAAGTGGACTCCATTCATTTTAGCCCAATCTGCCGTCATATACATGTATGTACACAAACAAACGACAAATATATTTACACAAACAGATGGACCTGATATTAATCCCATCCTCGTCTCGCGTCATTCTTTGGCCTGATCCAGTTTCATAAGCGCTCTCACTGTGAGTCCTGACATCAGGCCTGCAGACGAGTGTGTATTACATGACTGCGCGAGCCTCAGGAGCTCTTTATACGTTTAAGTGAAAACGTATTTATATGGCAACATTGTGAAAAAGATGTTCATTTACATGAAATCGGCATCAACTCTGAAAACGATGCAGTTAGCATGCCAGGCCTCTAGTTGGCACCAGTGGTTGTGTTTGGTTTGCATGGATTATCATTTTTTGCAGTCAAGAAGTAAGATTCATCTTTTTAGTGTGCATCTACCTTCACCCAAAAAGAACTAAAGAAAGGAGGTTTTTGTCTTTTCAGCCACTAGGAGGCAGTGTTATAACGTGCATTCAGTACTTTGTGTAAATGGGCTCCTCAAAATGCAGATGCTTTGTTTTTCTTTCTATGAATGCAAGAAAACAGACACTTCAAGCAGAGTAAACGTCACAGCCTGATACTAAAATATCTAAAGTCTTAAAACAAGTTTTGAGCATCTAATCTACCAGACACTGTCGCTCTGAATCAACAAACTGGCAGATTATCAAGTACAAGGTCTGTTAAAAAGAGGAAAAAGGAAGAAAGACAGGCACAGCCAGCAGCCCTGAATTACCTCCAAATGTCTCAACGTCTTCAACAACTAATCTTTTCTGTTTTTCACTGAGACAGCCGAGGATATCAGCGGGTATCCCAGCTCGAGTCTGCAGATGTCTCTGGCCGGGCCCGGCAGCGACACATATCAGGGGGACCGGCTGTGAGACAACATCCCAGTCTGTGAGCCTCCCGACCAGTCCTTACTTCACTCTTTCTCAGGGTTGGAATGTAAATATCCCCCATGAAGCTGAGGAATGCAGGGCGGCATGCGGACAGAGGCGGCAGAGGCAGCAGAGGCGGCCAAGCGCAGCCTCAGGTACGCAGCAGCCGGTCCGAGCGGCCTCACCGGCACCTGGAGTATCGGACATGGACACGTGCTCTCCTTCCAAGCAGCTCCTGCCTTTTGGGAGGTTTTAAAAATAAATAAATAAATAAGACACCCAAAACACACACAAACACCGAAACCCAACGGCAGGTGTCACCGCTCACCGGTTACCATGGCAAC
The DNA here is from genome assembly GCF_902148845.1 of Salarias fasciatus. Classification (NCBI taxonomy): domain Eukaryota; kingdom Metazoa; phylum Chordata; class Actinopteri; order Blenniiformes; family Blenniidae; genus Salarias; species Salarias fasciatus. The sequence goes on from NC_043757.1 coordinate 25,365,313, forward strand.
AAGGTCTGAAGGAGGGTCTTATTCCCACAAGCGAAAAATTCGCCGATTTGCTTGGGCTGCAGAATAGGGGGCCTGAACAGCACACCTCCATCACACACACACACACACACACACACACATACAGACATGCACGCACAAAGCTGCAGCCAGTGATTTATCCGGGGTTTGCATAATAAGCTTCCGCGTTACTGGAGTCTCCTGAGAGCGTCTTGATGCTGGCTGCAGATCTGTGGAGGCTGCGAAGGCATCCGACTCGCCTCGAACGCAGGCCTGTTGGTAAAGGGGGATTCCGATCTGCCGGCTATTAATAATACAGCGTAATTACAGAGCTGCGTGTCACCATTTTCAGTTATTCCAGCTAATTAGGACTCCCCCTCGGTTCGGCACTGCGCGAAGCTATGCAGAGGTGACTGACCTGGATGTAATGAATTCTGAAAGAGCAGAAGGAATTCTGACGATAGATGTGGAGGCTGGAAACAGAAAGATGAGCTGGACAGAAGACCAACTTGTTGATTGGTCTAAGGGCAGCTGTCCTGCATTTCTCAGGTCTCTCCTTGCACACCTCACTGCAATAACAGACTTTTTCGGGGTTTAATTGAGGCATGTTGAAGCAGGGAGCAACTAAAACATACAGCACGGCAGATGGTCCAGGAACTTAATGTTGTAGAAGGCTTTAAAAACTATCCAATAGCAAGGAGACTGATGAAGACAATAATAATCCCTCCAATTTTCATGTTTACCAATTTGGTATTTGTACTCTATAGTCTGATATTCTAATTTCAGGTGAATATGTGTTTCTACCTTCAAAAGGCACATTATTTAGCTTGTTTCCGTGATTTATAGCCAAGAGGAAGTAATGCTTTATTTAGTCACAGTAATGAAAAGCTCACAATGAGTGCATGAAATGCGATGTTCAGATGCATGTTGACGATGGCAGACACCAATCCAGCTGCTCAGGAATGCCAGAACGGTCAAACATGGCCCTCCGAAATAACTGCATCTTTCAATAATAACAGCAATTTTCTCGATTTGCACTTGTTTCTGCTGCTGCATGTTTTGGTATCTGGCACAGACCCAGGAGGGGAATCTAGTTAAGGAGAATAAAGAGTCCCACAGGGCTCCATACTGGGACATTTATCCTTTTCATACAGTAAGTTGCCGATTTATAACACTGCTACAGTCAATTAATATAGATTTTTTTCTTAACAGGTTAAAAAAAAAAAAAAACTACCAGGACATAGAAGTGTGTGTATTCGCTGTGTGAAGCATGGAGAAAGATTTATTGGCTCTGTGAATAGGGGATTACCGGCTCAGTCCCCAGCTGGGTCTGACATCAATTGTGAACCGCATCGTTTTCATTTTTTACACCCTTGAAATGCTGTCTAAATTTAGCATCCGGTCAGTCTTTTCACATTCATCACTGCTGTCATCCATCACTCAAACTGGCCCGCTCACGCTGACCAGCAGCCCGGGAAGACGGTGATTAACTGTGACATGATATTTACCATCGGAGAGTATAAAATCAATTCACAAGCTCGTTTTCCTGTGAAGGCACTCGATTGGAGGAGGATGTGTCGCTGCTGCAAAGTGAAAACCAGCTTAACTTGATAGATGATGGCTGAGGCTCTGCAAAATCAAACACATCTAATGTATCTAAAACCTATATGTAAATACTGGAATCCTGCCAATGTGGTAATTACTGCTACCAGCCAGGATTTTCCGATTTCAGCATGTCAACTCATTAATTCTATCACATCTACTTCTCCAGACAAGCATGCAGATTAATTATAAGAGTAAATAATGATCTTATTTTTGAACGGATGATCACAAGAGTACAGCAATGAACAGTCAAAATCTTTGAGAATATTGGGCAGAAACTCAGAACGAGGCAAATAATCCTCAAATCGAGACTACAGGAGTAATCTGAGCCAAATCATCTGTAAACACAACAAGATGCAATCATGAGTCAATAACAACGAATATGACATCCAGGCCAGCAAATCCCAATTTCAAGACAAATCAGGAGAGTCCAGGAACCTATCATTAGCAATAATTAACATTAATAAATTGTCTGGTTAAGTTCCTGCATGAGTCAAGATGATCAAACCATCCAGCTTCTCCACCTGCTTCATTCAGGCGAGGACCAAAACGGGCTCAAAATGGTCATCAGCCCAACTGAATATGGAGAGAAAGCAAATGATTTCAGCAAGTTATCCCAATGAGAAACTCTAGGTCAAGGTAGGAAGCTGGAAAAGCGCTGAAAAACCCTGGCGGGCACGGCTCCGGCAGAACAAGACGATTAACACTGCTGGAATCAACGAAAGTCCGAGTTCAACTTGGTAATCTTTTTCGCTGTGTGGCAAAACGTTGAGGAGTAGACTTAAAAACAGCCTCTACGATTTAAAAGCCAGGTTAAGCTCTGGTCCAGGCCCAGTCTCAGGTCTGGACCAGTATGAAGATGTAGAACTTTCAAGTTCTTGGAGTAGTTCCAGTTCAAGACTTGATAAACTGAGGTTACTGGAGCAAAACTGTCAATATGGACAAAGACTGGATCAGTTTTCAAGAGAGAGTGAAGCAGAGAGCAGAGCTTCCTGCTTTTAAAATGTAAGACAACAACACATACAAACACACACACACACACTTCCCAGACACTGATGGAACCTGACACTGTGTGTGGGGCTGGCGGTGCTATTACCTCGCTGACTAATATGACATTTAGAAGCTAATCCTCCTATGTGTGCGCATGCTGCCGTACCGAGGCTGTGAATATCATTATACTATCACGGGGGGTGGCGTAGCAGCGATCTGTAACTGCCCCTCAGAACGCCGCCACACTGTCCCGGACAGCTCAAATACCTGCGGCGGAAACTTAGCAGAGTCAAGGTGAGCTATGAAAAGACTCAGACTCAGGGACTGCACAGGCTCACCGCGGCCGAAGTGAGTAGTTCTTCTGCACAAGCATGAGTGGACGGACAAAAACATCTTTTACCTCCAGGTTTCATAGTTTGATCGGCCGGAAGAGCAACTGGCTGTCCGTCCACATGAATATCCGTATGCTTGCTATTATTGACGGTTTCATTACAAAACCGAACGACAGCGCCAACCTGTGGCCTGGCGTGCTGACCGAATCGTTCTCAGTGTTTCTGCTGCTGCTCTGTGAACGGACGTGATTCTGAAATGAAACAACCCGGACACTCCACTCCACAAATAAACCAGGAGACAATAACCACTTTACCGACTCGGAAAAGAAAATTATTACTTTTATGGGAAATGTGTGGATCCCGGGCTGCATAATTATGAAGAACAGCGACCCCGAGTTCAGACTGAAGATTAACTTGTGCTGGTGGGATTCCGAAACAGGAAATGATGATTATATGAAGTGACAAAGATCACAACCCCCATTGCACACGCACACGCACACGCACACACACACACACGCACGCACACACACACACACACACACACAGGAGAACACTCCCTCCCAGCTGGCCCACAGACTCTGACATGTCTACTGAGCTTCCTTGGAGTGACAGATGGACCGCGGGCGAGGAGGGGATGGCTCGGTAAACACACTCCTCTAATCACACAAACACAGCGAGATACACACTCAGTGGCGCAGGGGGAGTGGTGGACGGGCCGAGGGCATGTAATCACCCCCACTGCATCAGCATGTGAAGCCCCCGATGCTCCGCCAGGCCTCTCTCTCCCGTCTTCGCCCGAGGCCCGGGGGCAGGCCGGGAGTCTCCGGGGCATCGGCTCTTGAGCGCATTCACGACCTGTCCAACCTGCTTCTTCTTTTTCTGCCCTGCCAAGCAACACGTGCCAGAGGACGGCAACAGCTGGCCTGGGACGACAGCCAGAGATGAGCGCTGACGTCTTCTTCAGTGTTTTAAAGAAGTACTGCAACAACGGGGACGCAACAAAACCACGTTGTTTTTATGAATGAGTACAACTTCTACACTTTAGCTGATGTCGAGTACTCATAAGACACTTATCAAATGTCACATGACGGCAATGCATCAACACCACATGCACCACGACAGCCTTACAGTAACGGGGCAGGGAGCTCCAGACCTCGAACTCGAACTCCCTGTGCTAATGCAGATAAATTCCTAATATATTTTAGCATTGATCAATTCTGACTGAAAACGTGAAAAAGTGAGAAAACTGGTGGAAGAAGTTAGCAAACACGTCGGAGTCTTGTCACAACAGAACTCTGTAAGTCTGCAGCTAAAACTCGTGGTGAGCCATCTGAGGAAATGCCTCTCAAAAACAGAAACGATCATAGCAGAAACTTTCCAGAGGTTGTAAATGTTATGTTGCGCATCAATCAGCATGAACTCCCTTGAGATTTACTCAGCCTTATATTTGCCACGGAATAAAGGTCCCTTAAAAGGGCTCATTTAGTTCTTCAATTATAATAATTAACATTGGTCACAGAGTTTTACAGGAATACTCCGAAGATTTTGGACCCACGCCCTATCCCGATCATTTACAGAGTGAGAAAAGCTCATAAATACCTTTTTTGTGTCTGTTCGTCCAGCCGCTGGCTCCCAGCTGTTAGCATCGTAGTTAGCTTAGCTCAACTACGGCAGGTGAAGAGGAGACAGAGCCATTCTGAGAAAGTGGACAAAATACTCCTCACAGTGGTCCAGGGGACGGCGTATTAGCACGTGAAGTAAATCCAAATAGTTATAAAGCATTTTAAAAGATGTGTTTTTTTTTCAATCCGTTAAAATAATGTTTTGATCCACACAGACCTGCGCATGCGCAGTGCTCCGCGGAAGGATATACTGGAGCACAGCAGTAGAAGCCATAGGCTCAGCCGCTGTGCGCCTGGTATATCCTTCCGCAGCGCACTATGCTTGTGCAGGTCTGTGTGTATCAAAATGCTATTTTAAGGGATTGAAAAGAAAACATGTCTTTTAAAAAGTTTTATAACCAATCGGATTTACTTCGCGTGCTAATACGCCGTCCCCTGGACCACTGGAAGGAGTATTTTGTCCACTTTCTCAGTCTGGCTCTGTCTCCTCTTCACCTGCTGTAGTTGAGCTAAGCTAACTACGATGCTAACAGCTGTTAGCCAGGCACTGGACGAACAGACACAAAAAAGGTATTAATGAGCTTATCTCACTTTGTAAATGATAGGGATAGGGCGTGGGTCCAAAATCTTCGGAGTATTCTTTTAAGAATGTGCATGCATGTTTCTCTGCAATAAATACACATTGGAAGTATTTCTTATCTTTTAATATTCATCCCTGCATCAAAATAAATATCAATTAATGTTTTGATAGTACAATGTAACTTTATGTCACGGTTTAAATCTGTTAACTTGCATGGTCAATATTGCACCAAAGCTTGATGTGAAGAAATATTGACAATCAAACTGAAATCGTAAAATCTGCTAGAAAAATCACAATTAGATCTTTTCTGTATCATTCACCCCTAGGGGCCGCATCCAGCCTAAGATCATCTTGAGTGGGACGAATCGCTAAAATAGTGCCATAATAACCTTTGACTTTAAGCTTTTAAGTTTTTCCTTCTTCTAGTGCAGTATAAGAGATTGAAAAGTCGATATTTTCACAAAAAACTCATAATCACCAGAAAATGTCAACAATCTCAATATAAAGTCAATTTTAATGAAACCTTCTGGCACAAAACAGTGAAATGTCCAAAAAACTCCTGCTGCTGAGGCTTTGAGGCTACTTTGCTAGCAGCCAGGTAGCTAGCTTACACTGCAGCATCGTCAGTATCTCAGCTCAGATCTCACTGTTGTGTTGTGTCCACCACTCAGTGTGTGTTATTTTGTATGTCTTTCAGATTGCGATCCTCCTGTCAGGAGATCTCCAACTGAAAAACCCTCCTTTAGGATTTTCTTGTGAGACGATGATATCAGACACTGTGAGCAATACTTGAAAATAAAGTCTGAATATCTCTGAATAATTAAGAAAACCTGGCAGCGGATCGGGACGGGGAGCAAACGAGCGTGGCCTCTTGAATGACGCTCCACTTGTGCGACCGCGGCATAATTAGAAGCGTAACAAGCGATTTCTTACGGCGAGTTAGAGGCGGCGAGCGCCGGTGTCATTCACGAGGCAGGTGAGGATGCTGTTCCACCCCGGACGCACTCATACAGCCGCCGCTTCTGTTTACGACAGAGCGGGACTGAGCGGGATGAGAACAAACATGACTCAGAGGTTATTGCTACCGCGACACACACACACACACACCACACCACACACACACACACACACACGAATAAATACATACATACTGATGAGGCTCCTGTTTGCTGTGCATGAGCAGAGGGGGAAAAGTAACGCAAACATGGTTATCTAACTCAGTCCACCCTCGTGTGTGCTCATATCTGCGTGTGTGTGTGTGTGTTTCACTTCAAAGCGACTTTTCTCTTCAATTTGAAGGAAATTGACACAATAAACTCGCGTCCCCGCCAGAAAAGAAATGAAAAGGGTAACTCGTCCTTGCGGTTCGTCGTCAGCTGTGTGTGTGTGTGTGTGTGTGTGTGTCAGACCGGTTGAAGTGACGGCTGCCGCTGTGTGTGGATATCTGTATGCGGCTGGATGAGAGGAGCTGGTGAGTGCCATTGATCTGAGCAACTAGAGGAGGCAGGCCGAGCTGGAGAGGCGGCCGGCGTTGGTGCCGGGTAGAGAAACGTCCCTGACGACAGGCTGGAGGAGGGTTTTATCACGACGCCAGAAACACGGACTGAAGCCACAGCTCCCCTCTGAACCAGAACATGAGTGAAAGTCCTACAAGGCGTTGCTAAAAAGGCACCGAGACATAATGCCACCATGATACAGCTGTTACAGAAGCAACGTATAGCTCCAGAGCTGGAGACCACAGGACATCATAAAAAGGAAGCAACTTGGACATTCAATATGTCTCTGTTCCAGATTTCGGGGGGAGGCTCAGAGAGCTGCAGCAAAGACTGGCAGCTTCACAAACTGTCAATTAAAGAGAAAGATCATTCATCAGAAGTGAGCCCATTCTAAAAAACCTTCATGCTGCAATTCCTTTTAATCTAAAGAAATGAAAGTAAATCACATCCATTTTAGGGGAAACGTGACAACATGGATGGAAAAAACCCCCTAAAAACATCTACATACATTTCAACCAGGATGACTGATTGCCTATTTAAAATAAAACAATTTGTTGATTGTCGTTTCGTGATGATTGGGTTTGAAAAGATTAAAAAACAAGCCCTTTTTAATTAATTGTTTGGAGCTTGAATAGAATCTGTCTTAATTCTCACTGGCAAGAATATTCTGCTTGATTTACGACAGTAAGTAGCAAAGTAATTTGAGTAAATGATATCTGTTCTGACAGAATCTTTGCCTTGTACGCCACCGCGTCTCTCACAGGCCGCATCATTTCCATCAAGCTGACTCCAGCTCGGAGCTGCCGAAGAGACTTCTTTGCTCACTTGATGGAGCTCTGCAGACCCCAGCTGGCCCGACATTATTCTGGGGAAGTGGCGGTCACGTGGCCCGACTCCATTGTTGCGTATTTGCAGCAGGGATGTCAAGTGAAAGCCACTAAAAATAGAACCCTGGCTATTTTCCCCCCAAAACTGTTGCCGTGAGTCACCTACTGTTTTTCCTGAAACAGACTTTAACATCGCCTTAATCTGTCAACATTCTGCAATGTGACCTGAAAGCAAACGGTATCGCGCACCAACAGGTGCAAGGTGCCGACACTCCTGCAAAAACTTACTCCTGAAATCAGAAGGGATGAAAAAAAAAAAGGAGATGCTTCACAAGAATAAGAATGAGTTATTTAGTTGCATATGAGCATGCACGTGTTGCTACAACAGGGGCAAGCGCAGACATGCGTGTGCACGTGCCTCCCAAGCAAGCGCACGCTTCTGTGCCTCGTCTCTGCAGTGCGTGACAACAATTCCTTTGAATCTAGCCGGTGATGGTTTTTGTTAAACCAAAAAAAAAGAAAGAGAAAAGGAAAAGAGAGGGGCGAGAGAGATAAACACATGATAGCAGAGAGGGAGAAAATGAGGGAGTGAGGTGTAAGGAGCAGACTGTGAAGGCCTCTGTTAGTGCAGGAAAGCAGGAATAATCCCTATTAAGGTAATTAGAGTTTCAGGAGACAAAGTGTAATTAACGGAAACGGGCTATAAACTATGTGCGCGCTAAATATAACTCGTCTGTAAGAATCCAGCAGCCGGACTGCAGGACGAAGGAGCGTTACACGAGACGGGGCGGGCGCGTGTGTGTGTGTGTGTGTGTGTGTGTGTGTGTGTGTGTGTGTGGAGGGCAGTGTGTTTACAATGAGATCAAGAGAATGCTTGGCAGGACGTCAGCCTTGTAAAGCCCCAGGACTCCACATGGAAAACACTCGCACACTCCGCGCCGCGGGGAGGCCGCACAACACACAACACACACACACTCTCTCACACACACACACACTGACGAGCCCCGCAGAGGAAACAAACAGAAAGCACGAGGGCGAGGAGGAGACGCTCTGACAGAGCCGGAGAGCGGCGCTGACAGCGTTCAGTCAGTCCAGGAGAGCGCAGAGGATTTCTACCTGGGAGAAGTTTGTGTTCTTCATCAGCTTTCATGCTAATGTCAACATCCCCCTCACTTTCCCTCTCACCAGAGGGAGCGCTGCGCAGTTTTCATCTGCAGCTCGGCTTCTCTGGAGACGCAGTGCATGTGTGTGTGTGTGTGTGTGTGTGTGTGTGTGTGTGTGTGTGTGTGTGTGTGTAAGGAACTGGAGGCGGATGTTTCTCTTCCACTACTCACCTGATATCTCCGTCACCAAACATGAACCTTTGTGATTTACTGACGGTGTTAAAAACACACACCCACCAGAGGCTTGGAGGTTCATCCAGACGTGCAGATGTGTATTCAAAAAGAAAACATTTGAGGAAGACGGCTTGGAAAACTGCATCAGGTTTTGTCCCAGAAAAGTGTCGCCACAGTTTGAAAACGATGCCTGTTTCCACGGAAACATCACTGCTGGTTGTTTTTGTAACAGAGCCACACACGTGCAGCAGCAGCGTTTCCGTCATCTACACGGGGACGGAGCCCGAGAGTTCAGGCATTTTAAGTTGTTCACACAAAAACAGAGTTGGACCAAAAAGTTCCTGATCTCAACATCTCAATCTCAACATGTTCAAACAAACAAGAAAGCAACAGATGGCGCTCTACCTTCCATATCGGGAAGGTTTTCATCTCCACGTTTCAAACAAGAGCAAAGCTTTCCTCTCCACTAGACCTGTTGGAACTTTAGGTTCCTTTCGTACGAGCCCAGAAGAAAACATTGACCAAATGGCAGCAGAGAAATGGGGTTAAAGCTCCAGAATAACCGATATTTACTGCAGATCAGCAGTTTGAGGGGATAAGCCTCCTCTCAGAGCGCAAAACCACACTGGGCCCAATCAGTCCTACCTGGTTCAGTGCAGTTTTTCTCCGGCTCCAAGTAGATTTTGGAGTCGTTGTCTGCTTGCAGGAGGTGGCGACTCTCCCACCGGGCGTCCTCCACGACCACGGAGCTCGAGACGTGAAAACCTGGGGGAAACGCAGAGAGGAGGGACGACATGGAAGAGTTAGAAAGGTTTCTTAAATGACACGTTGACCGGTCAGTCACAGCTACCATTAGATTAGATCATTGTTGGAATATGCCAAGGGATAAGAGAACTTCATCCACTACACAAGTGAAAAGATGATTTAAATACAGAAGGACAATGAAGGAGTGCACTTGAGGAAAATCCAAAACCAAAAGACAGTGGAGGCTTCATTTACAGGACATTTTCAAGTGAAATTGAAAAACACAACGGTGCTCGGAGCCTGAAAACAGACCCAAAGGTGGAACTTTCTGAAAACAGCGCGTGTAAACAGGGGAAAACGCAACTTGTTAAAAAGGCTTTCATCACGTATACTCTACATCACAACAGAAGAAAAACTTTAAAGTGTAAATGTTAGGTTGAAAGATTAAATCGGGCGGCATGAACTGTTTGACACCACGGATCTTCTGAGAACTTTCTTCCGAAACATGAACTGATAACCACAAATCTTCTGTTTCCTCGGTTAAATAACACCCCTCAATGCTCTAAACTTCTCCCTCCTTGCAGAACAAAGCCAGATGAGCCGCGCATCCTGCGTATGGCAGCGGCGTGGCGTTCTGAGCGCCGGCGGTGAGCCCCATCATTCCAGCTCAGTCATCTGGGCCACGGTATCCTCGAGTACCCGACCTCTGACCCGTGCAACTTTAAGAGGCCGGGCCTTTCCATAAATAGCACGAGCTATTTTTATCAAAACGTGAAAAGTTAGCAACACGTCGCACACAGCCGCGTCACAGCGGGCAGCGAGGACGGAGAGACAGCGAGCCAGAAGAGGAAGCTTCAGAGAGACGACAGCACGGAGGGTCACACGGCACAATGACGTTTCAAGTATTTACTCACATCAGCTTATGTTTACGCTGGAGTCACAGATACAAACCGAATCACAATGACTCATATTTATGTTATAAGACAAATTTCCCTTCCAGGTGTCGCCATATGAACAGTTACACATTTGGATTATAGGAGCTTTCATCTGGATCTGCTATCCTGACAGTTATCAGTATCACACTTAATTAACCATCAAATCACTGAAATCCATTCATCGCTTTCCGATAGTCCCACACTTCCTCCTCATCCAATTATCTGTTAGTCTACCCATTTTCATCTAAATTCACACACAAGTTTTTGAGTCATCCTGTAAACCGACTGACCGATCAACCGACCCACCAACAGACCAACCGACGAACCAACCAACTGTCCAGCTGACAAACCAACCAGCTGAACTACAAACTGACCGATGGACAAACTGACCAGTCAGCCAGCGAATCAAAATACAAACTGACCGACAGACCAATCAACCAACCAACCAGCCAGCAGACCAACGAAAAGACCGACCGACTGACCAGGAAACCAACAGACCAAGCAACAGGCCAATCGACCCACCGACCGGCTGACATACCAACCAGGAGAAGAACTGACCAACCAGCCGACAAACCGACCAACCAGTCAACCTCAACATTATCTTCCTTCATGATACTTTTCTAAATGTGACGGCTGAAAATATAATGGCTTTCTATAAGGAGGCAGTTATTAAAATTTTTTGGGAAAGAGGATGAAAACAATGTTTGCAGACATAATGAGAAAGCAGTGCGACATACGCAGACTATAAATAAAAACACACTGTAAATCACTCATTAGAGACATGGTCAATGAACAGCAGGATCAAGCAGTAGGACATCATGCATTAATCTATGTGTATGCAGACTGCAACAGTCAGAGCTCAAAGAAGGATTTACACATATGTTTGAGAACTGGTACATTCTGATACACAGACAAATAGATTATAACATTGTACAAATGCAGTCTCAAGTGCTTTTTACTTCTGCCTGAAATGTTAAGATAGATAAAGAATGAAATATGATCGGGTTTTTAGATGAGGCTACAAAATTAGGTAAAAAAAATAAAGATAAGCTTTAGATGTTTTTACATCAAGATAAATATGTCAAAACCTGGCCGAGAATCAGAAACCTTCAACACGATGAAGTGGAAACACTGTAAGTGGAAAATAAACCAGTCCCAGCGGTGCGACACAGGCTTCAGTATGTACAGTACTACAAGGAAAACCGAAGGCTGGAATGTGCCACGTCGAATCAGCACCAGCGCCTGTTCACGGCAATGATGCTTTTTTTTTTTTTTTTTTTGCCCTCGTACTGTATGGTTCCCCCTCAGCCCATGTGTCTGCATGAGCCGTCAGCAGGAGACGCCGAACAACTGGAAAGCATGAATGACAGTCGGCACACGCCACCGGAGGACTCTCTTAATAACCACACACACACCCACACACACACACACACACACACACACACACACACACACACACACACACACACACACACACACAGTGTGTTTCAGGTGGTCCAGTGAGGCAGAAGACATCACTACTGCTGGGGTTACCATGGCGACGTGACATAACCGATGAGGCATGGGTGTGTGTGTGCGTGTGTGTCTGTGTGTGTGCACGCATGACGTAACACCAAAAATACCTCATGCATGCACAGGACGCACGCAACTGCAAGCGAGCGCACACGCCGAGCACGTGCGCGGAGCTGCAACGCCGCCGCTCGCTCTCTCAGGTGAAAACAGTAGAGGGGGGGGTCTGCATCCATCAGCATCAGGAGGAATTTTCATCATACTGTCTTATAAACAAATGCGGCAAAACGGTATTAATCTTATCATGTTCTCATTTGTGTAGTGGGCGACGGCAAATGTCAGAAGCAGACGTGAAATGAAACTCAACTGATGGAGTTTATCGTAGTTTATTAAAATGAAGTCATATTCATCAAAGTACTTTGGCGTTCTGTGCAATCAATTCAATTCGAGCACATTCTTCAGAGTAAACAGATTACACTCACGCTGCTCATTTAACCTGCTTCAAACTCCAAGACACTGAGGCTCCAATCATGCAACATTTCAAGTGAAAACGCATCGTTTTTGCTTTTCAACAGCAATGTTTTGAAAGCAATGTCCATTTACATGGAAACGGTAGAAGAAAGGCTCAAAATTATGTAGTTTTCATGTTTCAGTTTTCAGTTTCATGGACCGGTAGTGCGTCCTGTTTAAACCTTAGCACATCTCACAGACGCTGTAAAGAGTAGTCTTGACTAGGGCTGAACAATATATCGTTATCATATCGATATCGCGATATGAACATTCAGGACATTAGTTTCTCAAAATCAACGATTCCAAGATTTCCCCTGCTTGCCCTGCATGTAAGCTCGCCCATGCACAGGTAAGGCCCGCCAACCACAAACCTCGTTACTGGTTGACAGCTGATGGCAGAGGACGGTTGCAGAATCTGCACATACGAGTTTGGTGGTCGTGGCAGTGAGTTCTCATGAATAAACCTGCATTTTTTTTTTTTTTTACATCCTTTTGTATTATGATGTTTTTATTTTTCTGAAAAATGCTTAACTTTCACTGAATCCATTGTAATATATCGTATCGATATCGAGATATCTGGCATAGATATCGAGATATGAAATTTTGCCCATATCATTCAGCCCTAGTCTTGACACTCTGGAGGCCGCCATTTTTGTTCATGTCCATCTACTTGTGCATGTGCACAAGAACCACTCATCACAGCCGTGGTGCGCAGGAGCAGCTGCAGCGATTCTGAGATCCAGAAAATTTCAGAAAGTTGCGTTTTCCACTGTTTCCGAGAAGACGGAGTCGGAGCATTTTCAAAAAGTTCCACCGTGGGAGCCCTTTTCAAAAACTTCAGGTTCATGCTGTGGCCAGTGGCATCGTGTCAACAGACCCAAAAATGCAGGGACAGGTTTCCATGTTCACTTCCTGACATCAATCAAGGCTAATCAGGAGGGAGATGACACGCTAACATCTACAGGTTGTTTTTGTTTTTGTCCCCTCTTGCTTGAACCAGGGGTTGAATAACTACCAACAGTCTGTCTGTCCTTTAGTTTTCATGAGTTTTATTAGACATACAAAAATGCATAGCTACAGTGAAAATGGCGGAAATTTTTTAAACATTTTTAACCATTTTATCTTGTATTTTTTCATTTTTACTTTGTTCATTTCAAATAGCATTGACCAATTTATGTTGTTTTTTTTGCAGTTTTAGCAACTTTGACATTTTGTCTTTCCTTTTGAGCTTTTCTGCAGTTTTAGCTGTTGGGATACTGGTTTTACAAGCCACTTTAAGCACGATAAGCAATTTTCTGTTTCCAGGTTGGAATAATATTGGAAGTCTTTTGAAAATGACGTAGTATGCAAATAAACAAAAGTGAAAGTTTCGTTAAGCTAGTACTGAAGGGTAAAGAGGAACACGGAGCTTCGGAGCCCCAAGTCACAAAACCCTGAACAAACTCAGAATCACCTGTACACACACACAAACATCACACACGGCGTTAGCGTGTGTTTCAGGTGGCCAGGCCGGCCGTCTGTGCCGGCTTCGAGCCTCCAATCCGACGCACTGGACACACCCACACCTTCACTCTCCTTCATACAAAGTCACAGAGAGACAAAAAACCGAAACAGCACAAGGTGAACAGACGTACCTGCAGGAGTTACCGGTTTTAAGATCTAGGCCAGCAGTGCGTACGAGTGTGTGTGAGGAAAGGCTTGAGGGATTCTTAAATTCTGGGGGAGCCGAGATGAACTGAAAATATTCCTGCAGTTCATGACATAAAACCAACCAACCGAATTCAGCCGTCCGACGGCGCGGTGTTCAGCCCTGCCTGCGTCCTACATCGGCCCTCTGCAGGTCCAAGCCGACCCCATACCATCACATCCCACGGCCCTCCCATGGCTCCTCGCTGTCACGCCTAATTAGATCCTTTATCTTCATTAGCATGCCTTGGCAGGAGCGCGCACACACATGCATACATGTGTCCATGCATGTGTGTTTGTGTGTGTGTGTGCGTGTGCGTGAGTTGACACGTGTGTACAGCACATGCATTGGCCCTTGAGGACGAACCCTTGTGTTCCTGAGTGTGCCATGTGTGGTGGATTTATTTATTTATTTTGGTATGCAGTATGTACCAACACAGTTCCATCAGTTACTCGCACTGCACATACATATATATGTGTGTGTGTGTGTGTGTATGTGTGTGTGTGTGTGTGCGCTTGAGAGCTAGCTACAACCTTGTCCCTAGAGAGAAGAGAATCAGGCCATGTGCACGTGGCTCGTACTATACTGTGCTATAATATGCTCCACGTGACGCCCACATCCTTGGCTCCACGTCGTAGGACACACTATGTAGGTTACGCTTTTCCTGCGAGTTTCAGGCACGTTACGCCGATACGCCACAAACTCCGGATCACTGCTGATACGCCTTCATTCCACCACACCATCCCCATCCCACAGCAACTCCACTGGCTCCTGGTGGAAGGATTACCTGCACACCTCGCCCATCCAGAACCTCTCTGACCTTCAGCATGTTGTCACTCCGTCTCGCTCGCTCCGATCCTCTGGAGCTCCATCAGTCGCCAGGTCTTCAAATCCCAACTCAAAGTTGACGTTGGGTTGTTGTTGGGTTTTTATTTTTTTAATCCTTTTTGTCCTATGTGTATCTTATCTGCTTTAACAGTTTCAAAGTTCAAAACACCTTTTTTCCACACATGAATATTTTTCAGTGTTTTCAGTTCTTGTGAATCTAATTTTGACCGGTCAGCAACTTTTCCACAGCAACAAGCTGTAACTTTTCGAAAACGCTGACTCCATGAAAACTCAATTTTCTATCAAGGCTCCGTCTCAATGTGCACGCAGGAAAATGCTACTTTTTCAAAACGCCTCCAACTCCATTCTCGTGGAATCGGGCAAAAACACAGCTTTTCTTGGCTGCTGCTGCTGTGCAGGTGCACCATGGCTGAAGAAAACAGTTCTTCTGCACAGGCTTTGCTCCAGAGTGCCATGATTCCCGGTCCACATTCTCCATATTCTCCTGGACTTGGCAGTTTTAGAGTTGATATTCACCATAAAAGCAACCCAACGTCATCGTCTGTCCATACGAATGCCCGTTTATTCCCAAATTGAATTTCAGCAAACTGTCCTCTGTGTGCATCTGTGTGTGGTTTTATTACAAACACAACCAACAGCACCTACTAGTGGCCCAACAGGAAAAAATATCCTTCGTTTAGTGTTTCGCTCTTTCTATGCAGACATCGTTTAATGCTGCTGTGGAAACTTTTCTGAAAACATAAATGAGGCATTTTCATTTGAAACGTGTAAACGGTGCCTCACACAACAGCAGCTTTGTCTAGTTGAAGTATTAAAATGTCACAAGCTAAATAAATGTAGTGCTCAATAAAATGAGTGCTGAGCCACGTCAGCCCAGCATCTCAGAGGCAGATCAGCTCCAGACGCCTCGTTCACACTCTGATCTGCTCACACTGGCAGCAGCAGAGACGCCTCGCCTTAAAAAAAAAAAAGCCACTAAGACGTATAGACATGGACATACCGTGTTAGCCAGCAGGGTTTTAAAATAGGCCCTGATAAAAAGGGAGAGCGCGCAGAGACGCTGTCAGAGGGGTTCGTTAATTGTTGCCTAATGAACATGACAGCTCGCTAATGGTCTTATTAGCTGACGCAGTCAGACGCCGCTCTCGCCGAGCGTAAACGGTGCCGCCTCCCGTCTTTCTGCACGAGGACGTGGTCACGTGGGCGGTTCTCTCAGGAGGGGCTTTCTCTGCCCCCGGATGGAAGGTCAAATGCAAGATTTTGAAGATGCTGATCATGACGACTTCGGATTGGAAGATCGCAAACATTCTGACAGCATTGGATTATTAGGTTTAAGTTGAAATTTATTCTACAGAAACCTAAATCTTTTGTGTTTGTCTTTCTGAGGCTGAGCTGAGGGCTGTGATTGCAGAAAGCATCTGGAGGAGCAGTGAGAATAAACAGTAATCTCACCATCAGACCGGAGCCTTCTGCTGCGATGCCACAAAGCACACAAGACTTATGAAACCATAAACCTGTTGTTCAGAGAATCCAACGCCACTTGGAAACCGGAGAAGCTGAGATACGGGAATCCAGCTGAGGTTTAAAGCGTTTAAAGAGAAAAGGTAATAAGAAAGGAGATAGCTGGTTCAGGTATCTCCGGCAGATTCAGCGGAAAAACAAACGAAAGTGGAGCTACTGCAGCATCCCTGAAGCCGTTCGTCATTCATCCTGCTGCAGAGTCGAGCCGCTCAAAAAGCAAAACACTCAAAACTCAAACTCCCATCACAATATAAGGGAACAGACAAGATCAGATCAATCTGTTCAGGAACGCTTCAGTTTACATTCGTGTTTATGTTGTATGCATGGGATATGGCATGACTGTCTTCAGATTTCAGCAAAACTTAAAGACTGTCCACTGAAAGTAATATTCTGCCGGTGAAGCTTCACCTCCCACCAGCAACAACAGCACACGTTATGAGCTGTGTTAACAGGAGGTCACCAAACGTTTCAGAGAATAAAACAGTGCTGGTCTACAGCTAAAAGCCAAAACCGTGATTCTGATGTTCACCTGCTCCAGAAGGATGGCACTGAGTAAAACAGAAGAGTGACATTAGAGAAATCTCGCATTTGGCAAATGTTCTAAAATAAAAATATTTTCGTCACAACTAAAAAAAAACAAAACCTCCATGTGGAAGTCTCAGAAGAAGGTGAAGACCCTCTTCAGGTACAGGAGGGAACCTTCCTCAGGCGGAGGAGTTCAGGAAACCCCAGAAGAGCTGCAGGGAGTTGCAGGTGATGAGGTTGTTTTGGTTTCCATGTTTCCGTTTCTGCCACCACAACCTCAACGACTAAACAGCAGAGGATGTATTGATTAATAGACAGTCTTCCTCCAGATAGTTGCAAGCCTCAGTGTGACAGATTCATGGTTGTGAGTTAACAAATATATGCAAATATACGGTGGCTGACCTAAACAATCTGATTTCAAATCTAATCTGTTTCTATCATGCATTTTTCACCAAGTCCTGCCACAGGTTTAACACCAAATGTACTGATGATTTCTGTACATTTTTCAAAGGCAAGACAAAGGAAACATTTGAATTGAAAGGTCGGACTGAAATTCAAGCCAAAATAAAGCCATAGATTAAAACCAAAAAAAAAAAAAAACAATTTATTCCTACAACTCATAATTTCAACCAGAGAAAAAGTAACACGTGAGTATAAACTCATCTTCCGTCTGATCCGGCTTCTGTTTTGATTTGACTTCTGTGACCTTTCCCGCAGACAGACCCACTAAATCTGCTCTTCCTCTCTGGCTCACAGCGGATTCACGTCTCTTTGAATGAGCAGCTCGTTCAGCATCCACGTCACATGGAATCACCCGCGTAATGTCAACATGTCGTCACGGCGTGCGACTGCATTACGTAAGGGCCGCCGTCCCCAGGTCCCTGAAACTCACGTGACAAAAGAGGGATCCAGGTCCAGAGGCCGAGGACATTGCTCTGGAAAACGCACACAATTCGCCCTTCACACTCGGTTGCAGAACAAATAATATATGAGGTTCGGAGTGGGGGAAAAAAAAAAGGTAGAAGGAAGTCATCACTGTGGAAATGTTTTATCTGCGGGGACCTGACAAAACACACAAATTCATACACACTCTGCGGAACAAATCGTCTCTTCGGTGCAGAAACTATTTTAGACAGAGGTAGTTATGTAATCAAGGTACATTTGCCAAAATGGTCTAAAAATAGACTGAGGGAGAGTATAGTGCTTTGTCTGAGCGTCTCCAACAGGAGGTCTGAGGCCGCCGAGGCTCAGGATGATCCAAGTATAAAACTCTTCCAAAAGACGATGTCAAGTGAAGGAACTCAAACAATAGTGTCAGAGGCAGACGAGTTAAAAGCATTAAGCAAACTTCAGCTTCAACGTTAAAAACAACTGCAGATGTTTGAAAAACAGGTCTGTTGTCTTATGTGGAAAATTAAGTGATGAAAAATGCTCTAAAAGTTACAATTTCTTCCCTAAAAGTCAGCAGTTTGGTTTTTCAGATGAAAGCGTCTGCCAGTACGTATTCTGCTGCAAATACTGGAAAGATCACAAACTACCACATTCCTGCTGACTTAAATGTAAACCACGACTTCGAAGACAACTACTTAGTGAAAATCTCTCTAGAATTTGTCATATAATTTCAGTATAATTTATCGGTTTGCCTTTTTAGAATGACAATTTCAGGATTGCGCTGTTTAATAAATACTCAATGGATTTTCCAACTTTTGCAATAAAGTTAAATATTATTATATATTACTGCAGTATGAACAAGAATGTTTCAATTAAGAAATATGAAAAGAGTTCATCTAAGATTAAGACAAAACACCGATAGTTTATGAATCATGATTTGGCCTGATAATATAGACATTGATCAGAAGGCAAATCGCTAAACAGCCACCCCTCCCCCATCCGAGTGAAGGTTTCCTCCACTTAAATCCCAGAAACAGAATTCCTCCGACATCTTTCAGTCAGACGGTTCATAAAAGAGAGCCGACGCTTCTTCAAGGTTTTTTTTCCTCAGAATCTTTACAAACATAATTCACAGCATCTATGTCAGCTGGGAACAAACGTACAATCAGCCAGACTTTATTAGAAAGGCTTCAGGCAGCCAGACTGCCTATCAGACGCTGCGGTTCCCTAAACGAAGGGCGGGCCGCAGATAAGGAGACAGTTTCACTCATTATCTCTGCAGAAGACTGATATCCTCTGCAAATTTGTCTTTTCAAAACGAGAGGCTCTACCATAATCAGCTCCTCTCCAGGTACTCACAGGTGATCGCACGCACATGCAAACACGCGCAGGCGGTGAGAATTCACCGGGAGTCATCCCAGAGTCCGATTAATCTGATCGGAGTAATTAAAAATGTAATGGCTTGGTCTGGCCCTGCTAAGTGCAGGTGAATCGCGCTGTGATTGTGTTTGCATTGTTCAGGGGAACAAAGGAGTCCTGCCAGGCTAATCGCTGCAGGAGCGCTCAGTCGCTGAACGGCGGGACGTCATCAGCGAACAACAGCCACTCGCACAGTCCACACAACGCCAAAGTTTGTAATCGGTCGATCTGTGGACTGGAGGTGAGGGAGTTCGCACCTGTTCACTCTGTCACTCGGTTTTAAAGTTTTGGGATTCCTGCCAGGGACACGGCAGTCCAGTAAACAAAAATCAAATCAATCACCTGGATTTATGGTGACGACCCTGTTTGGATTTTTAAAGGAGGTAACCTGGTTTTCTCTCACAGTTCAAAGGTGACTCTACAGCTGTTTTCACACGGATCTAGAAACCTGTTGGTGTTAACCTCATGGCTGGAGGGTCACCGTTAACATATTCCCTCGGCACTGAGAGCAGATTAGGATGACTCCTCGCCCTTGCTCAGTTGGGACTCTGACCGGTAGGGGTGCAACAGATTAAGAAACTCTGTGTTCGGATCGTATCACAGTTTTAAATCATGGATCAGATTATTTTTCAGATCAGCAAAAAGAAAAAAACAGAGATAACTTTGTCCTCCATTTATTTTGTTAAACATTTTTGCCCATTGCATTAACGCAAAATTCAACTTCCATTCTGCAGCACAGGGCTTCTCATCTCCCAGTCCACAGAGCTGCCTTTACCTGCTCATGAAGTCTTGGTACGATCGCGTCACTGAAGTGGATGTGCAACAGGTCTTCATAGAGAGAATCAGCCACATTCAGAGTGTTTGAAGCCCGTTTCTCACACAATGAAACGATATCATGCCTGCAGCAATAAACACCCCGGTGTCTTTTGTAACAGATTTATCCTGGTCGGATTCTACAGTAAAGAGCTGCTTAAATATATAATCAGCGACTGTTGAGCAACATCGAGGTGATGTGGCTGAACGATATGTACCATAAAGCCAACACGTCATTATGGGTTTGTCCTTAAACCTTCTTCCGTCATCACTGTATTTCACAGGGAAGACAAAATACTCCCATACGTGTGATTTAAATGGCGTTGGAAGTTTTTCAACTTCCTCTGTTCTTTCAGCAGCCCTGGCTACTGCGCTTGAGTGTTGATTGAACACGCCGCCTTCACGTGAACCAATGACGTGAACACGCATAACTTTTTTTTCATCTGCCAATCCGCGGACCACGTTCGTGCCGATCCATGGAGAGGAATCCATACGGATCGCGGATCAATCGTGATCCGTTGCACCCCTCCTAACCGGCAGCTGTGTGAACCTACGAAATGCCGAAGCAGCTCAATCCAAATGTCAAGATGATGAATTTATCATCAAAATGAATCAATGTGACGACTTGAGTCGGATGGACCGATATTATTTAAAATAAAAACAAATCAGTGAAAGTGCACAAAACAAATCGTAAAAAAACAAACTGCAAAAGCATCGACTCTACACACAAAACTTCATATACGAGGAAGCTAGAAGACGTGTGAACCGCGCTGTACTGTATCAAATCGTTGTCTCAGTATCACTCAGCACCTGCTTTAAACGTAGATGTGAGAACTGAACTGAAATTCACCAATAAATTACGGCTTGTAGTTTTTGTCATAGCGGTTAGATTTTCACAGAGTTTAGATTTGTCACTCATGTTTTTACCAACCAAAGTAATTCCAGCGACTTTCAGATTCATGATCAAACTAGTGAAAATGAACAAACTGCATTCCAACCAACACGTATCCTGCACTTGGTGTTATTACTACAGAAAAGAAGCCGTCTCTTGGCGATTAGAAATACATTTTCATGACTTGTAAAGCACTTTCTGTTTCTTTTTGGACGCTCATCCGTGAAAACCTGTCTCGTTTCCACTTTTCCCACCATCTATTAACATAACCCTTCATGTCTTCTGGCGTCGGACTGCACGAGGATCCTTACCTTGGCGGTAATCTATAGACTCTAACCTACATTTCACTGCATAATAACTCTCACTTGTGAAGTCTAATTCTGTCAGATCTGCAACCTTGGGGGAACAGCAGGTTCGTTTCATTTCTAATGCATAGGGAGGGACTCCTGTGGGTCGAGTGGGGGGGGAATGTCGAGAGCCCGTGAGAGGTACAGCAGCTTTTTACCAAGATCATCAATCACGTGCTTAATGAGGACTTTTACAGCACTTCTCTATATATAGGCGCAGGTCTCCAGGTCAGCTGGAGGCAGCGGAGGGATGTGATTCTAAACCCTACGTGAAAATTGGACGATGACAAGACCCTGGTGGCAGTTAAAAGAATTTAGAGACGGCGACTGTCTGAGGTGAATATGTGTTTCCATTCAGAAGAATGTATCTGAATGATCCCATTTTTAAGTCTAATTTGCAAACTTGAGTGACTCCATCAGTCCCTCACCTGACATTCAGCACTAACTAACTCGTCTGAGCTTCTCCTCACTGTCACTCTGTAACTTGAGGTTACTGAAATACAACAATAAACACTCAAAGCAAAGCTAGCTGCTGAGCAGCCACCCAAATAAATCATAGTTCTGTTATGTTTATGGAAACATGAACACTTTCATCTAATTACGACTGTTTCAAATGTGTTGTCAAAAAGAAAGGTTTTTGATTTTTTTGTTTTAAAAAGGATGAACACAATGAACCAATATCTGTTAATTTTTTCAAAACAACTACTGTGGCGATAGCGCTGCACATTGTGTTGTCCTTACCACCAATGATTCAGAAGCAAAGAACAGCAAAATAAACTCTAATACTGAATGATAATATGTTTGTGCTTCATTACCTATAAATAATTTGCATGAAAGGAGCAGATAACCAGCCCATAGCGCTGGAAAATGAAATTACAAAAAAATTAAACCAACCAGCGCCGTTGAATGTCTGTGGCTGTAGGCGAATTTGAGGTCACCCACTGCGATTCGGTTTATAAACGCACCAGAATTGAAGAATGATCAAGCTCCCCACCTTAAGCATTTTCTTCCATCTCCATGTGCCAGAGGCGCAGGACAATCATTATCCACCTGTCAAAAATAAATACATTTAGGGATGGCAATTTGGCGTCCCTCCTGGTGCTTGGCGCTCTCGGCTGGCCCCGCTTATATACACACATGCTTACATATATATTGGTTTTAGAGCAATTTATGGTTTTGCACATGAGTGTGGCCCGTATGTTCAGGTGTATGAACCACAACGACTCTCCAGATTCTCATGGGGATCCAGGAACAGCCTGCCTGAGGAGCCGAACTCAAAATGCAGAAACTTTGTAAAGAAAGCTTAAAACAGTCTTATGTTTATGATTAAAGCTCCATTTATCATCCAATCATCAACTTTGGATCAACCCTGCTGATTCAGTTCTTTATGTGTCATAATCAGAAGTGACACCTTTCTACACGTGAAAGTGCTTCATCTCAACAGGAGGTCGCCAGTGAACTCCGAAACTGTGAGATCAGGAAAAGAGTAAAAAATATTAAAGAGTGAAGCAGGAGAGGAAAGGAAGGGACAGGGATGGACTACCATCTCTGCAGCTCTTCCTCCTCAGCCTGCTTCTTCAAGCCGAAGCGAAGATCCCAGAATACCCATGGTAGGCGCTAAAATAGACTTGGAGTCGGATGATAAATTAGCTGGGGCGTATTTGGGGAGCAGGGGAGCAACGATGAGTGAGAGAAAGATTACAGAGAGGGAGCAACGGAGAGTGAGAGACAGAAAATAGCTCGTAATGTTTAATCACAGCTCCATCTAATAGCATACACGGCCCACAGACAGACTCGCTGACCCCTGCTTAGACTCGCCCATCCATCACAGGCGAGCTGTAAATGAATTGCTGTTTGTGCCCATGTGATCTCATTACAGGAAGCGGCTCCCGGGCTTCAGAAATAAAGGATGAGGATGCACACCTGCCTCAGGTGAGGTGAAGCCAAGGACATCAGCCCGCGTTATCTCAGCCGCCATGAACTGCAGTCGAGTCACAGTACTCACTGCGACGCCATACTGAAAAGAGCTGTTGTGGACTGTTGTGTGGGGAGTTTGCATGTTTTTCCTGGGCCTGCAGAGATGTTCAACAAGCTGGACCAATAAAACAGCAGCTCAATAATCTCAAAATAAACAAATAATCCCCTTTGTGTGAATTTGACGTCTGTAAAGCCAGTCTGCACAACTTTTCGAGTGAGAACGTCTTCATTTTATTCACATCTAATGAAAAAGAACAGTTCTGTCAGCCCTGTTGGAAGGTCTCAGATTCAAGAGAATGACTCTGATTGGCTTCCAGGTGTGTGTGAGGAAGATGAATCCATCGGTTCCAAACTGACAATCAATACCCGGAGCTGCTGGTGGTCAGATGAGAAATACTCCAGACAGACCGTCACGGGGTTCGTTCTGCAGAGAGCAGGACTGAGGCTTCACGCGCAGGGCGCTGCTGCTGGATGGAGCCTCTTCATTATCGGCTCAGCTGCAGAACGCTCTTCCGTGAAGTGTACACGTGCACACACTTGTGCCGCCTCTCACGTCCTCTCCGGCGGCGCACTCGCACGCTCGCATGAAGTTAGCAGAACATTCCTAACCTGGTGCAGCGGAATTCTCACTGCGGCGCCACATGAGCGACCCCGCCGAGTCACGCTCTGCTCTCCAGCCCGCGATTTCAAGTCCCCCCCCCCCTCCGACCCCCCGCCGTTCCAAGTGTCTCAAGATGTTACGCTCTCGAGCCGCTCTGCCGGGGTTTATTATTCATTTCTCACATTAAACAAAGGCAGACACTTCCATAAAATCACCAGGAGTCGTTCGATCGCCTCGGTGTTTGTTCACTCGTAAGCAGACACATTTCTGGCATTCAAAGGGAATTTGTTGTTATTGGAAAACCGAGTTATTGACTGTGAGAAAAACTAAACATTGTTTTGGAACCACACTTTATTAATAATGAAATATCAGGGTCCCAGACCAAGACCCTGCTGCACGATTCCACTGGAACAAATGGCTCTTCCTGATATTTGTGGCAGTTTTTGTCCTGTTTGGAATCTTTATTTTGTAATTTAGTGGTCATTTTGTGCAGATTTTGAGTGTCTGTATTCTCATTTTCAATATTTTTTGCTGTCTTTCTAGTTCTTTGGTCTGAATTTCTGTCTGGCCCGTCGTCTGGTCTCTTTCCACGCTGAGTCAGAGTCTCCCCCTCTGAGTCGGGTTCAGCAGGTTTCTTCCTGTTAAAGAGAGTTTCTCCTTCCCACCATCTCCCCTATCTATTCATGAGTTTTTCTCTGTGAAAGTATTTTGAAAATGACTGTAATATTTGACAGTATTTAAATAAAATTGAATTGAATTGTCATGACCTTTTGTGACTTTGGGTCATTTTCAGATTCAGAATTGGTTATTTCGGTCATCATGAGTCTCATCGTGCACACTTCTTCATCTCTGCTGTATTTTGAGTCTCTTCATGCTCATTTTTGGGAATTTTCTTTTTCTGATGTGCATTTTTATGATTCTGACTTCCTATTTTTGTGTTTTTTGGTATGTTTGAGCCTTTTCATTCAGTTTTGTATCTTCAGACAGAGTCACTTTTTTTGTGTTTCTGCAGCTTTTCATAACCACTTTAGTGTTTTTAGTGTGTGTTTTTTTTTCATGTTTTCTTTGTTTGGGATATCCTGAGTCATTTTATTGTGTTTTTGTGATCTGGTTCACCGGCCTGATCGTCTCTGAACATGATGACAAAAATCTACTACAGACTGAAGCTGTAAGACAAACATCACTGGGAATTTCTGACCTGATTGGCTTAATACAGCGAACTCTTCCAGCTGAGGGCTGCTGAATGTACAAAGTGCTATGAAATAAGTCAGGAGATGAGTGATTTCAGTCTAAGTGCGGGTGTGTGTTCGGGGGCCTCCTGCAGGGCTTATGCCTCGCATTCAGAGGAAGAAAGAGTGGACTTCTCTCCCACACTCTGACTCACACCTCCATCCTACCGGTCCACTGAAAGCACATTGTTAAGGCAGAACAAGAGAAACCCGAGCCTCCGCAGACCCTGTTAACCATCGCACCCACTCTGACAACAATCAAGTACTGAACCGACGGGATAACGACCAGAAGAACGTCAAAGATCAAACCCATCAGGATGAGGAAAGATGACACTGGGAGGAACCAGCATCTTTCAGTTCGCAGTGAGGAATGAGCCCAGAAATATCTGCGAGGAAGGAGCGCGGAGCAGGAAGCACTTCGACATCCAGCCTCTCGGGAATGTTTCCTGGAGACACCATTAACCCGAGAAAAAGGTCCTCCTCACTTTCTTCTCATCTGAAAGCTCAAGGGAAATCAATAATATGTAAAAAGGCCACACGCTTCCTCCTTTTCCTGTCACATGATGATTATCACGGTTCTGAACTTTTATCATGAGAGTGGGCCGTTATGTACGGCACTACTGGTCAAGTTCTGCTTGATTTCCGTTGCCTGCTTTGATTTCTGGTTTTAAAATTACTATTACTTCTCATCATTATTTCCCCTTGCCTCAGGATAGCAGTGTTCCAACAAGGCACCTGACCACAACCAAGAGTGTGTTTTCACCCTTCTGGTTTGCTTCCAGTAATTACTTCAATCCCTTTGTGAGCATGAAGAGGAGAAAAGTCCGTTTTTTTTAAATCACGCTGATCTATTTTCCGTTTCGATCAGTACGCTCAGTTGAATCCTGCATATTGTGAGTCTCAGAAACAGAACTGACCCAGGATTTGCTTCTGATGCAGCTCGGACAGTTGGACCGCCACCTGTTTCAGGGCACTGCCACCCGGATTTCATGCCGTCACATTAAAGTCTTCAAAGCGTTGACCTTCTCCACTTCTACACGCCTCTCCCTCAGTAAACCTGTGATGTTGGGGTTCGGGTCACACGTGCCGCCCCGGTCACCTGTTCCCGCCGGCGCCGCTGTGTTTCCCACGCCGGTGCTCCGGCATCATTTCGCCGATTCTTTTATCACAGCTGTCTCACAGCTGCTTGAACCCAAACTGTATTTAAAACGCCGTACTATAGCGGCAGCACATACTGATTTCGGAAAGCGTGGCATTTAAGATGCAAACTCATGCCGACACCTGGATCTACTAGAAAACTCCTCGAACTTTGATTTTTGAAAATATCCAGGCTCTATAATCTGGACGGACTGATGTCTTCATTAAATGCACAGATGTCCACAGTCCACTTTATCCTGCTCACTGTGTAAATGAAATTCAAGCTCCTAAATTGTTATTGTATTGCTTGTTTTAATATTGTTCAACCTGAGTTCCACTTGGGGTTAAACTGAACTGTCTCATGTTGTATTTACATGTGAAACGACTCGAGATGTGCTGCAAACAAATTGCCCTTTGGGATCAATAAAGTTTTCTGAATCTGAATCTGAATCTGAAGCCTCTTACTGCAGCTGTGTAGTGTATGTTGTATTCTATTTTACGGTCGGCTGAATAACAAGAGCATGATTCAGAGACGAGGACGCTTCTCAGCAGGAAGGAAGAAAGAACGAGGAGCTCGTCACAAAACACAAATCCATCCATCAAAACCTGGACGCGCTGTCAACCAGCCGGCAAAAATCAGCCCCGGTAATGAAGTGCTGCGAGAGATCAAGACGCAAGTGAAGCAGAGAAAAATGAAGAAGGGGGGGAAAATGAAGCAGCTGCCGGAGAAAAAACAGCAAATTACAAAGCAAGAGCAAGAGAAATCCATACATTCCAGTCCCTGATGTACACCAGAAGACCATTAGCACCTCATACTCAGACCATTTTATTCATCACACACACAGCTCGGAGTAACAACACTTGAGGGGATCAGTCATTCACATAGCGTTTTCCCCAAAACCCTAAAGCAGCATTAACTGTGACCACTAGTCCTGATTCAATCTGATCATAACGCTGAACTCTTAAAAAAGACGTGTCAGATGTATGGTGGTCCCCACAAGAGGAGCGCGCACACACACACACACACACACACACACACACAAACACACACACACACACACACACACACACACACACACACACACACACACAGAGTCATGTAGCTGCTTGTATTCCCTCTATGTGACAGCAGTTCACTGCAGCAGTAGCGTCTGTTTTCTCAAGATGTGACACACATTAACACTGTAAAGAGGCCCCACGTCGACGTGTGTGTGTCTGCAGATGTGTGTGTGTGTTAAAGGTCTGCACAGATTGTACTGATGCAGCATTCCCCCCCCTCCACTCCTCCTATTCATTAGGAACGACGTTTTAATTATTAAAGGCACACCAGCCACTCCTCCTACATGAACACTGCATTAAGTGATGAACGGAAAGGATATTAAACATACCGACACTAATTTATCACTGAAGATATTGCAGAAATATTATGAAGTGAAGATGTGTGTGATGCATTGGGTTTCCTTTGGACAGTGCATTTCCACAAACACATGCATGCATGCATGCTCACACATGGTCCAGTCACAGCTGATGTAAATAAAAGAGAAAGAGCACTGTTTTTAAAAACAAATCTAAAGACATTAACATCATTACATAAATGTATTTATATCAGGTCATCTCGTTATTGTGATACTCAGCAACATGTCGCATGTGCGCCTAAAATCATGCAGTATTTATTGCATTACTATCTATTTATTACACTGTTGGCTCCAGCGGCTCATTTCCTGGTGCTTGCTGCATACAGAAACTCACAACACCACCTTGTGGTATAAAGCTGTACTACATGACGCTTCCATGGTCGGTGAGCGACATATCTTACATCCCTCTCATGTCATTTTTCTTTGAAGAAGCCGTATCTTGCTTCTCCAAGCCTGCCAAGGTCATCTTACAGTCAGTAATAAGCTCTTTTAGCAACCCCTGCCACTACGGAGTACTTTCATATTACAAAATATTAGTAAGTGCGGTTGGGGTTTGGACTGAATATTCATATAGATTACTCAAATGTGCATGAATGAAGAGAAACACGGGCTTAACTGAGGTTTTAATGAAGTGATCACACACTCAACAAGCTCATAAAACTCAATTTTTCATGATGGAACACCTTTAAAGAGTCTGGGTCTGTTTGATCCTGGTTTAGGAAGAAATTATTCCAATTTGTTTCGTCTTTCCCCCTGCGGGAGGGTGTTGGAGGGTTAAAGTCGCAAACGGAGGACTTCACTGATAAACAATGCAGATTGAGGGAGACGGGGCAAAAAAAAAAAAAAAAAAACGGACATAAAAGTGGACGGACTTTTTGTTTGTGCTTGAGCAAATCCTGTGAGACAGATTCAGAAGAGCCTGCAGCCACTGATAGCAGCAGAGAGAGGGTTGAAGGTTTGAGGCCACACGGGGACACTCTGCCGTGAAATGACGGCGGCAGAGTGGCATCTAAATGGAGGGAGAGACGAGAGACGAGAGCGTGGAGGAGATGACGGAGAGGGGATGGCGGGCGGAGGAAGGGAACAAATGGATGGACGGAGGCAGTTTGTGGCAGTCTCAGGTTGGAGGAGAGGTGCACTCTGTTCACACAGGCTGACCCAGATGCAGCCCAATTAGACACAGTCCTCTGTATGTGTGTGTGTGTGTTTGTGTGTGTGCCAAAGACACGGGACAATGGAGAGACAAAGCAGATGCGTCTCAGTAGAAACTAATAGAGCTGGAACAACAGTAGGACATGAATTGAGGAACCTTTACAGAGTTAGGTATTTATGGATTTTGTTCTTTTTAGCAATAAATTAAAATCACGTCGAGGCGGGACTTGAGGCAGTTGATTGTGCGTATTGTCATTTTTACAGTGAAGTGCTGCAAAGTAACCAAATCAGGTCAACCGGACTGATCGCGTCAGGCTGACGTATTTCTGACAGCTTGCAGAATATACACATTTAATATGTATGAGTATTTCTATAAAGCTGAATTCCCTCATACAATATTTCAACTTGTGTGTGTTTTTTTTTAACTTGACACATTTGGGGATGATGAGCATCTGAAGACGTTTCAACATAGAAAAGCAGGACAATTGATTAAAAAAAATCCAAAAAAGACTAAAGAAAATCCTTTCAATAGAGACATCACTAATGATTTATGAATGTTTCATCAGTGGAGTTCAAATGGAGTTGAACGTGAGGAGAAACTGTTCTGTAGGCAGCGGTTCTCTGGGTGGAAGATCGCCCCTTGACGTCAGAGGAAAACCGACCAGTTAAAGATGACTGAAGGGAAACAGGAAGTCAAACCGCTGGTCTGAACCGCAGTCTGCAGATCATCTGCAGCCACATGACTCGGGGAACGTCGGGGCCAGCACCCAGCAGAAAACCACAGCAGGTTCCCGTAATGTCACTTATAAACAGGAAACTGAAGCCCCGACTGTCACAGATTCAATGAAACAGGTCTGACAGGGAGAGATTTCTGCTGCCATGTTTAGATTTCAGCTCAGAAGTCCGTGGAAACACCAAGGATCCACTTTTATCACCGTGTTGGAGTTGATTTTTTTTTTTTTGTTTTTCCCTGTCTTCATGTTGTGTATTTCCTGGTTTCAGTTCCTATCTGTCGCCCATGTCTGGTTTTATGTCCCCCTTTCCATTTTCAGTCTTGTTGCTCCGATTCCTGTCTGTCCTGCTTTGCATCAACTGTTCAGGCTGCTGACGGCCAACCAAAATGCAACCAGAAGTTTGAGTACTCACTTCAAATTTTCTGTTCTTCTTTGGAAACGTGTGAACGGGGCGTCAGAATTGCACCACATGTACGCATCGCGTCGTCTTCAATTTTCCTATCTTGCTAATCTGTAACCCTTTCACTTCTCTAATGTATCGTCCACGTAAATCAATCAAAATGAATTGAATCAAATCTTTATCAATTATGATATCAATTTCTGTCTGCAGCAGTCAGCACAACTTAATTCTTCTCTAATTGACGGCGGCTCCCTTAATTTAACCGCGCAGTCTTTCCCTTCATGCTAACATCTTCCGCAGCGCCATATGTTACCAGCACACACCCCGGAGGCCCGATGGCCTATTTACTGTAAAAGTGCATCCTGTACACCAAACACATTCTTACACATACAGTTGGGATCTTTGTGAGGAGCCAGCTCAGATGGCATCCACTGGAACTAAGCGTTCCTCCAGAGGGCCGGCTTCCCTCCTCAAACACAACACCCTCGGGCCAAAACCAGCCCGTAAGCGGATCAGAAGTGGCCATTGAACCACCAAGCAAGTTGCCAAAATTTCAAAGACGACGGATCATTTTTCAACAAATTTCTCCAGAAATATCAGACACAACGCAACACAGAGGCGACAAGAGACATCGCCATGGACGCTAGCTTCCTCGCTGCAGAAATGCAAACTAGCATTAGCCTCAAAGCCATGCTGTCAGGTTGAGTTTGTAAAAACATGCAGGATGCAACAGCTGTAGAGGAAGGCTCTTGGACATTTCACTGTGTTTTGCATCAGAAGGTCTCATTAAAATTGATTTCATATAGCAACTGCAGCAACTTTCAGTAGTAATTGTTTGATTTTGCGAGAATTTTGATAACATATATCCACAAAAATGAGCTGTGGAAGTGGAGCTTGTGTGGGGCTTCTGCTAAGTATGACCCCTGAAACTGGCAATTTTCTCATGAGATGAAATGTAATTTTTCATTTCACATTTGAATTACTGAATAAAAATTTGTAGGATTTGACCAAAACTACAAGCGAGGAAAGAAAATGATTTTATCAGCTGTCTTAAATACGTCACAATGATTCCAGAAATCTTCAGCATCCAGTGGTTATGGCACTTTAACAGCATATATCAACACCATCACTTAAAAGCAATGTTGGAAATAATGCAACATGCATTACATTTATTTTTTATCACCTGTAAATGTGTCAATCGTATTAACCTACATAAAAGCTTGATTTATTAACAGCTTGTGTTTTCAAATATTGCACAGAAATCCAATGTTCTTGAAGACTGAAAACAGCAATGAATCCTGACATGATTTATTCTGAATGTAGAGGTCCTCCACACTGTTCTCCCATCTGCTGACTGAGTCAACCTCAACACTGACATCCAATGTATAAAACCGGCATCTTATGGTTTGAAAATGGAAAAATGGGTCACTTGAATCAGCTTACAATCATCACTAATGCAATCATCACTTAGATGAGCCTGAACCGGTCAAGGACGCTGCTGACTGCGAGGAAGGTGACGTCTGAACACAGTTTGATGCCCCACTGCTCCAGGCAGCCTATAGGACCTTCGGCGGCTTCAGTTTGACAAAACACTTCAGACTGGGGCTTGTTGCTAAGCAATGAGCCGTATAGGGTCTGGACAGCTGTCAGATGGCGTCAGATGGACGCCTCCGTACACGGCCTACACGTTAACAAACAGCTCTGATTAGCAGGTGGCGACATACAGGAGAACTTGGCACGGGGTCTGCAGGAGTCGTAGTATTCCTGCACTGACGTCGCTTTGTTAGAGCAACAGTTGAAACCTGAAGACACACTTTGCCATCTCTGTACGCTTGTTCACGCTGCTGATCAGCCACTTTCTAACCTCATCACACAGAATGGTGAGTTTTTTTCCCTCAAATGTACCACTGATTCAGGTTTGACAGAGTGGAAACACTATGGGCCTGGCTGGGCGACTTGCACATGAATCAGATCATCCAATCGGCACACAATCTGTTGTAGAGAGTCAACATGACAGCCATCGACTGGAAACTAACTGCTTGTGGTTTAGTTTCAAAAGGTTCAAACTGAGAGAGGAACATTTTCTGAGGGGCTGAGGGGATTTCACTCCCACCACAGTGTGTTTTCATTGTTACTGTCAAGCAGTAGTGAAGATGAAAGATGGAGTTTAGGAGTGAGGACCAGCTGCTTGGTATCAAACTGTTTTAAAGGACTAAACACTGTTTCACCTGTGTGGCAAAGAGGAAGATGCACAATGAATACTGTGTTTCCACAACTTTCTGCTGTTTCTGGAGTTCCAGAGAAAAGGACAGGAGAAACCTGAGTTTGGATCGGGACAGGGATTAAAACCCTGGTTTGGACAGGGATTCTGTCTTATATATATATATATATATATATATATATATATATATATATATATATATATATATATATATATATATGTATATATACATATATGTATATATATATATATATATATATATATATATATATATATATATATATATATATATATATTTTTTTTTTTTTTTTTTTTTTTTTTATCTAATTTGTACCTCAAACATTTGGATTTCAGATTCTGACTCACTGAGTAACTGAGGGTGCTTTCACACCTACAGCATCTGGTCCGCTTGAAGCGGACTAGCGTCCCCAACTCCGGCAGGTTCGGTTTGTACGCGCTGGTGTGAAAGCAGACCAGTTAGTTTTGGTCCGGGACAAAGAACCGCACCGAGACCTCCTCGAGGAGGCGGTCTCGGTGCGGTCTCGGCGCGGTCCGCAGCTGGTGTGAAAGTTGACCAGCCTCGGTCTTGTCCGCTCTGTTGTGGAGAAGGCTTTTTGGTCGGCGGAGGCTTCCGTAGCAAGCCGCGCAGCACATCACGTCACACATGCTGGCCAATCAGGGTTCACTTCCGCCACCCAAAACACATTATTATGTGAACAGCGCCACCAAGGGGCAGGAGGGTCATAGTGGATAGTTCATCTGCAAAAACAAGTGGTGTGAATGCGAACCGAACCAGTTGACAGCTGCAACATTTATGAATAATTTATGTCCGAACCGAACCACTCTAACGGACTAGTAGGTGTGAAAGCACCCTGAGAGCCCCGATCTTATGACCACCTCAAGACTCGCCTAACCTTTGCACTTGTAGCGCCGCCTCTAAAAGTTCCAGCGTCAATAATACCACAGCGCCACCTAATGACGCCAGCAAGACGAGGCATGCTAACTTTACATCAGAATATTTTCTTCCTGTGGGACATGGCTTTGCAGGTGAAGAACGTTTACCTGAACCGTTACCATTCGTGTTGTGCTCTGTGGAAATCTCACTTGATGCAGCGTCACTGTGCGCTTGATGTCACCTGTAGTGAAGCATAACTTTTATTCTAATTTGAATTGTTAAAGTGGCTCTTCGGGCCTGATTAGAAGCGGTTCTGAATAGACTGCCTGAAAGCTGGATGAAGTGTTCGCTCAGAGTTCAGAAGAATCGTCTCGCTGCTCTTGTTCAGGGGGTAGAACACAGGGAGTGAACTGTGAGTTTCTGAACTTTATCCATCTGGATGTGGACTCGCTCACCCCTGCCCTCACCTCTTCTCTCCCTCCACCTGCCCTCCCCTGAACCTCTTCATCTCCACTTCTCTCTTGTGATTTCCCTCGCTACACGCTGTCCTTGCCTGCACCCACTTTCCCTCCTCACACTCTCACATCCACACACCCTCTCCCCCCTCGTCCCCTCCACTTTTGTCTCTTCCTTTTTGGTCTAATTTGGCTCCGAGTCCCGAGGCTTCGTCGGTGCAAAGTGCTCCGTCTGTGCTCCTCCGCTCTCCCCTCCCATCCTCCGCCGGCGTGCCAAGAGAAGGGGACCCGCCGACGAGAGCTTTAAGTTACGTAATGAGATCATCTGGAGACTAATGCTATATACCAGATATACCAAACAACCATTAGTGGCCTCTCTATAGCATGAGCATTTGTCTGGCCGGCGCACACGTCTTTTAGGTTGGTCACAGATGGATGATGGAGGGACTTTAGTATGAGCAGCAGGGCTCAGCCACACTAAAACCTGCAGATAATAGCGGCGGCGGCATCTGTTTGCTTGGGTGGGTAATCCTGGATCCTATAGTGCTTTTGTCCCGCACGGTTCGGGCTTTTTACCTTGCGATTTCAGGAACGGAGACTCGGAGACAGATGACTAGATGGGAGCAGAACCGAGGACAGATGGAGGACACGAGGAAAAAGTTGCATGCGTGCACGTGTCAGTCCACAGGGAATACATGAACACCTCCACACGTGTCTGCACGCAGAGGCCCGAAAGCAACTACAGCCAACACGAGAGAGGGGACTTCACTCCGCCGTGAGGGAGTCCTCGCAGCAAACTGCTATCAATTAGAAGCCCGTGGCAGTCAGAGCTCCGTGGCGTCAGCTCGACACGACGAGTTCAGGCTCATGACCACTCAGCTCAGTGCCGAAACGGCAAATCAATCTGCAGGTTTGACAGGAAGCGCATGAATCCCTCAAAGAGGCTCAACCGTTGAAAACATTCAATTTGAGACAACACTTGTGGATCATTTTTCAAAATGATGATCAGGCTGTAGCAGCACGTCTGCAAGTGATAGAGTGTGCCCCTACAATATTCAGATTTTATGTTTTAGGGAGAAAATTTCTGCACTAAAGTTTTTAAGGAGAGTTTTTTTGGACTGACAAAGCTCAGAATGATGGGGACCACGAATTAACCCCGAATCTACTGTCTGTGAAAAGTGATTTTTAGCTTGGATGTGCAGTCAAAATGTTCCCATTCCAGACCTCTGAATTCAAGTGTCATTGGTGTGATAATCCCACTCACATCACCGAGCAGAAACGTCAGCCTTCACCCAGTTTTCATCTCTAGATTCAGCAACAAGCCTGATTTTCGAACCCCAAGAATGTAGTGTGACCAGACGAAAAGAACGAGTAACGCAGCTCAAGCAGCTCTTTGGACCAAGTTCACATAAAAACAATGTGCCTGCAACTGTACCGATACGATGTTTTATTTAACTTCACCGTGCATTTAGTTTGTTCAAAGGTATTTTACTTTCTTCTTTATGGAAAGCAGGTGCCTTAAACATACCTTTGACGTTTCTGATGAAGATGGAAGAACAAGATCAAAACATGTCAGAGGGAAGTTTTACACATGCTTGGCAGAAAAGAAAACGAAATATTCATGCACCGATTTGATGTCTGAGTGCCAAGTTGGGGGAGGACGTCAAGAAACATATCAGAGCTTGAAAGCAAACATATATTTGAATAAAACATAATATGAGAGACTATCCTTTGCAAAGACATGACACAGAAAATATCTTAAACCAAACCAAACCATTGACAGCATCTCTCCAGCAAGCCGTTCTAGTAACCTGAGGAGCTACGCGGTCCAGAGCACATGCTCCTGGTGGGGCCAGGTCTGGACTGAAGTCCCAGACAAACACCTGGGCCCAGGTAAGTCCAACATGGGGGAGCGGTGTGTCGCTCACGCAGCGTGATGGGCCACTGCAACAGAAATTGGCTGCTATAACGTCTCCAAATAAGAGTCACGAGGAGCCAGCTGAGGAAACGTCTCTCCAAACACAGTAACGGCAGCATGTCTGCTGAAGGCTGAGCCGATTTACACCTCCGATTCAAAGGCATTAAAAACAGATGCAATCATCAACGAGTCAACATCTGCTGTGAATCACAGAATAAACTTCATCAAAAACACCAGATCATCGATACTCGTGATAGCAAACACGTGTCACATATATGCACAAACTCTTACTCAGTCAGTCAGAACCTAGTTTACCAAGCCTCAAATCAGACAAGAGGTCACTTAATGAAAACACTCATTTGGAGTCTTTAACTGACAAAGATTTCTTAAATAGTATCTGTAGAGAAAGCAAAACTAAATTGCACTCTATTAGTACAATGCTAAATTAATCAAAGATTAGGGGAAAAAAATTCTGCCAATATGTTGTGTGCATAAAGACATGTATGTTAAGGCCATAGAAGGTCAATTACAGCTTTGAAATGACCTATTTTAAGTATTTTAAGCTTGAAAAAATCTTTCCTAGACTGTTCTAATAAAAACCCTGGAGATTAAAAGAGTCATTGTTTTATAAGCTTCCCAGAAAAATTTTATTTCATTTACTTTTTTAAAAAATGTAATTTCTAGGATGCAGGGTCTTTTTCCACCACTTTTACTCTTTCCATCAGGATGGTATTATCTATAAATTACATTCCCTTACAGTTTTTGAGACCAGCACTAAAAAGTTAACGAAAGTAAGTGTTGAAATATTCTTTAAATGTTGAAATTCTCCACTTCCAAGCAGTTTTATGAGTTTTAAAAGGGTTAAATAGCAGCATAGTTTAATGCACTAATAAATATTTTGATTCAGGTTTTAATATCTGTTTTTTTTCAGTGAATCTTGCATCCGGATTAATTAATAACAATTAATAAAAGAAAAGAATAAAACTAAACACAAAGTATCATCTTAAAACCGAGTAAAACAAATTCCAAAGCTTCTCCGGAACCCAAAAACATTAACTGAACTGGAAATAAAGA
Organism: Salarias fasciatus; assembly: GCF_902148845.1. NCBI lineage: Eukaryota > Metazoa > Chordata > Actinopteri > Blenniiformes > Blenniidae > Salarias > Salarias fasciatus. Next base: position 25,401,946 of record NC_043757.1, read on the forward strand.
ACCAAAGTCCTTCATATTGTGTTTATTAAAAAACAATTAGACTGATAAATTATAAATAGTGATGAATCCACCTGCATTCAAGTATTTATTCCATTTCTTTTTATATTAACCAACATGTCTTCGTTAGCATCATGCTTCTTATTGATTTTATCTGATTATGCAAATAAAGTCTGAAATCTTGTAAGTCTCTCTAACTTCTCATCCAATGAACGTCTTAATTCACTTTTTAATCACTGTCCAAGTCAAAATCTGCTCTATTGTGATATTTTAATTTGAAAAACCTTGAGGAAAGGACAACATTATTGAAACATGTGATAAATACAAACACATATGCAGATGATGTTAATGTTTCTGTGTTTGGATTCCGGTTCTTTCAAACAGCTGTCCTCTTTCTCTTGCCCCTAATTTTCATAATAAGTGCATCTACAGTGCAGCAGGTGGATCACTTTGTTGATTTTAGTTTTTTTTCCAAGCCTGTGGAATAAGATTCTTATTTAATTTGTTGTGTAGTTTAGGTTCTGTCATTGTGATTTTGCAGAGGATGAACACAGAGCGCAGAAACATGACTGATTGTGGTTGAGGTCAGGATTTTCTGTGGCTCTGAGCATAAGCTTGCACATGTGCTGGCTGACTGGCTGCAGCATGCTGCTGCTGCTGCTGCTGCTGCTGCTGCGTGATAGTGAAAAGGCTGTCAGGTCTGCAGAGGAGCCAGCCACCATCCGTCCATCCCTGAGGTGTTGCTGTTTGCTGGCCGGGCGCCGCTCACTCTGCCGGTGTCCTCTGAATAAATACCTGCCAGGTATCTCCCCGCCTCTGCTTTATCAGCCGTGGCTGGAGGGCCAGTGGGAGACAAACAACAAGCCAACAACAACAACAAAAAGTACATTTCTGTGGAGTAATTCAGAGCAACGCAGTCTGCTACCACTTCCAGGGGATTATTAGTTGCAGATGTTGAGCTGCCAGGAGGCATCTTGTTGTTGTTTAGTTCGCTACAGTGATATAAATGTGAGCTGATCCTGCACAACAGTAATTATCTGCTCTAATCCAGCACATTTCCACTTCTCATGCATGTTTTTTTTTTATTCTCTGTTTCATGCAACAAAAAGCAGAGTGAACTAAAAGCCCCTGTGCCTGTTGTTCCTCCTGCATGCCACAAACTGCTCCAAAACAAACCCAGCTGGAGAGGAGGAGGAGGAGGAAGGAGCGGGCTTCAAACTGCCCCTCACCTGCTTTCTGGAGCCCCGCGACGAGCCCCAGCAGAACCCCCGCGAAGCACATCCGGACGGCCAGCAACTCCTTTCGCTTTCGCCGCCTGGCTTTGCTCCCGCGCCGGTTCAGCATCGCGCCTCCTCCGCCTCCTCCGTCTCCTTCGCCTCCCGCTCCTCCGGCGGCCGTCTCCGGCATCCCGTCCACCAGCACCCCGGCCATGGCGCTGCTCAGCCCCGGTACGGAGAGTGAAGCGAGCCGAGCGGGCAGCAGACACGCGCAGCGCAGCGGAGCGGAGCGGAGCGGAGCCGCAGCTTAGCGCGCGGGAGGTGTTGTGACTGGATTGGCCATGGCCGCGTGAAGTCAGCCGCCGCCGGGAGCGCGCGGGAGGTGTGATGAGTGGATTGGACCGTGGCTGCGTAAAGTGAACCGCTGGGAGCGCGCACGGCACGGGCACGCTCAGCTCTCAATAAAATCCCCACACGATTAAAGCTGGTTTTTTTGTAGTTTTACCATTTTTTTTAATGTTTCACTAAATTTTATTGAATCAGCTTTCATATGTCAAAAGTAATGAAAAATCACAACAAAAACCTTTTTTTGATAAATGTTGGGTTATAATTACAAAATTAAACAAATAATATGGTATTTGTGGTATTTACTACAAAAAAATAATAATAATTTTAGTGTATTTGGTTCCTGGATTACTAAAACCAATATTATTTTTGAATCTGGTGCCAAACCAAACAAGTCCAACTGTGTGTATTAAGGTTCCCTGAGGTAGCATTTTAGATTAAGGCTACTTTTGCAATGTTCTCAAGTGAAAATGGAAAACTTTTGTTGTGCTTTAGTTGTTCGATTAATTAACAACGTTGCATGGAGTCACTGCAAATGCAACTTTTATGAAATGGCTCCCAAGGTGGAACTTCTCGAAAACACTGTGGAAACCACAACTTTTCTGAAATGGTGATGCTGTGCTTGCATACCACAGCTGCAGAATATGTAGTTGGGAATATAATGCCTCATATATTGCATGATATTTACCAAGATATTTATCAAGATTTAGATTTTTGTCAACATCTGTCTTGACATTGAAAAAGGGGAAGAGCCCAGTCTCTTTTTTTATGTATACATTCATGTGCTTAATATTTTTGTTTGCTTTCTTTCCTTCTTTTCTTTTTGGTATTTGATACACAGATATACGTAGTTGGACCATGATAATATTAATTAATCCCAAAAAAACAATGAACACTTTCATTGAAAAAAGTAGATGAAAGAAAAACAATGCATTGTAAAAATGTTTTTTTTTTAATCAGCGTGTGATCTTTACATGTGTTTTTTATAACACGATTCAGCTTTTTATTTGACTTTTGTTCATGCAAGTCTTATGCAATTACAAGACAGGCCCATAAGGTTACATAAAGTTACAGACAGCATCAAATATAAGCAGAATTATGCATCTAAATTCATGTTAAATATCTCATTTCTGGTCCTTTGGTAACTCTGGGGATTGCAATAAGTACAAAAGGTTGAAGAAGAATAATAACATTAGTAAGCCCGGTAACAGCTTCACAGAACACATTATGAAGCATTATGTTTGAACATTAGTGCTAAAAACGCCGATTGCTTTTTCACATCTAACAAATGCACATGCTCCTCAAAGGTCAGCGATCCCACTGAGGTCAGAGGTCGCACGCCCGGAGCTTCACATGGATTTTGCTGCTGTGCAGGCCGGAGGACAGCCGGTGGAGCGTCGGCGGACAGCGCCGTGGCCACGGCAAGGCTCCATGTGTAAAACGCAGAAATCCCCCCCGATGGCGTGTGTGGTGACGTCGTCCCAGCATAAACCGAGAGAGAGAGAGAGAGAGAGAGAGAGAGAGAGAGACAGCAGTGTGACATTAGCGAATGAGCTCCCAGATTACACCCACATGCGCACACTTCCTTCATGATGGATTAAGTTTAATCCTCATCCTGAGCAACAGTGTTTGACAGCCGTGATTCAAGACAATGACCACGACCGATCCAGCGCGCTGAATTAGGAGGCAGCCGGGGATTTCGGTCCTCCGCCGTTCGGCGGGGGGATGAAATCTGCAGAGGAACACGCTGAGCGCTCGTAGTCTTTGACGGGAAGAGCCGCTGACGCCATGGCTGACGTATTCTGCTGCCCCTGGCGGCGCTTCAGGAGGTGGAAAGGAGCTTTAAAATGTCACACGTTGTAAAGTTCAGATCTAACCCTCTCTCCGAGATGATCAGAAGCGAAAAGAATTCCAAGAAATCTTATGTTTATTCATCAATAAAAGTGTCGATTTGACTTTTGATCATTTACAATTTATCAGATTATTTCACTGAAATGTCCTGAAAGGCAAAACCATCTGCAGTATGACCAATTCTTGTGCTCAGCTGTAATTCCCTCTCATGTTAAAGACCTGCCACAGCTTCGAGGGAACATCAGGACAATCACGTCGTACCTGCAGCACACACACACACACACACACACACACACACACACACACACACACACACACACACACACACGCACGGCTTTGATGTGCGGTTAGTTCAGGCATTGTCCTGTAAATCACTCCAGGATTCCATGTTTACTCCTCCCTGTGTGGACGGCTGAAGCGGCTCCCTGCTTCTTTTGATCATCGCGGATTTGGCTGGAACAGTTAAAAGGATTTTTATTCCCCCTCCTTTTCATAGAAGATTGATTAGGCGTGTTTGCAATTCATTACGCCACACACACACACACACACACACACACACACACACACACGCACACACAGTCACGTCCTGGTGACTGAGGCGCCGCTGATTGTGTCTGCTTTCTGTAGCCGACACAAACTCTCATCACGAATCACGGCTTCGACGGCAAAAAATACCGACTTCCTCAACAACAGCCGACGGAGGCGGAGCGGGAAACAATGACCAAACACTTTTCTTTGACTTCAGCAGGGTGAGGAATGCCCTTCAGGTGGGAGCGCGCTTTCCAATTATTGTGGTATTTTGAAGGAGCAACACTTATTGAAAGAGAACTAATTAAAAAGGTTTCCAGATAAGGGTTGGCTCGGCCGTGCGAGCATGAAGCTCCCTGAAAAGGATCCGAGCGGCGTGCGGCATGAAGAGGAGGGCCGCCGCCGCCGCCGGCCTGCCAGGTCAAGACCGAGCGCATCTAAGGCTGGTTTTGCTGCCTGCGTTGAGATGCTGGGAAAATGCACTGCCGCTCGTCCAGACAGCATCTCAAAAACAGTTGGATCTCATGTGAAAGTTTGAGCGGCAGACGGTGTGTGTGGCGCAGCAGCAGAGATGTGACGGTGTGTGTCTGTCCAGACAGGAAGGCATGTATCAAAGAAATCCTGGACGGATGAAGAATCCCGCCCCACGTAAGAGGCTTAGGCAGCGTTTTGTTCGGGTTCCGTGTGTGCGTTCACACAGATGTGCGGAGCACACATGCGGACGAGCGCCCTCACGTGCACGCGCAGATTCCCAGTCCCAGGTGAAACGTGCGCATCGGCCCGCTTGAGGCCGGGACGAGTGCGGAGACACACCTGAGCGCACCGAGGGAGGCGTCTGGGAGAATCAGACTGGAGCTGCAAACACACACACACACACACACACACACACACACACACACACACACACACACACACACAGTGACACACCTGTTCAGTCCCTGAAGTCTTTTTTTTTCCAGACTTTAGCACAATGAGTGTTTTAGTTTTGGAACAAAGCAAAAGTGCAGCTGATGTCTCTCTCTCTCTCTCTCTCTCTCTCGCTCTCTCTCTCTCTCTCTCTCTCTCTCTCTCTCTCACACATGCACACACACACACACACACACACACACACACAGACACACACACTTCATAACAGAGTGTCTCACCCTCATGTCGCCATATTGTAACCTTTGACACAAAACCACATCTTTACTCTTAAAAAAACAACAACAACAAAAAAAAAAAAAAACCATGTGTGAAGAGACAGGCTTGGTAAAAACAAAAAACTGTCCAAACAATCCATGCCATTTCCAACCAACACACTGACAGTGGCTTGAGTTCGTGGCATCAGGAGAAGAGACGATACTGACGAGGTTTATGACTTTTCTGTGCTTTGATTTTTTCACACTTTGAGACTTCAGATTTCTCACATCTCACCACTTCACAGAGACGTGTGTGTGAATGGATGAAAATGTCTGAAGTGCACGGCGATTTGAAACCCATAGGTGAAACCTTAAGTGCAGCATGACGAGCTGGAGTAAGAAGATAACAAATTATCAGAGTGACATGAAATCCCAGCGAGACGCCGGTGGTGCTGCAACACCGCAGATGTCTGAGGGTCAAGGTTACAATCGAACTGAGGTTAGAGGACATGAACGTGGAGGATGAATTATTAAACAGATATGCATGAGTCCATGTTCGAGTTCCAGCTCATCTGTAACCGCGGGTTCGATCGCTGAAAGTCACAAGCGGAGGAATGAAGCAGAAGAGCGCCGGGCCCTGAACCCAGAGGTCAACGGATCGAAACCATCCGCTGCTCCTGATTCTTTTTCAGAAGAGGTCAGACCTGGAATCAGAAATCTGCAGCTTTCGATGCCACTAATGACAGGGAGTGCGATCCCACCGTGGGCCCATGAGCACGACCCCCGACCTCCAGCAGCTCCCCAGGCACCGTGTGTGCAGTTCAGGGCTCCTGAATGCAGATGAATAATTCCTCCAAGGAGATGAAGCATATTGTCTTCTTCCTCACACTGCTTGACGGTGTGTGTTGAGAGTTTGAGCAGTATCCCTGTGATCCCTGCCGGCCCTCTGTCCCTGTGTGCAGTTTGTACAGCTGCTTCACACACTCGCTGCGCTGGAGGAGTGTTCGTGTTCCTCGTGTTTTGGAGAAACAGACATGGTTCGGTTCTCCAGGCCCAGGAGGCGTGCTGCGGTCCTCCCGTCAGATCGATAGATGGCCGCCGCTGTCCTGCGGCGAGGAATCCCCGGCGGGGCGTTCTCCAGATGTCCCCGCTCGCCGGGCTGCTCCGGCGGTGACGGGCAGACCGCTCTGTCGGTCGCGCCAAGGGCGACGAGAGCGGTGTGATGGGAGAGGAAACACAGGTAGGTCAGGAGAAGAGCTGAAGCTCAGAGAACAGACGGGAAACACAGAGCAGCTGATCTGAGGCCGGACCATTCCTCCATCAGTCAGTCGCAGCTTTCAGCCCTCTGTCAGCTGGTCCATCTCCAACCTCAGCACTATTTCCAGGTGAGGGGAATTCAACCAGTTATCTCTTTTTAACGGGATCTGTTAGAGGACGTGCTGGACAATAAGAGAGCTTCACTTTCAAAACTGAAGTGGGGAAAAGAGTCTTTCAAATATGCATGTCTGGATATCTGTAGAGCATTCACACCTGTTGAATGTCCTTAAAAAACTTTCAAGTGACAAACAGGAATTTGTTGTTCTGGGAAAGTTCTACTCTGGTTAATATGGATGAAATTATTATTTTTTTTTTTTTTCCATTTCTACACAGATGGAGCAGGAGTCAACCAACACAGGCCAAAAAAAAAAAAAAAAAAAAAAAAATAAGAATTTCCAGTCATTCTATTTATTGAATGAAAGCAGAAATGAACATAATTATTTAAATTTCTTGATAGAGTAGATTATTGCATGCTGTAGTTATAAAGCTCAGAAAAAAAGAGAAAAAGAGAAAGCATTTGAGGAATATGGCTGTAAGAGATAAACACAACATGTAAAGTTATTCTTCTCTCTTTCATTTAGGCAATTGAAAATTTCTGTTCTGCATTGTTTTGAACTGATTTGTTTTTATTTTTCAATGAATGAAATAAAATCAGCTAAAAATAGATGGGTTTTTTTCCCTATGAGTTGTGTATCTTTGCTTGCTGGTCTGGTGAGAACTGTGTGTGTTTCCCCGGGAAAACTGCAAATATGTAAAAACTAAACCTCATCCCTCTTTTTCCTTAAACATCGAGTTTAAGAACTGATCTCTCTCTCTTTGTATAAATCATCCGACCTGCACCGGCACCACCTCACTGGACTGCTGTACGCCAGGTCTACCAATGCCGCTCCGGTTTCAGCCCAGTGACGAACATTACGGCGTCCTGAGCAACATTCCCCACAGCTGTCAACTGTTTCTGATGAAACCACGGTCCTAAAAATGTTTCAGTAGCTTTTGGCTTCATCTCTTGAATAGCAATGTCTGTATTATTATCATTATTATTATTTTCCCTCCTGGTCCATTAAGATGCATGAAGGACACAGAGAGCGACAGAAGAAACCTTGAGAGAAACTTCAGATTGCTGAGTAATAAAAGCGAACCTTGTAAATCTGTCCAGTCAGTCTGCCACTGGAAGCTCTTTTAATCATTGTACTCTTTTACTTGAATACCAAAAAGGAAGGCTGGTGCTTTGGATTTACAAAGCATGTCGATTTGGTCGGCTTATCATGTCTGCCTGAGGTAATTTCAGATTTTAAAGTGGCATACCGGTCTTAACTTCGGTTTGAGGTTTGATTTCTGGACGCTGGCTGCTGGATCTGATCGTGGTTTCTACTGGATTCTGTTTGGAACTGTGTCTGTTTGTTGAGGCGATGCTCCGTTTCATATTGTAGCTGCTAACAAACCTCGCTGGAATAGCAGGACATTCTGTGTCTGTTTCAGGAGTTGTCCTGTTAAATGTCTTTTTTCATGCTTTCTGAACAGTTGCTGTCACTTTATTGCAGCTGAAGTCACTAATGTACACTGCGTTTGTGCCTTTGTGTTTGATTCTTATCTCTTTATGGTTGTTTAAGCTCTTTTGTTAATTTTTGCGTCTCATTGAATTCAGTTTGTGTCTCGTCTCTCCTCTGAGTGTCACTGCTAACATGTAAATAAACATTCCTATGTAAAATGTTTTGGGCTGCATTTCTATTTCTTTTGGTTAATTCCAACAACAGTAAACCTTTCCTGGGTTTTCTGCTCATTCAGTTCACAGCAGCGCCACTTCTGGCTTCTGACCAATCACCAGCGAGCTCCTCATTTCTCCAGAAGTGAAGAAATGTGGTTTTCTGGCTCCTGCTGAATTCCCAAATCACAGTTCTAGCATCAAAACTGAACATGATGATTGGATGAAACTTACTCAGGATGATAATTAGCAGTTTGTCGACGGAGGTCAAGTTTGCATCAGATTTCTAGGATGTCATGAAAATTGATCAGGATCAGTGAAGCCCCATGTTAAATACATACACCCAGTCCTTAGTCTATTTATAGACAAATGTCCAATACAAAAAGCAAGTCACAATCAGTGTTTTTTTCCCACCAATATCAAATGAAATGTAAGAAAACTGCCTTGTATGTGTCCATCAAGCTATATCAACCTAAACGGCGTTCCAGAGAAAAATGTTGCTCGTTTATATCAAGCTAATGATGAACAGATATGTAGGATTTTGGACCAGTTCATGACCGTCTGACAGTTTTTATCACACCGTTATGATATAGTTGGATATATATGTACTGTAATGTCTGGGTTACTCCAGTCTGGAGGGCATTTTGGCCTCTGACTTCCGAGAAAATGATTATTAGCTTCACATAATTCACTTGTAACAATAATTTGCATTTGACACAATATTTTATATTGTCATATTGTTATATTTTGCATGTTGTTTAGCATCCCCTTTCAGCTCAGTTCTGCTATGGGAAGAGGAGCTCTTCCCTCCGGCAGCGGAGACCCAGCCTTGCCCTGGGCCTACGAGGCAGAATCACGTGTTTTCAATGACCAGGATGTGTATCAATCCCAGAGTCACAGAAAAGCGTGTAGCTCTACAGGAGGCGTCCTAGTCCATAGACGGGTTCCTGCTAAAGCCCGGACAAGAGTCCAACGCTGACAGCTGCTGAAATAACAAGTGTTTACCACACTGCAACTCTCCCAGGTGAGAGGAGGGTGGAAATAAGCCAGCAATGCTTTTTTGATCCGAACAGGGCTTTGGGAGAAATTTCCAAAATCGAGCGGCGCACATCCGTATAGGACTAGCAGACGGGGCATGGGTAACGCCGCTCCTAAAACGGCTTTAATCGTCTAAAAACTCATTAGTTTCACCAATATTTCATCATGGTCCGCTCACGCCTCTCCTCCACGACAGCCCGGTGTCGCCAGATATTTCATATATGCAGATATATCTTCGGTAAGAAGTGTACACGTGTCTAGATATCTATGTCTATAGATCTATGTCTCGGTAAGCTGGAGCTATGGAAGCCGTTTTGTTGTGTGTGTTTTTTCGACTGCCGATGCTAACGCATGTGTCTGATACCTGCTCTCGGGAATGAACACCCTCACGCTGTCAAACGCCTCTGGACTTCTTTCGAACATATTACAAGATACATGTTGTTGTGGTTTTGCTGACCTGAACTGAAAGCTTTGTTCACGGCTGCCGCGCGCATGCACAGTACGGATCATTGTTTCAGAGGCAACCGGAGGCTACACAACAACTTTCTTCTTCCAGTTTAGTGCAAAACGGATGAATATCTGTGGTGGAGGAGAGGCTGAGCGGACCATGATGAAATATTGGTGAAACTAATGAGTTTTTGGACGATTCAAGCCGTTTTAGGAGCGGCGTTACCGATGCCCCGTCTGCTAGCCGTACACGGATGTCCGCCGCTCGATTTTGGATCTAAATTTCTCCCGAAGCACTGTTCAGATCAGAAAAGCCTTCTGGGTGAGTATATTGTTCTACTTCATTCTATGAACAACGTGAAAGCTGTTTAAACCGAACTTATCCTTTAAAAACTGCTGCAGTTCAAGATCTCCCAAGTGGCAGCAAGGCCCACATAGCAGCCAATCGCTAAGCTGTTCCCACTGTCTGAGATGCTGGGCTCCAGGACTGGGTTTGGGAAAGTAAAATCCTGGACTTTGATGAGTACGGCGTTGACTCAGCTGCTACAGATTTAAAGCAGGCTGGAGGAAAATGGCCTGCATGATTTCAGCATATCGATACTGATGACACTGGGTTTTAGTTTGTTTAAAGTTTTTGTTCCCTTCTTACCAGTTTAGAATTCGAATTTCTGTTTTGTTTTTAATTAATTAATGTTGCACCTAATTTCATACCTAATGGTGCCTTTGCTACCCCTGGGGGGCGTAGTACAGCATATACAGATGATTCAGATACATGTCTTTAGTGTGCCACATGAGAGAAATAAGCTTATTGTAGTTTATGCTTTCTTCACTGTTAAATACTATGAAAGATGTGGCTGTTTGCTCTTGATAGAACTTGAGAAAGCTGAATTAATAAAAGTCATACAGATATATGCTTTATTAATAATGTTAGAGCTAAAGGGCAGAATAGAAAGGATTTTCTTTTCATCTTAATTTAGACTTCATCTCGATACGTTGAAATCTTACATTGTTCCACATTAAAGTCTTTTTCAAACATTCGTTGAGTTGGGAGGCATTGGAGGCATCCCCATGTGGAGCTCGTCTCTGTTTTCTCTCGTCTTTCCTCCAGACTGTCAGGATTTCTTGAAAATCAGAGCAGAGGTCGACGCTCCAGCAGCTCCAGAAACCCAGTCACCTCCTCCTGCAGCTCTTTTCCCATCATCCCTCCATCAACCAGCAGGATTCTTCCCATTTCCCATTTCCCAGCTGGGAAGTCCATCCTCTTCCTTCTGGGAAGTTTCAGAAGCGCTTCATTTTTGTCCTGAAACACCATGTGAGAACAAAGCTGAGTAAACAATTTAGAATGAAAATGAATTTCAGAATGACGGTTTAGTTAAAAAGTACAATCACCATTACAATCAGAAGTCACTGATGTTCTCAAAAACAACCAAATTTAAAGCTGATAAATAAGATTTAAAATTTAAACAAGAGTAATAAAATGCATAAAAAGAAGCCGGTCTTAATGTTATGGCTGATTGGAGGAAATGTTCCATCGTATCTGAATTTAGAAAGTTTGTTGCTTTCTGAGACGAAGAATACGGAGACAGAATGCTGTAGGTCATGAGAGGTACTGACACACACACACACACACACACACACACACACACACACACACACACACACACACACATCAGTATTCTTGAGCATTAGTGCTGTGCTGCGTTGCCATGAGGAGGAGGATTCTGGACACTTTCAAACTCAGGCTACAATGACGCAGCCTCAGCTGAACCAGTTTATGTGTCGACAACTGAAGTGGATTTTGCAGCATTACCAAATAACTGACGGAAAAAGAACATTTACAGTTTTGATATAAGGACCTGTTAAACATGAACTTAATCATATGAAAGATTGCGAGACTGTGGATAAACAGCAACACATTTAGAAGAAATGTAGGCCAGCTTGGAAGATGATTCCCTTTGATTCAGAATGAAGGTTTAAAATGAACTCGGTATATTATTTTAATGAAGGAAAGCACACTGATATGGTTTGATCTCAGAGCTACAACACAACAAGAAACACTCATTAAACATCAACAAGGTCTCTTTATGGAGAAAGAAAATTAAAGAAACACACTAAAAGAGTGGAGATCTGTCCAGCCATTCATTTTCAGTCACCTGCAGCTGCTTCTGAAACTTCCTGTGTGTTTATAGATTTTTGTACATTTCAGGAAGAAACTCTGTGCAGAAGCAGAATCAGATGTTTTTCTGCTGCTTCGGTTTGAGATTAAAGGGCAGAGAGAGAAAGAGTAAAGAAGAGGACAGAGATGAAGGCGACAAGAGAGAAGCAAGTTGATATCAGATAACGATAATCCACTCACTGCAGCCTGGATGGAGGCAGGAGGCTCCAGTCATCAGCCTCCAGCTCTACCGTCACCGATCCTGCAGGAAGGTTTTCAGAGGGAGGGAGCACAGACTGCAGAAGAAAGAGAAAATGCATCCATTCTTCTTCGTTTCCTCACAGTCCGTGTGAGGCTGCGGTGGCAGTAAAGAGAAAACAAGTCCAGACATCTGTCCTCAACAGCGTCCTCCAGCTGTTCTGGACATTAATGCATGGATGTCTGCATGCAGTAAAATCTGAGCATCTGGAGCTGCTGAGGTCGTCCCTTTTGAGTGAATTTTTCATATTTGTTGCCTGGTTATGACCTCCAGCTGTAGAACAAGCTCCAGGAACACAACAGGCCCAAAATCCCCAGAGATTTTAGTCGAAGTGTCACGTCCTCAGGCACATGCTGCAAAGGCTTCATTTTTAGCAGAGGAATCTGGAAACCCTGCCTTTTGGACCTCTTTACTGAAATCTCTTGGAGCTGCATGTTTCCCTCGAGGCACATTGAAAAATAGCATTTGATGGCCCTTTGTTTTAGCTTAATAAAAATACACGCAGCCTGACGGAATTTGTCCATGCTGTGCAGCACTTTCTGACTACCGATGTCGCAGAGCGCTCCACAAGTCAGCCCGCCTTTCAGAAACGCAAACAGACACTGACCCGGAGCTTAAAAACATTCACGCTGAGAAATGGATCATCCGTGTCCCCACAGAGAAGGAGACACGGCTAAAAATAGCCGGAGAATGGAAGACGTGGCGGGACGATGCCAAAGCCTATAAATAGAGACACGAGCCGTGACTCTTCACAATCATAATCTCTTATTTTGGGAGGGTCGGGAGACTCGTCGGCAGATTATCAAACAGCCAGCTCGGGAGACGCATTGTGTAAAATCACATTATAAACTGGAGGGAGAAAATGTGTCAAAAAAAAACGTGTCTAAAAACAGCGGGATTTCACAGCTTTAAATACAGATTTGGACCAGACGCAGAGAAAGTTCTAAACATTCTACTTGAAAGTGTACAACAAATAAATCTGTACAGATATTTTGATCTTAGTATTGCATAAATAATCAGTCGAGGAAGCTTCGTTGGATGTTTGATTGTATTTCCTTTCGTGGAAAGCCTGTTTGGTGCTTCCTCAGATCTGGCAACCCTGACAGGTTCAGCATCTGTCTGTGTCGTGTTGCATCCTTTAGAGCTGAACCACAGTTTGGTTTGAATTCAGTTCAGTTTTATTGCTGTAGCTCCTGTATGCATTATAAAGTCACAGTATTTGTCCACATTGTGCTTCAGTCTGAGTCAACATTACAATATGAAGCGCCCGCAGCGCCGCTGCACGTTTCCGGTCCTGTGACGGCACGACTCCGGGAAGGGAGGGGGGGGGGAAAGTGTGCAAGTCAAGCCATGCAGTCTGACTTCCCTCTCAAGAGAGTCGACTAATCCTGCTTCGAACCCCGTGTGGGCAAACTAATGCCATATAATCCATGCAAGTCCATAACAACGGCGTAACACTTGCAGAGGGACAGTAGGGACGTAAACACACTCTGGGATGATGCACGAGTGTGTCGTCCGGTAATAAAAGCCTCCCGCTAAAGTCTCAGAAATCATCCATCCGAGCAGAAGTCCTTTTTTTTTTTTCCTTTTTAATTTCACAAACACAGACGAGGAAATAAAATGCAGATGAGAGTGTTCAGTTTTATGCAAATGCATCTCTCTCCCTGTGTGACAAGATTGCATAACTAACCGAGCAGCAGCAGTTCTGGTGCTTCTTTCCCGCTAAGGTGGTATTTATGTTACAGTAATGAATATATTTGTCTCCTCTCTGGAGACACGGCGTTGAGAGGGAGATGTGAGCTCAGACAGTTATAAATTCAGACTTTCTAATGAAAGCTTTCAACAGTGGTCAGTGGATCAAAAAGTGAAGGAGCCTGTTGGAATTCACTGTGAATGAAAACAGCCTCATTCTAACCAGACCTTCACTTTCTGCCACCTTAACAGAACCAAGACTCATGGTGAGGCGGCTTTTGGCCATTATGGCCCCCGCCTGTGGAACAGCCTGCCAGAGAACCTCAGGACCGCAGAGACCGTTGATATTTTTAAAGGGAGGTTGAAAACACACCTTTTTAATCAGGCTTTTAACTGACCTTTTATAGTCCTCTTATTCCATTCTTATTTATGTAATTTTATTCTATTTTATTATTCACATTCAACTTTTTTTTTTTTTTTTTTTTTACTTTATAATCCTATCTTATTATCTTATTTTAATTTTGTGTCATATTTTATTATGTTTTAGCTGTTTAATTCCAGTGTTTCCTCAGGGGGGTCCTTCACACCGGGAGTTGGTGCTGGTCCAATGCTGGGGTTACTGTGCCCGGGTACTCTGGTCCTGGCTGGCCTGGGGGCTCCACACTTTGGTGTGCGAGTTCCCATGGTCTGTCGGGGTCGGGGGTCGGGCGCTGGAGCCCCAGTTTTAATTGACCCTCGACTTCCCTTGGTGTGGGGGGCCCCACTGGTGGCGTTTTCCCTAAGATGCTCAGTGCCATGCCGTGTCTCCTCTGTTCTGTGCGAATTAATGGTAGAGTGTGAGTGTGAGTGTGAGTGTGAGGGTGAGGGTGAGGGTGAGGGTGAGGGTGAGTGTGAGGGTGAGCGTGAGGGTGAATGTGTGTGTGGTGCATACTGTTTGATGGTGCGGTTTTTATTCTTTTTGTTTTTATGACTGTTTTTAATGTTCAGCACTTTGCGTTGTTTTTATTAATATGAAAAGTGCTATATAAATAAAATCTGATTTGATTTGATTTGATTTGATTTGATTTAACCAGGAACATTAAGGATTCTGACAGTTTTGGGATTGAAGAACGTTGAAAATGTCAAATTCTGATGAAACATTAAAGGCCTCATCTATTCACAGTTGATATTGCTTGCAGAAACATGTGGAAGCTGATCTGGTAGCCGAGAATCGAGTCTGATAAGCATCGAAAATTACTGCCCATCATGGAATGTTTGATAACTTCCTGCATTAACACATCCAGCTCCCTGGTGCCACTTTATACTTTGTGCTTGAGTTCAGAGCTAACATGAAGTTGTCCAGCCTGTTAGTGTCAGGAATTGCTCAATTCCTGAATAACTCGGGCGTCTCTTACCTGTCTTGTCTATTCCAGTTTGAGCACTTCCTGTTTCGGGTCACTTGTCTTCCTGTTCTTGTCTGTTTTCGCTCAGTGTGTGATAAACCTGACTCCGACCTGATCTGCTTCACCTGTATCCCCACCGCCACAGCCACCAAGGCATCCTGGAACCAGTTCCAGACATTAAACCGATGGAAATAGTTCTTCACTGGCTGAAATGTTGGGTTCTGCCGTGAAGAGACATTCCAGCAAAGACTGCTCAGGTGGCGCGGCGAACATCGCTCTCGTTTATACAGACTGCAAACAAGACAGACCTGTGGGCGTCCTGCTTCTGGAGGCGTCCAGTGTGACGGAGCTGTGAGCGTGCACGCCCTCCACCCACCTCACCCCATCCCCATCCCGCCCCGGCGACGCAGATCCCAACACGTCAACATGGCGTTCTTGGAGCGCTCTCCTCCACAGAGCAAACTCTATTAGCAGGCGTCTCGCCTCAGGGCTGACACTGACTTCTCCTATCAGACTCCACTGTCCTCAAGATGACACACTCACACTCCCATGGGCACATGGTTAAAGCAGGCCACTCCGTGTGTGTGTGTGTGTGTGTGTGTGTGTGTGTGTGTGTGTGTGTGTGTGTGTGGGCATCAGAGAGAGCAAAACATGACTTATTAGGGAGGCGCAGACGGAGGAAAGTGAACAGAAATAGCTGAAGAAGGCCGTTCAGCCAGATCATTACATACGTTCCATTCGGTGAAATCAGGGTAAGCGCTGGCACACTTCACGCTCTTCGACTCAGACGCCAGCCACAGAGCGTGAAGGCTCGGAAATGAGCACGCCGCCCTCGACTGGGGCCGATCCAAGCAAAACTGAACAGGGACTGTCTGTGTTCACTGGAAAAGAAGAGGACTGCCTTCCACGACACTTCGGAGCATCTCTGCCCTCATCACACCTGATTCAAACTCTCCCCTCTTGCCAGCATATCATTGATATCTCGGCCGCATCAGGATGAAATCTCAGCGTTCCCGATTACATGGCGGATTACAAGACTCTTGATAAAGACGCAGTGACTCAGAGCTGTAGCGTTACGGTCTGCCACACATCGTTACCTCCACAACGGCGGGAAGAAATTCAGTTTTCCAGGTCCCTGACACAAATCCACCCTGCAGATCGGCAGACAAATCAAACGTCCTCGTGTGGAAAATTCAACTAATCGGCACAAACGAGGCCAGTCGTTGATAGCAAATAGAGCAATGATGCAGTATCAGTGTTGGAATGAGTTATTCAGGTCTTTGTATGATCCCTTCAACCAGATCTTTAACCTGTTCCGAGAAATTCAGTCATCTTGTTCACTTCCTGTTTCTTCAAAAGTAACACAGTAAAATGAGGACTACTGAAAAAAAAATTATAATTAAGGCGATAGTTCAAAATTGAGGTTGTTATTTCTTGAAAAAGTGTTTCTTGGATGCCACCTGATAATTTATCTCCTGTCTAATTCCAAACTCTTCAAGAGGTAGAAAATATTTTATAAAACAGGTCTGATAGAACTTCATGGATTTGTATAAAAAAAATGCAAAATTTGAGCATTTATTCTAAAAGCGTATAACTGATTTAAAAATATGATCAAAGAAACTATTCATAACTGGCAGCAATAAACACAAAAGTACGCAGGCAAAGGGAGCAGCGGAGAAAAAAAATGGCGGCGCTTCACGCTAAGGAGAAAGATGACTTGTGAGGGTTGCCTGCAGGACAAAAGTTGATTGCAGAAGAAGCTGTGTTTGATTCTTAATAGAAAGTTAAAGAAAAATCAATTCAAGACTTTTGGTGAGAGTTGTGAGTACGGGATTTGATCTGGAGTTCTCAACCAGGACCAGAAAGTGCAGAGATAAAGTCCTGTTTTCACTTGACAGTAAATGTAGTGTTGCATTTGTAAATCAAGATTGTCTGGAGCTGCTCTGACGTTCCAGCGGTTTCATGCCACTGTCCATTTAAACTCTTAAAATATTCTTTTCATCTGTAGATTGTCGGTAAATCGTCTCCGAGGTGAGTAAGTCCTGCCGAGCGTGAGTCATGTGGACGCGCTCCTCCACCTCCATCGCGGTGTGATCACATCCATCCATACGTGACACGCGGCGCTCCGGCCTCCCGCTATAGAAACGGTTGCCGTGGCGATGGCGTGCGTCCTCCGAGCGCCCGAGCCTCCTGCGGAGAGAAGCAGTGAAGTGCCGCTGCAGTTCAAGGTTACAGCGTGTTCCGTGAGCGGAGCCCTCCAGAGAGGCTCGGTATCGGTGAGTCACGCCGCAGGATGACAGGAGACGGCTCCGGCACTCCGCCTGCACCCATTAGCTGTACCTTCAGCTCGGATCGCAGGACAATTTATCTGTTATTCAGTCGAAAAATCAGCGAGGAGAAGCTGGAGAGGATTTTTTGATATTCTGAAATAACTGAAACACTGCTAAGATAAAGTATACTTTTTTAATCATCCTGCTTTTTGTGACAAAAAAGAATTAAATGTATGACAAAGAATGGACGAATAAATGACTCCCTTCGTCAAAGATGCTAAGGCCCAATCCCATTTCTCTTTCTAGCCCTCCCCCTTGCCCCTACCCCTTTGAAACGGAGTGCCAAGGGGTAGGGCCGAAAGTAAACCCATCCGAATTGGAACAACCCTTCGAAAATCGCGTATGTCATCAGTAGTCGCCGCTGCCGATGACGTAGGCAGATGTGTAAATTGTTTGCTGAAGGAGAATGTTTTTCTTACATTTTAAAACTTTATTAATTGACAAAATACTGACATTTATGAACTTCTTTCGTAGCGGACGCCGCCATCTTGCCGATCTTGGAAGGCTTTCTGGGAAATCTGTCATCCAGTGGCGGCAGGTGGTGAGGGGCGCTTGTTTTGTCCGCCTACACCGTGAGTGGCGGGCGGGGTTAGTTCACTTCCGCATTGGTGGGAGCGATCGTTTCCAAACCCGTGCACTCCAGGCGGGCAGTGTTGAAAAAACCAGTTTATTGAAAATAATCGTCTATCTGTTGTGTTTGGAATGCGCCTGGAATGCGCAGGTGTGGAAACGATTGCTCCCGCCAATGCAGAAGTGAACTAACCCCGCCCGACACTCACGGTGTAGGCGGACAAAACAAGCGCCCCTCACCACTGGCCGCCACTGGATCATACCCCTCCGTTTGAAGTGTGCCTCGGGAGAATCTCCTTTTGGAGGGGTGACTGGCCCTCCTTCTTGGCCCTACCACTACGTCATAATGACGACTGGGACACTCCTACCCCTCCACGTGAAAGCGCAAAACGAGGGGTAGGGGCAAGGGGGAGGGCTAAGGGGTGAAATGGGATTCAGCGTAAATCTTATAACAGTGCGCGCTGAAGATCTTCTGCAAAATAGATCATGAAAAATACTGGGAAGAGTTTATACTGATAGATTATACCACAAAGTGCTACATGATTTAAAGTATACAGTACATTTGCTTTTGTTTTTAACATATCAATTAGTTCAGACTTTAACAGCGATCCTGCATTTCCTCAGCTGGCCCACCTCAGTGTTTATTTGTGACTTTTTCTTTAAAGAGATATTTTCTGTTTCTTACAGCATTCTGAATGTCTGCTGTCACTCAACACTCTTCCAAATCCTTTGACAAACACATGGTGTACGTTTTCTTGAAAGTTCCATAAAGATGATGATCCAGAATTTACTAACAAATGAAATTTGTCAAGTCTGAATAACAAGTGAAAATTCAATGCTAGAAGCTAAGAAGCTAAAGCATATCAGCTTTTCAAATAAAATCACTTTAGGTGGATTTGCAGTCAAAGAAATGTACAGGAAATATAACAAACAAGCCATATCAATCGAATACAGACTAATATTGGATGTTTTTATCTTTTCTTTTTGTAAAGTTCATATCTTTACTGTTGTCCATGTGCTATTACTCATGATGTTAATCTTAAATGACCTGTGTTATCCACGCAAAGCCAAAGATGCAGTATAATTTGCTTGAGAGTGTAATTCATCACACTTTACACGGCAAAATCAGGAAATCAGGCCCATAGTGACCAAAATAGCAACTTCTTTATGTGATAAATTACACCTGCTTTTTCTGGTTTCACTGTTTCTCCCAGTCCTCCTACAGGCCGGCCGTTCTTTCTTTTCTAAAGTAGACAGTCCAGATCTTTTATTGATTTTTTATTTTCATTCATGTGGTTCCTCTTTCCTCCTCCACGCTGTAGTGGAACCTTTTTATTTTGAGACAAGAGAAACTTGATGTTAATTCTAGAAATTAATATGTTTTATTCAAATCTAAATTAGTTTGAATTACTCAAAGTTATTCAAAATTAGTTCTGGAAATCAATAAACTGTTAGTAAGAGATGTGAAATATTTATATATGCCACTGATACATTGTATGTGTTACATTTCTCCCCTTTTTAATAGAAATTTCTGAGCATTTTCTCATTCAACTTTCAGTTCCCCACAGTGCACACTTGGGTATGAGCGCTGGAGTCTCACACTCACTGGAAATCTTTTTCCTCCAACAGCCCAGACCATTCCTCAGGCCTACAGCTCCCTCTAGTGTTTGAACTGAGGCATCACACCTGCTGTACGTCTGGTTCTGGAGCAGTGACGCTGCATCGATGTGATTCTTCAGTCATGGCACCAAGTCACAGAAGTCAAAGTCATTTTTTTATTGGTCAAGTCAAGTCAGTTTATTTTCATGCACTGTTCCAACAAATGCCTCATCTGTTTTTTAATATCATATCCTACTTTGCAAAATTTTAAAAACACATACGTATGTTATGGTCTGATTTTAGAGTAGAGTATGAGTTTATTAATCCCAAACTGGGAAATTCTGGAAGTTTGGGATTAATAAAGTTTAATAATTCAGCAGTAGTGTTTTCACTTGTAACAGCTTCATTTTTGAACCAATACTCATTTTAGTCCATCTCAAACAATATTCAACCAGCTTTAAAACATTGTTTACGGAGGTTACTCAGATTTATCCTAATTTCTAGATACTTGATTTTGCAAAGTTTACTTTTCAGCGCTTGGTTTGATTTTCACTGAATGCAAAAAATAATGATTTTGCCTGAAAGCCTGGGAATCTCACAATCAATGCAGGGTTTGCTGGATGACTGCCCCACAGTCTCCTGGCTGGCTGCGTTCCAACAGGCTCAAACTGGAACCAGTCTGCAACATGTCAATCGTTTCTTTTCCCTCTCGGTTCATCAGACTCAGTGACTGGAGCCTCTTTGGACTCTTGGTTTTCTGCAGAGGTTTTTAAAATGCTCTGCTCCTCACTGCTGCCCTGTCAAGAGAAAGAATCGTCTGTCAGTGGGATTCAATCCACTTTTCACGTGGAGTCCATGTTTGCGTCGACACAGCAGATGAAACAGAGAGAAATGTGTCCAAAGTCTCCAAATCAAACGTCACGTGTTCATGACGTCACATCTGGAGCTGGACCGGAGTGTTGGAGACTACAGGCTGATTTCCAACATGCTTCACTTGATGGACTCACTCTCTTCACGGCTGGATCTTCTCCTGATGAAGAGGAAGCTTCAGAGGCTGGAAAACAAAGCGGAAAACGTGATTTCAGTTATTTGTGTCTGAAAGTAAGTTGAGAAATCATTGAAGAGGAACATTTAACAACAACAGAATCTACAAGATCCTGAAAACAATGAAAGACACGAAACATGTTCCAAAGCCAGAAGTCAACGTGAAGGCCGAAACAACAGGAAGGAACATCACACATTAAAACATCCTGATGAAAGGAAATAGATAGTACTCACTGTTAGTGGCTCTGAACCCTGAAAAACAGGAGGAGAAAGAGTTGATTCACAAACTATAATCCAAGGATCTAGGATGATTCTTCTCTACCTTTCCAGTTTCTCTTCCAGACAATGAGTCCGATGAAGCAGCCTGTCAAGACGAGCAGAGCGACAACAGCTGAAACCACAGCAGCAGAGGGAAACCCTGCAGGCAAACACAGTGCGACGTCAGTGGCCAAGCAGCACTAAATGAAGGACGCGACAGGAAGCCGATCAATACGGCAGCTCGTGGGACTGAGCGGAACGCCATGCACAAACCCAGCTCCTTTCAAAAAGTCTGTATCAGAGAGGAAATCCACCAGATGAAGGTTCAAACCTCAACACATAGGAGGAAATGAAAGTTCATTCAGAAGACAAACTTTCCTCCAAACATGGGAAAGAAAGACAGAACAGGAAACCCTCTGATTGTTTGTGTAAAGAGAATGAAAGCCTCAGTCACCGTGTCTCCAGTTGGTCCTGATGGCGTGTCTGTCCAGCGGTGTGAGGACTTCCTGTCCTCCAGCCAGATGAAACACACAGCTGTACCTCCCCCAGTCTTCATCTCTGACCCCTGAAAGATCCAGGTCGACGCTCATCTGGAAGCTCCCGTCGTGGTTGGGGAGGGTCTCTCCCCTGACCACCTCCTCATGGAGCTCCTCCTCGTCTCTCTGCCAGAACAAGTCGGCTCTGTCGGGGTAGAAACCGGTGGCGTGGCAGGTGACCGGAGAGGAGGGAGTCTTCTGGAGGAGAGACACCGAGGGAAGATCTGGAGAGCCAGCAGGAAGACACCTCACACTTTACTGTATATACTGGAAGGAAGTCAAGATGGAGAGAGGAAAATGAAAGAGGAGATGGAGAAAACAGCAGCTGAGAGACAAACTGGAGGCATTTGACCTTTTCTCATCAGTGAGCTCCCACCAAACTTCACAAACTTCTTCAGCCAGTCTGGACAAACGTGGAGGAGGTCCTTTTTGTGCCCGGCCAGCCGTGCTTTGTCCTTGTCCCACTGGTGTTTGGTGAAGACGGCCTGCCGAACTGGAGCGATCCAGGTTTCTGTCTTCAGGTCCAAAGAGATGAAATCTTCTCCGTCAAAACCGTATTGATTATATCCGTCCAGCTCACCGGTTTCATCGTCCCATTCACAACCGTACATGTTCTGGAAAACATGAACACCTGAGAGACAGAATACACACACACACACACACACACACACACACACACACACACACACACACACACACACACACGCTGTCAGAATAATGGAATCTTCACTTCTCGCTGCATCTGAACACTTGATGGATTTCTTCTGGATTCAGCTCCATGTTGACGCGTCGCAGCTTTTTCATCATCAGGGGTCTGGATTCATTCATCAAGACTGGTCCGTGTGGAAGTGAAGAAAGAGTCAGTGAAGCGATGATCTGAATGGCAGCAGTGAAATGCTTGGACACTTTGTTGAGTCTACCAAAACTTTGGATTTCCTCCATTTTGAGCCTGACTTCAAAATGTGCTCCTGTGTGTTATCCAATCAATAAAACATCATAAGGTACTCACTCAGTGAGGACAGGATCAGGGAAGCTTCAGACAAACCTTGAGTTTGGTTGAAACGCTGCTTGAGGATCTCCATGTTGGCTCTGAACCACTGCTGATGTCCCTTCAGCACCTGGGTGAAGATGTTCCACTGCGTCGGATCGCCTTCACTGAATTTCTTCAACAAGTCGTGTTTGGGCACGAATCTCCTGGTGTGGCTGTCGTAGTGCACGATCTGAACTTCATCGAACAAACCAACAGCCACGAACTCTGGAAAGTTTGGGACCTGAGATGATCCGGTGTAGAAAGCCTTCAGAGAGTGAAATTCTGGAAGAGAAAGAAAAGACTGAAATCAATCAAAAGTACTGACAGTCAAACAAGATTCCTTTTCTAGTGTAAAGTCTAAATCCATTTAAATCAAGGAGCATCTCCTCACTCTTCTTTACTTCATATGATTAGAAATATACTTGATGAGACCAATATAAGCTCAGTTTCTTCTCATTGATCAACTATTGATTAAAAAACAATGTTTTCACCTCCTTTAATTACAACTGACAATACGAAACATTGCAATGTTTTAAAAGAAAAAAACTTTTTAAATAATTTTTGACTGTTTTGTGTGGAGTCCCTAAAGGAAATGTTTCCTCATTCTGCTGTGTTGATGCTGGACAGGACGAGAGAGAGAGAGAGAGAGAGAGAGAGAGAGAGAGAGAGAGAGAGAGAGAGAGAGAGAGAGAGAGAGAGAGAGAGAAGGAAATCTTTCCTCATTCTTCAGATTGTGGTTTGAAAATCCAAAGGTAACAGCAGCCTTTTCCACATTCTTTCACACTGTTATCGTCTTCTTGATCTAATCGCTGCTTCTGTCCCTCACACTCAGAGACACTGTGAGTTTATTTTCACTGACAACTCTCCATAAAGCAGGTGTAACGTTGAGAACATTGTGTCAGAGGACGTTCATTAGCTCTGCATCGATCCATCATCTGGGATCCATCTGCCCTGACTTGATTAGCAGGGGAACCAATCAGTAGTGAAGACCCACCCACTGAGTTTAACGGCTCAGTTTGACAGATGACATTCATTCATGAAGCTCTGCAGCACCAGACTAACAAATATTTAGGTCCTGTATTGATTGGTTTTAACAGAAAAAAGATTTTGAACTTGTGAATCAGAGGAGATGAGGAGGAAAAGCTTGTGAATCGTACCTGGAGCCACGCTGGGGATTCCCAGCAGAAAGAAGAGAACCAGGAAGAGCTGCATGGTCACCGGCCCACTCCCTCTTCTCACACTGAAACTCTTTGATTGTCTGAGCGGAAGAAGAAGGGATTAAAAAGGTGTGCTGTGAAGGAAGCTGCTGTAAACCAATGACAATTCAGTGTGTGTCTTGCTGGGTGTGTGGTGTGTGTGTGTGTGTGTGTGTGTGTGTGTCTGTGTGTGTGTGTGTGTGTGTGTGTGGGTGTGTGTGGGTGTGTGTGGGTGTGTGTGTGTTTTCATTGCTAAAACCTCCTCTTTGATAAAGTGGTAAATGTGGTGTTTCAAATGAACTGGTTTCCTTGTGAACTGGTGACCTTTTAGATGTTAAAATCAGACTCATTAAAGGTCCGACGTGGCTTTCTGTCAGGTGTTCAACATCTAGCAGCAACAGGGGTTGTGAAAGAAAGTTTGTCACCAGTTAACAAGGAAGCCAGTTAGTCCAAAACACCGGCTCTTCTGCAGTCTCCTGTCACTCCAGCTGCATTCAAGTGAGTGTGGCTTGTGTTACGGGTACTGGGCTGCAGCTCCTGTGGACAGCTATATGTAGCTGAAACAATAAAGAAGAATGGAGGGGTCCAAACCACTTAGTGGATGAATGTCCATCAGCTCTGCCCTGAGCTCCTCCCTGGTGACTGAGCTCCTCACCCTATCTCTCCAGGAGCGCCCAGCCACCCTACAGAGGAAGCTCATTTCAGCCGCTTGTATCCGGGATCTTGTCCCTTCTGTCATGACCCAAAGCTCATGACCATAGGTGAGGGTGGGAACGTAGATTGACCAGTAAATCAAGAGCTTTGCCTTTCGGCTCAGCTCCCTCTTCACCACAACGGACCGATACAACGACTGCATCACTGCAGATGCTGCACCGGTCGGCCTGGCAATCTCACGCTCCATCCGTCCCTCACTCGTGAACAAGACCCCAAGATACTTAAACTTCTCTACTTGGGCAAAGGTCTCTCCACCGACCTGGAGAGGGCAGACTGGTCTGGGACCATGACCTCAGATTTTGAGGTGCTGATCCTCTTCCCTGTCACTTCACACTTGGCTGCGAACCGCCCCAGTGCATGCTGTAGGTCCAGGTTCGATGAAGCAGACAGGACAACATCATCTGCAAAAAGCA